>NC_044034.1:324803832-325117108 GCF_901765095.1 Microcaecilia unicolor | reverse complement strand
ATTGTTTTACTTTCGGGCATGTGTAATGGACACGCGCCAAGTGGCATTTGGCATTTGACACGTGTAGGTCATTACTACTCAGATTCTTTACCGTAGTTCAATGGCTGGCAGTAAGGTCTCAGACCCAAAATGGACACACGGCAGTTTTGATTTTGCCACATGTCCATTTTTGGCAAAAAAAAAAAAAAGGCCTTTTTTACAGGCGCGCTAAAAAATAGATCAGCGTGAGTCCAAAACCCGCTCCTCCACTACCGCAAGTCGATTTTTGAGTGCGCCAATTTTATAGGTAAATTGATGTGAGCCTCCAAGACTGTGGCATCCATCCAAAGAAAAATAAACACATAAAATCAGGTTACATCAGTGACAATCATCTGCCCCTGTTCACATGCATGCATAGGACCCATTAAAATAACACAGCACTAAGCCTACATGGCCAGTAAGAGTAAAGGTGCAAAACATTTACACTGTAAAAGCAACACTAAGGAGCAGATGATAAACCTCACTCTGTTCCAAACAGCACTGTAAAATTAGTGCCGGAACAGCTCGGGGAAATAAAGCCCCCAATGATCAGAACTAATAGCATGCAAACTTAGGCGTGCTATTAGCTCTGATCATTGGGGTACTTCTGCGGGAGGTTTGTGCCTGGGCATGGGCCCAAGGCACAATCCTCCCACAGAAGTTGTTTGGGCTGTCAAAAAAAGAAAGTCCGGACCTGTCAAACAGAGTAATACAAGGGGCTGGAGGTTCGGTGGATCTCCAGACCCTCCTACCTGCCCCCACACACAAGGGGCTGGAGGTCCAGTAGACCTCTACCCCCTCACCTGGACACAAGGGGCTGGGGTTTCTTCAGCCCCCTCCCCTGCATGCAAAACAGTTTCCCTGGCAGCCCAGTGGGCACCTAGGAACCCCCGAGCTTTGGTGGCCTAATGACCCCCCCCCCCCCGTACCTTTGTGAAGTAGGAGGAAGGAGTAGCACTCCCTCCTCTTGTGAGCATTGACTTCAAAATAGCGGTGCTCTGCCTTATATGGTACTGAAGCCCCACCCAGTGCATCCCAGGATGCACCAAGCAGAGCAGGGCACTGCCGGCGCTCACAGGAGGAGGGAGTGCTACTCTCTCCTCCTGCTTCACAAAGGTATGTGGGGGGCTTGTCTTATATGGTACTGAATCCCCACCCAGTGCATCCCAGGATGCACCAAGCAGGGCAGGGCGCTGCCATTTTGAAGGTGGCACTCAAAAGAATGAGCACTGGGAGGGAGTGCTATTCTTCTTCCTGCTTCACAAAGGTATGTGGGGAGCTTGGGGGGGCACTAGGCCACCAGGACTTAGGGGTAGCATTAGGCTACCAGGGCAAGTAGGGGTGCTGTCCACTGGGCCACAAGGAAATCTGTTTTGAATAGGGGGTCTGGGAGCTAGATGTCCACTGGTCCTCCAGCCCCTTTTCTTGGGGTGGGGGAGCCTGTAAGCATGGCTTCCCATTCTTCCCTAATGTTCCACAAACCCAACACCAACTCCAAGCTGCCACGGAAGCAACGCCAATGTTTGACCCGCTGCCCACTGAGCATTGGGGAGGAATACCTAATGCCCTGTTTAGCATGCATTTGCATGCTACTTGCGCTCAGAGCCAGCGACCTCATTATTATGAAAACTCACCAGCTCTGATCATAGGGCAAAGGCAAACATGGGCGCTAGTCCAGCTCTAATGCCCTCTATTGCCTGCGTTTGTCTTTGATCATCGGCCCATAAAAGAGCATCTATTTTCCCTCGTGAAAATGTGAGAATATATCCCACCCAGCCTTCTAGTTGAGAGAAAAATGTAGGAGAAAGATGCAAAAATTGTATTCAATTCTTCCATGTTGTCTATTATGGTACTGTTTGTATTATACTGACATTTATCATATTTCTGTTATATGGTTGTTCTACAGTGCTGTTAAGTGTGTATATTTCTGGTACTGTTTCATAGTAGTCCTATTACTAGGTTTCAATTTGCCATTTCCAAGTTTACCTCATTGATTATATATCTATGATCAACTACTGAAAAAAATCACATTTTCTAAACTGTAATGAAATTGAATACAGTGGGAAACTAAAGGTTTTGATTTGAATACAACTCTGGTGTTCAATCAGGTGTGTCCTTAAAGGTCTCATGGTTTTTCTATGTGGGGAAACTGTGACTGCCCTTCCTCATATCCACTTTCCTATGAAACACCACACCTCCCCCCCCCCCCCCCCCCCACATCCTTTAACATGCATCATTATGATTAACACTATACAAATAATGCAACAGCTGACTGGAATTAACTAAGCCGCAGCTTTGTTTATTGTAAACAGAACAAATATGAAAAATTATTAATAAGCACAAACACCCAAGCTTGAAGGTAGAACAAGTTGGATCTAAATAGGAATAGGAACCTGAACTCAAAATCCACTTGTCATAACAGCTAAGTAGCCATGCCAGAGCGAGAGTCCACTCATCCATGCCCTGCCATTTCACCTAATGCTCGTGGAACTGGCAAGGCCCTCCTTGCCACATTACTGGATCAACTGACCCACCAATTTAGGAATAATGTCCACCACCAGGTGAAAATAATGGATATCAACTTAAATCCCCCTCAATAGCTTAATTAGCTCAGATGATCACTCAGCTGTGACTCTCCGTGCCCCAACCAATTAAACAAGCCCCACAAAGAAAACCAGAATGTGTGGAAGGGCGACAATGCTGTCTCCGAGGAGTAGAAACCAGATCTGCTACTTGGGGCTTTGGTATTTAGTAGGCTCCCAACTTCCCTCCCTTCTTTAAATCACTCCAATTCTGGCACAAGTTACTTTGTACCACTGAAATTCAAATGTAAACCCAATGAATCTCAACCCACCCTCCAAGCCCCTAATCCTGCCAGGCATGAGGAGTGGTGTTAAGGGGTGGTGTTCAAGATGTTGCTCTCACCCTTGCCACTTACCAGGGCATATAATTAAACCCCGCTACATCACAGCAGCTACCAAACTTCAAATAAATGACCTTCTGATTTGTAATGGCAATAAATGTCCACACAGATGATAACCAATGTTCTCAGAACTTGTGTGGTCTACAGCCCAGAACATAGATTGCACAAGTATGTCAGTTAGATACAGGGGCGTAGCCAGACAACAGATTTTGGGTGGGCTTAGGCAAGAAGTGGGTGGGCACCAAGTGTTCTTCCCCCCCCCCCCCCCCCCAACCACCACCAAAAAATATCTCAGCTGGTGGGAAAACACTTCTTTCCACCTTGGCAGTCCACAGCAAGCATGTGCTGAAAAATGAGCATGCTCAGGTGCCAGTATTGTGGACAGTAGTGTTTTCGTTACCATAAGTACATAAGTACATAAGTAATGCCACACTGGGAAAAGACCAAGGGTCCATCGAGCCCAGCATCTTGTCCACGACAGCGGCCAATCCAGGCCAAGGGCACCTGGCAAGCTTCCCAAATGTACAAACATTCTATACATGTTATTCCTGGAATTTTGGATTTTTCCAAGTCCGTTTAGTAGCGGTTTATGGACTTGTCCTTTAGGAAACCGTCCAACCCCTTTTTAAACTCTGCTAAGCTAACCGCCTTCACCACATTTTCCGGCAATGAATTCCAGAGTTTAATTACGCGTTGGGTGAAGAAAAATTTTCTCCGATTTGTTTTAAATTTACTACACTGTAGTTTAATCGCATGCCCCCTAGTCCTTGTATTTTTGGAAAGCGTGAACAGACGCTTCACATCCACCTGTTCCACTCCACTCATTATTTTATATACCTCTATCATGTCTCCCCTCAGCCGTCTCTTCTCCAAGCTGAATAGCCCTAGCCTCCTTAGTCTTTCTTCAGGGGGAAGTCTTCAGCTGGCTGAGCTTGGGATCCCCACCAGCTACTGCTAAACGTGTGCTACTGTTGGGTGGGCCCGAGCCCTAAATGGGTGGGCCCTGGCCCACTCAGGCCCACCTGTGGCTACGCCACTGGTTAGATATTGAGCCCTTTTGTAGTCTAGCTTCAAATTCTGGACAAATTTGTAATATTGGCCCTTATTTTAGTGTAATATGCTTCATTGCATTAGCACCAGTGTTAAAGGGCAACACAAATACAGTCGACTGTTGTGGTTGTCCAGGACTTGCTGCATCTGAGTAAGTGGAACAGATGTTTTGGCCATCATGCTGTGGCTTTCTTCAGGGTATATTGTTAGGTCTGCATCTTGCCTTTATATAGTGGGTTCTCAAACTTGATTGGTTGGGGTTTAAGGTGGGTCTGGGTGGTAAGGCCCAGACAACCACAATAATCATGACACCAGTTGTGAAAGCCTAAGTGAACATAAATGTAGATCATTCCTCCTTGGATCTTTAAACCAGGTAAGGAGCCATTGACTATCACCATAGAAAGCATGTTTGTATGCTATGTGAACAACCAGATGTGCATAACCATGTTTACTATAGTCAGGCTTTAAGGACTGTTTCGGCGCACAGCGCCTGCGTCAGGGGTCTGTAATAAACATTGATAATAATACATTTAAAATATAAATAAAAACAACATAAATAATCATAATAGATATAAAACATAAATGTCAATGTGGGTAAAAGATCAACAAAAACACCATTGTAAAAAGTGTAACTTATTAAACAAAACATATGTGTAAAAAATCCGTATTTAGAAAAATCTCTTAGGTCAAACAAACGTACATTAAAAACCTAGTGACTGAGAAATGACATTGACATACTGAACAAAATCTCTAGCTGTGTAAATGAAAATGAGAAGTATAAATGTAACAAGAAAAAAGAAAAACAACATACTAAAAAAATGGATATATAGGTCATAAAGTGGATCTATCAATTAAATAAGGTGTTAATATTTGGTATTCTACAGTGTTACAAATCACCAGTTATGATTAACTATAACGTAAATGATGTAATCTACAATGTAACAACTCACCAAAGTTATTTCTGACAGGAAATGAATATTACATGCAGTAATTGAATTTTTTTTTTTTTTAATGTTAAATTTCTTTTATTGAATATATGGAAATTTTACAAACAGTATATGCTCATTACAACAGCATATTTAATCCAACACACATATGCAATAAACTGAGGTTATTAAACCATCTCTCCCATAACAATTATCCCTCCTCCCTCCCACTCCCACCCATCCCCATTAAATTTCTCCTTAGGAACTTTGGGTTAGAGCTACAAAACGTGTCCATAGGTCGGAAGTCGGATCGTAAAGTCCCAATCTCTTATCTGTAAGTCTTTTCAGCTCGCCAATCACAGATAACTTTAAGAGCCAATCAGCTTTGGTCAGCCCCTCTGACCATTTCCAATGGTTAGCAATGACCATCTTGGCCGCTGCTAAGCACATTCTTTTAAAGCGTCTCTGCCACTTCAGGCCCCTTCTGTTTCCCAAACCCAATAAACACCATTTTGGGTCACTAGAGAAAGGTTTGCCCGTATGTGTAGTAACTCTATCAACCACAATCTTCCAAAAGGATTGGAGCCGCTCACAGGACCACCATATGTGAAGAAAAGTTTCCCTTTCTATACCACAGCGCCAGCAAATACTGGAAGATGTAGGAAACATAGTGTGTAGCTTTACAGAGGTGTAGTACCATCGTGTTAATATTTTATATGCATTTTCCTTCATAGGTACACATATTGAAGCCTTACAGAGTGGAGGAGTAGCCTAGTGGTTAGTGCAGTGGACTTTGATCCTGGGGAACCAAGTTCGATTCCTACTACAGCTCCCTCTGACTCTGGGCAAGTCACTTAACCCTCCATTGCCCCTGGTACAAAATAAGTACCTGAATATATGTAAGCCACTTTGAATGTAGTTGCAAAAACCTCAGACAGGCAGTATATCAAGTCCCAATTCCCTTCCCCTATTGGAGATTCTAGATGGAATGTTGCTACTATTGAGATTCTGTTGCTACTATTTGAAATTCTACATGGAATGTTGCTATTCCACTAGCAACATTCCATGTAGAAACCTGCCTTTGCAGATCAGCAACGCGGCCGCGCAGGCTTCTGTTTCTGTGAGTCTGACATCCTGCATGTACGTACGTGCAGGATGTCAGACTCACAGAAACAGAAGCCTGCGCGGCCGCATTGCTGATCTGTAAGGGCAGGCTTCTACGTGGAATGTTGCGCTAGTGGAGTAGTAGCCTAGTGGTTAATGCAGTGGACTTTGATCCTGGGGAACTGAGTTCAATTCCAACTGCAGCTCCTTGTGACTCTGGGCAAGTCAATTAACCCTCCATTGCCCCTGGTACAAAATAAGTTCCTGAATATATGTAAACTGCTTTGAATGTAGTTACAAAAACCTCAGACAGGCAGTATATCAAGTCCCATTTTCCTCCCCTTTCCCTTTTTAACTTCTCTGCATATAGCTTTCCACTCATGCTCAGTAAGTTCCCCCGCAAAGTCTTGTTCCCATTGTTTCATATATATATAAATTTCTGGAATTTAGTCCCCCTAATAAACTTATACAAGACAGAGATAGTACCCTTTATTTTCCCCATAGAGGCCCAGACGTTTTCAAAATGTTCAAAATCATCTGGGTCCTCCTTCAACCATCCCTTTTGCGATATATAATGCTTAACCTGTAGGTAGTAAAAAACCTCAGATTCAGGAATAGCATATTTTTCTCGTACTTCTTCAAAAGATCTCAACTCACCCACATCTATAAAGTCCCTGAAGCATATGAGACCTTGGGTTGCCCATCTTTTACAGGATGCCCAAATCCTGCATTGAACCCGGGCTCTGAACTAACATGTGCATATGAAGAAGATTGTCCTGACCTCCCAAATCTGGTCCGAAGAGAGCACCACAATCCCAGAAGATGCTGCACAAATGGGTTATCTGTGAGCTGACCATAGGCCCTGGAGGACAAGGAGGCCCACAAAGCTGCCCCCAGAACATATTCCTGATCCATATTTGCTACTACCGAGAGCGTCTCCTGGCTCCAGGCCGAAATCAGCTTTAATTGGGCTGCCCGATCTTACCAAAGTAAATTTGGAATTCCCCGTCTTCCCACTTCAACCGATCTCCACATCGCTCTTCTATGTAGTCTCGTTCCCCCCCCCCCCCCCATATAAACCCCGATATATCACGCTGTAAACGCTCCAGCTCAGACCTGGGAATTGAGATTGGGAGAGTTTGAAATAAAAATAGTAGTCTTGGTAAAATATTCTTTCCTATTGCCGCAGTGCAGCCCCACCATGACAACCATCTACCATGCCAATCCACCAGGTCTCTACGGAGATGCTTGAACAGGGGAACGTAGTTGTTGTTATATAGTTGGGAAATATCATGAGTGAGATAAATCCCAAGATACTTAAAGTGCTCCCGAGCATGCCGGAAGGGAAAATCCCTGGTCCCAGGATCCAGTTCCCCTTGCATATCTGTTATTTCTATGAATTCTGATTTGTCATAATTGTTCTTGAACCCAGATGCTATGCGGGAAAATGTGGGATACAAATGTAATAAATAAATAGGCTACTAAAGTTATTTAGTTCTCGCATCAAAACTGGTAAAGTAAGACCCGGCGATCTCATGTAAAATAAAATATCATCTGTAAAAAGAGCCAGTTTATGCTCACTCTGTCCAACTTGAACTCCCTGAATATCTCCCAATAGCCTCATCCTCTGAGCCAGAGGCTCAATATAAAGAGCAAAAAGGAGGGGCAACAGTGGACATCCCTGCTGAGTACCCCTCCCTATCTTGATAGAAGAGGAGTAACCTCCATTAATCTTGAGTCTTGCCACCAGATCCTGATACAGACGATCCAGCCAACCCAAAAGTCCCCGGCCCAACCCCATATGTTGTAACACTTGCCAGAGATCTGGCCACTCTACCCTGTCGAAAGCTTTCTCAGCATCCATACTCAAAAACACCACCAGGTTCCCACCCCTCTGGGCCTCCCACATAATGTGTAAAGTACGTCTGATATTATCCGCTACTTGCCTTCCTACCACGAACCCCGATTGATCCATATGTATCAAATGTGGGAGCACCAGCCTGTTACGTCCCTCACCTGTTCGACGCTCCTCCCAGCTAAGTCATTCTGCAGCTCCATCCAAAAGGGACAAGGTTCAGTATTAAGGGTCTGTTCCAGTTTCCTAAGTCTGGCAGCCGTCATCCGGCTTGGAGCAAGAGCAGCAGCCATCTTGGCTAGCTCAGGAGGGGGCAGCCATCTTGTCTAAACGAGAACAGGAAGGAACTCCATATCTGGTCTTGGGAGGATCTCCTATGGGGGCTGCCATGTTGGATTCACCTGAGTTTGGTTTGCTCTGATTGCTTCACTATTTAAAGCACTGCCTCCAGGCCTTCTTTGTTTCGGCCTCAGTTGGTCTGAGGAGCTGCTGTTGGAGTGCTGTTTGCCAGCTATCTTCTGTTCCTGATTTCCTGTGTACCGGACTTTGGCTAGTTTCTTGGATTTCGCTTGTTTGCTGCCTGCCTTGACCCTGGACTGATTTTTTGACTATTCTTGCCTTTTCGGAGTTCTGGTGCTGGACTGTGTCTGTTTCCTGCCATCCTGGTCAGCGGCTGTGCAACCCTGCCGGTTCCAGAAGTCCTGGTGGCCACCTGCAGCTGAGAGCTCAACTCTCGGTGAATGGTGGTCGCTTCCCAGGTGAAGCTAGGGGTTGTCTGGCTGCCTGACCGAGTACTGCTTCATTCCATCTCAGCCGTGCTCAGTCGGGGCACAGGGGCTCACTACTACCGGGTCATAACACCGCCCTAACCTATCTACCAATATCTTAGACAAAATTTTTATATCTAAATTCAGTAACGAGATTGGGCGGTTGGAGCCACATAGGGCTGGGTCTCGCCCCAGTTTCAGAAGCACAGATATTCCCGCTTCATGCATGCTCAATGGAAGTTGCTGGCCATTTAAACAAGCATTACCAACCCTTTGGAATAGAGGACCACTTCCCCTACAAATATTTTGTAGAATTTTGCTGAAAAACCATCTAGGCCTGGAGCCATTCCCCCCTTAAGGCCCTTACTTGCTCAAAGGATTTCATCTAATTGAAAAGGTGCCTCTAGTTGTGCACACTCCTCACTAGTCAATGTTGGTAAACTAAGTCTTGTTTCTATAATAGCGGTTTCCCTGCCCCTTCACGGGGCCGTCCTGCGGGGACACCCTCAGGAAAACTTGGGTGCCCCATTCAATTATGCCCCTCTATGGCAACTAGTTAATAATGCTTGCTTTTCTCTCTCTCTTTTTATTTCCCCCTTAATACTAAACTAGGTCCTGCTTGCTTTTCCCTCTCTCTCTTTTTATTCCCCCTTAATACTAAACTAGATCCTGTAGTGCCTGCTAGATTCTGTTAATGCTGTGGTACAAAGTTTTTAAAACTAAGTGGAAAAGACTATGGAGATAAAATTTGCTTTTTATATTTTTATATTTTTATTTTGCCTAACACTAACCTACAATTCCTCCTTTAAACCCCAATCTTTAAGTTCCCAAAGCACAAAGCAAAATAGCATTCACTTACCAGAGAAATGTCCTCTTCTCTCGGAACTTCTCCGAAAGAAAGTTCAGTGGGACCTTTCCTCTTTATGTAGTTTTGAATCAATCTTTGTTGAATAAATTTCAGTGAAAACATTTATACATAAAGACACATAGGTGCCTTTGTATCTTTATAATATAGCTTCACAAAACCTGAAGAAATTGTAGCTAAAATACAGTTGCGTAGATGTATACTTGATCAGGAGTAGGTGTAGTTTATGACTTCACCTGTGCTCCACCCAAATACGCTCTGAACATACCTACATGTGGGTTACATAAAAATACATGCTCTTTTGTCACTGCCTATACTTTTACACACGTAAACCATTGGGCTAATTTTATAAAAGCCTTTTCCTTGGTTAAATCAGGATTCACTGGAGGAACAAAATATACCCCCCAGCATAGGAGCCAACTTTTCAAAATTATTGGGGGTGCTAAGCCCAATGGAAATGACCTCTCCCTGAACACATACAAGGAATTTTTCTCAATATTGGGGGTGCTCAAGCACCAACAGCACTCACAGAGTCCGCTCCAATGCCCCCCAGAGAGTAAAGAAGGACTGAAACCTAACTAGTTTCTTTTCCAAATGTAAACAAGTGAGGAAAGAATGCAGAGCATGACTCATGTTTTTGGGTATGTCACTGTTTTTGGGTGTGTCACTGACCTGGAGGGGAGAGGACTGTCTGAATGGAGCAATTCCCAAACATTTCGTTGGTTTGGAAAGAATAATAAAATGAAACTAGATGTGACAATATACCTATCCATTAGAAGCCACTGTCAACAGGTTTCAAATGATTGGTTTTAAAGTTTAACCATGTGGTATCATTATTCCAAGGCAGAACATAATGTTGTGCTTCTCGATCACTAGGAAGAAACCACAACAACCAGTAGCAAACTACAGAGTTTAATCATAGGTGTCACCATTTTAAAAATTATAGGTTTCACAGTAGAATTAACAACAAAGAAAATGAAATACACATCTGGATCTCTGAGAGCCAGCCTAGCAGGGAGAGTGGTATGGGAGCAATGGGAGAAAGGGAAGTTGTATGGTGGGAATAGCATGTTTCATGTAATTATTTACAACTCTCTGTGTGTATCTGTCTGTGTGTGCATGTGAGTAGTTGTGCATGCATGTGTGTCTGTCTTGTTTGTACATGTGGGTATATCTCCCCGATATATAGCTGTCAGCGGTCAGCATTTTTTTAAACACTGATCGTCACCAGCTAAATTAACCTCTGATATTCAGTGCTGGGCCATCTCCAGACACTGACAGTGAATACTGGGAGCTAAATATGGGTGGGCAGAATGCTGCAGCTTATGAGGGGGGACAAAATTCCCCAGGCCCGGGCCTCCAAGGGGAGCCCGGCACCGCAGTCCCTGGTCTCACCCGCCCACCCTCGGCTCCGTCGACTGTCCGCCACCGGGCCCCCTGCATTCAAATCGGCAGCCTCACCTCCCTGTGAAAGCCTCCCTTCGGGCCTTCCCTCCCTGTGTCCCGCCCTCTTCTGATGTAACTTCCTGTTTCCGCGAGGGCGGGACAAAGAGAGGTAAGGCCTGAAGGGAGGCAATCTGCCACTTTCACAGGGAGATGAGGCCACGGCGCTGCCGATTTAAATGCAGGGGGCCCGGTGGCGGACGGTCACGAAGCCGAGGGCAGGCGGGTGAGACTAGGGACTGTGGCCCCGGGCAGCCTGAGTGGCAATTGGGTGGGAAGGGCGGCGGCCTCGGGGGGGCAGTGGCGGCTAGGTCTAATGCTGTATATCAGTGCCCTTGCTTTGCTGTTTTTATGTATATGTTCTTATATAGATATTTATTATTTATTATATATATGTTGGGAATCGTATACATGCTTGTATATATATACAATTTTTAAATACATATAATGCGTTTTTTGTGATGGGATGATTTATTTATTTATTTATTTATTTATTTATTTATTTGTATTAAGTGGTCCTTTCTATGTACACCACATACTTATTTATTCATGTTTAGATTTTACATACATGTATGTATAACATTTTATTATCATTTTATAGCTTATACATTATCTATTTGTTCATGAATATATGAGAAACTATGGTGGTATGTTGCTTTTATATGTTAAGTATGTTGTTTTTATATTTTAAATTTGATGTTTTATTTATTATAATTCAATCTGTTTGTTTATTGTAGCCCCTCACGCAGCCCTTGGTGGGCGAAACACGGCCTGTGTCGGGCAATTTGTTTACATGCGGTATCTTCAATAAAATCTTTCTGATGTTATATTGATCTGCTGGCTTCTTTTTCCATATTGGATTTTGCAGATCGCTTGCCTTGTTGTTTTTTGGGACCCTTTAGTGGCCTAAGTTAGGACAGCTTTTGAGCTGTCTTAAATTAGGCTACTTAGCAATGCGGGTGCTGCACTGAATACTGCCAGCACCCGCATAACCCTGGGCTCCTCCCTAACACTGCCCCCAGTACCACCCCTGACCTGCCCACTTTTTTGTGAGCTGAGTCCATGTTTAGAGGCACAGACCAGTTTAGTGCTGTTGAATATCAGGGGTTAAGCCTCTCCTGCCTGCTTAAATCTCTCTGAATATCAGGCCCTATGTGTATATGCCTATGTGCGTGTATGTTCATTTTTCAGTTGTATAATATTATAGTATATTGTATGTATTGAACCAGGGGCGTATCTGGAATCCGGCGGTAGGGGGGGCCAGAGCCAGAGAGGGGGGGCACATTTTTGCCTCCCCCCCCCCCCCGCCTCTCTCCACCCCCTCCCCGCCGTCAACCCTCCCCCGCTGCTTACTTTTGCTGGCGGGGTCCGACCCGCAATCTCCATATTTCGGCTTCCTCCGTGGCCATGTGCTTCCAGGAAGTAACGCTGCAGCGCTGATTCGTTGAATCTAGTTCGGCGTCTGACGTGCTGGGACGTCAGACGCCGAACTGGATTCAACGAATCAGCACTGCAGCGTTACTTCCTGGAAGCACATGGCCACGGAGGAAGCCGAAATATGGAGATTGCGGGTCGGACCCCGCCAGCAAAAGTAAGCAGCGGGGGAGGGTTGACGGCGGGGAGGGGGGCCAGGGCGAAATCTGCGGGGGCCCAGGCCCCTGTGGCCCCACGCAGATACGCCCCTGTATTGAACTATGTATGTTTGATATAAGTGGTTTGGTTTTTATTGTCATTTGTTTTATGTTTTGGATTATTTATGTGTGGTTGTAAGTCATTTGGATACTTTGTGGAGAGGTGTCTCAAATAGTAACATCTGTGGGTTTATCAGTGTATTGCAGGTGCATGTATGTCTGGATATATTTTGTGTGTTTGTGTTTGTCTGTGGGCATAATCAAGGGTATATTTTGTGTGTGTGTGTGTGTGTGTGTGTGTGTGTGTGTGTGTGTGTGTGTGTGTACATGCATGTTTGTTTTGTTGGTTCTGTGTGTCTGTGACTAAGAAAGGGGAAAGGCAGTTTGAATAGGAGGGCAATTTTTCAGTGTATTAATGGGTTCAATATTCAAAGCAATTTAAGGGGATGGGAGATGCTCCTGGCCACTTAAATCGCACACAAGTGGCCATCCACCAATATTCAGCAGCACTTAACTGGACAGTGCCACTGAATATCAGCACTAATCGGCCATAACTTCCAGGCAGTGGCTAGTAGCGTGCAAAAGTCTTCCCTCCTTCTCAGTCCCCTCCAATGTGACTGAATATCCTCTCCCAGATTCCCCAAAACAATAAAATCCCCCCTCCCCATTTGATATGACCCCCCCAGTTCTGCTCCCTCCCAAAGTTAAAAAGCCTCCATCCAATCCCCCTCCTCCCCCTACCCTCCCCAAAAGCAAAGGCCCACCCCTGATCCAATCCTTTTCCTTCCCTTCCCTTCCCTTCTCTTCCCCTTCCCCCTCCCAGAGTTGTCTAGCCCCCAACATGTCCCCCACTCACACATACCCTGTAGGCCCCCTTGGGCCTACCTTTGAAATCTCATGGTAGTCTAGGGGTCATCAGGGGAAGCAGCAATCCCCATTTGCTCCTGCCCATCATGGCTCTATAATCAAATTGGCTGCCGTGACCTCTAACAGCAGCCTCAAACTACTTGCTAGTGCATCCCCTGTTACATCCCCAGTGCTCCTCTGCCTCTGGTGCTCTCCTCTCCCCCTTCCAATCCATGTCAATCCAAAGGGATAGAAAGTAAAAATGGAGGGGTTTTTTTTGGGGGGGGGAGGGGTCGGTGAGTTTGCTCATTTTCTCATATGGCTGTACAAGGTACCTTCCATCTTGGATAACCATTCTATTTTAATCTAAAGGGGAAAATAAAGTTAACTCCCTCCCCTATCGCTCTGACTTTCCTTTTTCTCCTCACCCCCCCCCCCCCCCCCACCAAACTAAACATGCAAAAGTGTACCTAATACATGAGATGAACCCAAATGAACTCACTAAATATGAGACAAGAAATTATCTCAGACTACACCTCCCAAATTGCAAAAAAGTGATCTACAAAACTGTCCACTCTGCAGACTTCACTTACCTAGGAACCAAATGTGGAACCCCTTACCACCCAAAATAAGAAATATACAGGAATATACTAGATTCTGCAAAATCCTCAAATCATTCCTATTCAAACAGACCCTCACAAAGAACGACCATATCTCAAACAATTAATTATTACCTGAGTTGGTTATTACTTTACTAGCCGTTAAGCCCATTAAAACGGGCGAGATTTCCAGCTACCCTCCTCTCCGCTGCTCCCTCCCCCCTCCGTGCCGGGCCCCCTGCACTGACCTGACAGCGCCTCTCACCTCCGTGTGAAAGCGCTGCAGACAGCAGCAGATCTCCTGCCTGCAGCGCTTTCACACGGAGGTGAGAGGCGCTATCAGGTCAGTGCAGGGGGCCCGATACGGAGGAGGGCGAGAGCGGTGGTGAGGATGGGGGAAGGAGAGAGGTTGGTGCGCGCGATGTTCGTTTCCAGGCAGCAGTGTCCGACAGTGACTCTGACTCCGTTTCCCTCTCTGTTCCGCCCTCTCACGTCATCACGTCTTGACGTGAGGGCGGGACAGAGAGGGAAGTCTGTACTGCGCATTTGCAGGTGAGTCGGTCACTTGCCATTTATATGTTTGATTTACCATGAACTTTCTCTTTGCTTCATGTACAATTTCTCATTCATAATAGATTTTCTAAATGTTAAACATCCATAGCTATCCCAGTATGTTTATAATATTGTATTGTAAAATTGCATTCTTACAACAAATTACTTTCTTATGCATTATTCTTTGTTATGTATCCTATACTGTTTATTGTAAGCCACATTGAACTCAAACTTGTTTGGGATAATGTGGGATATAAATGTCACAAATAAATAAACCCTGGGAGTGCAGCCTGAGAGATGAAAATAAAAAGCAAACCATGAGGACCTGAAGAGGTAACGTGTGAAAAAGGGGCATGCACTATTCTGCAAGCTCTAGATCCCCACAAGCTTTTCACCAGCCCTTGTACTTCAGTTGCTGCCTTGCCATCATGGTTAAAGCCAACCCTTTAATTCTTGGAGAAAAAATGCTTAAAACTCCTGCCAGTGCCATCTTACAAGAAGAAAAAGCATCACTACTCACAAACTTTGCACTTTGCTTTTCTTTTTGTAATTAAAAAAAGATACAAAGAGCTTAAAAATCAATTGGTGTTGGATTGTGGGACAGAGAACAGTGGTGCATTTTTTTTTTAAAGAAAAAGCAGTAAATTTCACACTAATCATTTGCAGGGATCCCATTAAGAAGGGTTGCCTTCTGACTGTGTAATTTAAATAGCATACAATAAATTATCAAGCTCATGGTAGACAAAGCTAGAAAAAAAATGTAATCCAGATTAAATTCACCTCCATCTAAAAATGATAGTTTATTAAATAAAACGCCAGTGCTGCCTTTCAGTCTCATTGTCAGCCAAGACTCCTTGACGGGCTGCTTTTCTCGATATGATTTAAGATGCACCTGGGTCTTTGCAGAACATCTCCCATAATTTCCTTCCCATCTCTCTGGATCAAGCTGCTGCATTTGGCACAGCAGAGACGTATCCCCCACCTCCAAGTAATCCCTCAAAAGCTAGAGAAATGCCCCAAATACTGCATTAAATTTATTTCCCTTGCTTTAAGAGACCCAAAACCATGTCCAATAAATAAGCCTTCCATGTGATTTACTGAAACACGGATCTGATTTAGAGTCACAGAAAGGAAGAATAATGTCACCCTTGGGAACTGAAAATCAGCCTTGCAAAAGAAACCAGATGGGCTTCTCTCCAAGGAAAGGTAGGGTGGGAGAGAGACTCAGAATGAAGGAGGCATTGCAAACAACCCTCCATGAACTCTGCTCCCACGCCTTAGAACACAGAAGCCCTCAGTTACATGTGTTATGCCACTGAATCCCCCTGGCTTTAGGCGGAGTCATCCAAAGCCTGAATCATGCCCTTTTCCATAAATGCAATGCTTGGAAGTACATCTCCCAGTGGGCAGAGAAGCTATAGACTTAGAATGTGGTCATCTTTCAGTGAAACTCATCCAAGCTATGGCCATAATATCACAGAAAAGCAATATTAAAAAAAAAAATAGACTCAATGCCTAAACAGCATTTTTCAGATGGCATTGAGAATGCCCATAAGCATCTTTTTCAGTTATTATTGACTGCCAGGTTTAAGTGGAACAATTGTTTTAAACGAACACCATAGCTAGTGTACAATTTAACACAGATAAGCACGTACAGTCTGATGGCACATTCTAAGTCCCATCTAGTCTTCCCAGTTTCCTTCCTCCTACGGTGCCACAGATCCCGATTGATCTCTGGCTTTTCCTTCACTTCTTCCCTGCTGATGCTTCTCTGTGCTTGTCCCAGGCCAAATCATGTGGGTCTTGCATTCATATCAACATCTGACACAAATGATGTGTGTGACCTTGGCTATGTCACTTTTTCCCTCTCTGCCTTAGTTGAGCATTGGCAGTGGCGGTAGTCTTAAGCTGTACTAATGGATGCTGTTACACTATACACATGAAGAGATATGAACTGTATGAAAAGAACTTCCACTAAAATGAGACAAAATAGATGCCATAACACATGAATGACATCATCGGCTAAAAAAATGGTTCCATCTATATCTGTGTGACTAGAGAATACAAGCAAGAGATAACTGTATTATTCTGACATTCCAGACTACAAGTAATAAATAGAAATAAATCAAGACAGAGAAAAGAAAATAAGATGAGACCTTTTTTATTGGACTAACAATACATTTTTTGATTAGCTTTCGAAGGTAACCCTTCTTCAAATTGGAATAAGCAAATGAAAAAGGGTTACCTCCGAAAGCTAATCAAAAAATGTATTAAGCTAGTCCAATAAAAATGATATCATCTTATTTTCTTTTCTATGTTTTGATTTATTTCTATTTATTACCTTTAAAAGTGGACTAACACAGCTACCACACCACTTTACTCAGACTAAAGAGTACAAAGCAGGATTCCATTCAACCGGATAGCAGATAGTCAGATGTAGTACAAGGTGTTTCCTATTCTGTCTGTATACTGCTATCTTTCAATAACTTGCCTTACCCAGCACAGTAATTGAGTATATGCGTAAGCACAACCTGAGGAAGTGTCCATTTATATTTACAATGAGGAACATTCTGGAGCCCTTCCACCTACTATGACCTCTGAAGGCTGTGATGTAATGGAGGATGACTCTGCTTGTTCGTCACTGGGAAGTAGGTGTATCCTTTTAAGATATCGATTGAACTATATAAAGTCCTGCGATTAGAGATTATAGAGGAGTTGTTGAAATTTTATTCCAGTATGAGGTTGTGCTGAAAGGAGCCAGGTGGCGCTGCTTCTCTGGATGATTGTCTTGCCATGATAAGAGAGGGCAATTCCCATAGTCCCCTAGACATAGGCGTAGTTTGACTGTTTCATTTGGGGGGGCAAAGAATGGGCGGAGCATATTAGCATATCATTTGCATATATACATATGCAAATGAATATGCTAATGTGGAGGAAGGAATTGAATTTACAGGCAAAATATCACAGATGCACATTTCAAAAAGCTGACACATTTCAATTAATAAATTATGAATAAAATACTTTTATCTACCTTTGTTGTCTGATCATTTAGTTTTTCTATTCGCTTTGGTCCCAGTGTCTTCTGTTTTATTCAGTGTCTTCTTTCCAGTAGGCTTCCCTCTGCTCCCCACCCCTCGCAGTCCCATCCATCTCCTGCTCCTTCCCTCTGCTTCCCACCCCTCCCAGTACCATTCATCTCCTGCTCCTTCCCTCTGCTCCCCACCCCTCCCAGTCCCATCCATCTTCCCTCTGCTCCCCCCCCCCCGCGAGGTCCAAGATGGTGACTCCGTTTACCCCCCCTCTTCCTCCCTCCCTCCCTCCCTCCGGTGCAGGCAACAGTCTTCAGCTTTTTCAGCGTTCCTGGCAGCGGTAGCGATGTGCACGCTGCCTTCGGTCTGCCCGGAAGCCTTCTCTTCAAGTTCCTGTTCCCACCTATGCGGGAACAGGAACTTGAAGAGAAGGCTTCGGGGCAGAGCCAAAGGCAGTGTGCACATCGCTACCGCTGCCAGGAATGCTGGAAAAGACTGCTGCCTGCGGCGGAGGGAGGGAGGGAGGGAGGAAGAGAGAGGAGTAGACGGACACGCTCCTCTCCGTCCGCTACTCCGCTTGGCTTCCCTGCCCTCTCTGTCTGCGTCCCGCCTTCCTCTGACGTCAGAGGAAGGCGGGACGCAGACAGAGAGAGCAGGGAAGCCAAGCGGATGGAGAGGAGCGCGTGCGTGCATGTGTTTTTTTTTTTTTTAACTAATGGCGCGGCGGCGCCTCATCGTTGTTTGGGGGGGCATTGCCCCCCCTTGCCCCCCCCCCAGTCTACGCCTATGCCCCTAGACCAAACCAAAGGAGGAGGATACCTGTTCTGAAGCTTTCTTTCACCTGACTGGAGTAATACCAGAAACAGAGGCACTAATGCATGCTGTTGGACTCAAGCAAATACTGAAGGCAGCTGTGATAGAGTATATAGGAAGTTACTAGTTCCCCTTAACAACACTCCCTCACAAAGCCACACTAAATCCTGCAGTACAGAGCAGAAAGGGCATGGCTCAGTCAAAGCATAGCAAGCAGGGCATGGTTCAGGCAGCCAGATAAAAACTCTGAGCATGGGCAGATCAGAGAGGCCCAGGGAAGACAAGAGCAGCCCTCAAATATATGCCTTCAGCACAGATGTGCAACTAAGCAGCAGAAGCTTAATGCAGGTATGCTGAGTTTTACCTTGGGCTGTTATGAAATTTTAATAAGTACATAAGTATTGCCATACTGGGAAAGACCAAAGGTCCATCAGGCCCAGCATCCTGTTTCCAACAGTGGCCAATCCAGGTCACAAGTACCTGGCAAGATCCCAAAAAAGTACAAAACATTTTATACTGCTTAATTCCAGAAATAGTGGATTTTCCCCAAGTCAATTTAATAATGGTCTATGGACTTTTCTTTTAGGAAGCCGGCCAAACCTTTTTTTAAACTCCACTAAGCTAACCGCCTTTACCACATTCTGGCAACGAATTCCAGAGTTTAATTATACGTCGAGTGAAGAAACATTTTCTCCGATTCATTTTAAATTTACTACATTGTAGCTTCATCGCATGCCCCCTAGTCCTAGTATTTTTGGAAAGCATAAACAGATGCTTCACATCTATTCATTCAACTCCACTCATTATTTTATAGACCTCTATCATATCTCCCTTCAGCCGCCTTTTCTCCAAGCTGAAGAACCCTAGCCGCTTTAGCCTTCCCTCATAGGGAAGTTGTAGCTTAGTGGTTAGTGCAGTGGACTTTGATCCTGGGGAATTGAGTTCAATTCCCACTCCAGCTCCTTGTGACTGTGGACAAGTCACCTAACCCTCTGTTGCCCCTGGTACAAAATAAGTACCTGAATATATGTAAACCACTTTGAATGTTGTTGCAAAAACCTCAGAAAGGCATTATATCATTTCCCTTTCCCGTCATTTTTGTCGCCCTTCTCTGCACCTTTTCTAATTCCACTATATCTTTTTTGAGATACGGTGACCAGAACTGAACACAATATTCGAGGTGCAGTCGCACCATGGAGTGATACAAAGGCATTATAACATCCTCATTTTTGTTTTCCATTCCTTTCCTAATAATACCTAACATTCTATTTGCTTTCTTAGCCGCAGCAGCACACTGAGCAGAAGGTTTCAACATATCATCAACGACGACACCTAGATCTCTTTCTTGGTCCGTGACTCCTAACGTGGAACCTTGCATGACGTGGCTATAATTCGGGTTCCTGTTTCCCACATGCATCACTTTGCACTTCCTCACATTAAACGTCATCTGCCATTTAGACACCCAATCTCCCAGTCTTGTAAGGTCCTCTTGTAATTTTTCACAATCCTCCCGCGGTTTAACGACTTTGAATAACTTTGTGTCATCAGCAAATTTAATTACCTCACTAGTTACTCCCATCTCTAGGTCATTTATAAATATGTTAAAAAGCAGCGGTCCCAACACAGACCCCTGGGGAACCCCACTAACTACCCTTCTCCATTGAGAATACTGCCCATTTAACCCTACTCTCTGTTTTCTATCTTTTAACTAGTTTTTAATCCACAATAGAACACTACCTCCTATCCCATGACTCTCCAATTTCCTCTGGAGTCTTTCATGAGGTACTTTGTCAAACACCTTCTGAAAATCCAGATACACAATATCAATTGGCTCACCTTTAGTCACATGTTTGTTCACCCCTTCAAAGAAATGTAGTAGATTGGTGAGGCAAGATTTCCCTTCACTAAATCCATATTGACTTTGTCTCATTAATCCATGCTTTTGAATATGCTCTGTAATTTTGTTCTTAATAATAGTCTCTCCCATTTTACCCGGCACTGACGTCAGACTCACCGGTTTATAATTTCCCGGATCTCCGTTGGAACCTTTTTTTAAAAATCGGCGTTACATTGGCCACCCTCCAATCTTCCGGTACCACGCTCGAGTTTAAGGATAAATTATATATTACTACTACTACTACTATTTAACATTTCTAGAGCGCTACAAAGTGTAGCTCCGCAAGCTCATTTTCCAGTTCTACCAGTACTCTGAGATGAATACCATCTGGCCCAGGAGATTTGCTACTGTTCAGTTTGTAGAACTGCCCCATTTCATCCTCCAGGTTTACAGAGAATTCATTAAGTTTCTCCGACTCGTCAGTTTCAAATACCATGTCCGGCACCGGTATCCCACCCAAATCTTCCTCGGTGAAGACCAAAGCAAAGAATTCATTTAATGTCTCCACTACGGCTTTGTCTTCCCTGATCACCCCTTTTACTCCTCGGTCATCTAGCGGTCCAAACAATTATTTTGCCGGCTTCCTGCTTTTAATATACCTAAAAAAAATTTCACTGTTTTTGCCTCCAACATCATCTTCAGTAAAGACCAAAGAATTCATTTAGGCTCTCTGCTATAGCCTTGTCCTCCCTGAGTGCCCCTTTTGCTCCCTCATGATCTAACAGTCCCACAGATTCCCTCACAGGCTTTCTGCTTCTGATATACCTGAAAAATGTTTTTACTGTGAGTTTTTGACTGTACTCTGCAGCAAGTAGGTCACAGATATTGGACAAATTAAATTGAATCATTTCTTGGTTATTTAAATGTCTTTTAATATCCATTACCCCCCCCCCCCCCCCCCCCCCCCATTAAGCCCACAGCAAGATTTAGGGGATTCAATAGAAACAATATGGGGAAGATTACGTTCACAAAACAAGAAACAGCAAAACAAAAAAAAAAACTGACTAATATTATTCACCTGTAGATTCACATAAACGAGGAGAAAATCTGATCTTGCCATCTGCAGGTCTTTTTTCAACTGATACAGAAAACTTTTTCACAAGAAAATTTTTCAGATTTGCAGGGAGTCTGGTACCTTGTTAATACTTGAATTTTTGGATTTAACTAATTAAAGGTGTTTTTATTAAAATAATTCTACTACTACTACTTAGCATTTCTATAGCGCTGCCAGGGTTACGCAGCGCTGTACAAGTTTAAGCATGGGGAAGGACAGTCCCTGCTCAAGAGAGCTTACAATCTAAACTGTAGACTGAGATTCCTTTGGAGTTTCTTCTTGTAGTCAACCAGCTTTGCAGCTTTGCAGCTTTGCAGCACCTGCCTCTCCCTATCCTCTAGAACTTTCCTTTTTGTGTACTCTCAAGGACAAACACACCCTATGGAGCAGTGGCGTTCCTAGGGGGGCTGACACCAGGGCGGATCGCCGATGCGCCCCGCCCCCTGGGTGCAGCGCCCCCCCCCCCCGGAACAGCGCGACGCCCCCCCCCCGGCGAAAGAACCCCCCCCGGGTGCATGCCGCTGAGGGGGGGGGGTGCCGCACGCCTGCCGGCTCTTCGTTTTCATGCTCCCTCTGCCCCGGAACAGGAAGTAACCTGTTCCGGGGCAAAGGAAGCATGAAAACGAAGAGCCGAAAGGCGTGCGGCACCCCCTCAGCGGCGTGCACCCGGGGCGGACCGCCCCCATCGCGCCCCCCCCCCCCTTGGTACGCCACTGCTATGGAGAAAGGGCCTTCTAGGACCAGCCCAAGGGTATCTGATGCCTTCGGTGAAATTTTAGCCATGCACCACTCCTCCCAGCAGCTAATGGCTCTAACTTCTATAGTCTAGCATCTTCACTTCCCTACCTTACTGCTCATGTCAAGCATCTACTTTTCCCTACCCTACTCCCCAAGTCTGGCATATTCCCTTCCCTCCCCTCCCCTCCCCTCCCCTCCCCTCCCATGTAGTCAATATCTCCTCATCCCTTCCATATCCTCTCCCAGGTGGCCAACATTTCCACTACCCCTCCCAGGGCACTATCTCTGATATCAATGAGCAAGCACTACCACTTTAAACCTATGTTGAATAGAGACTCTCTATAGTCAATGACCTAATGTATGTTACAATCCAATCTATTACTCAAGAACCTTCATTCAATACCATAATTTATTCTTCTTTATCATGTATGTATGCACATGGTATATATATATATATATATATATATATATATATATACACACCATGATCTGTTCCGTATATGTTATGTTCCATGTATGCTACCATGTATGTATGCACCTTAACGCAACACCATTTGTCATCCTGTTACCCGGAAATGGCAACCGCCATTACGGCAAATGTAAGCCACATTGAGCCTGCAAATTGGTGGGATACAAATGCTACAAATAATAATAATAATAATAATAATAATTATCTCCTTCTCTTCCCCTCTCATCTCCCTAAGGTGTCCAGCATAGCAATTCTCCTTCCCTATGCTCCCTCCCATGTCCAGCTCTACCTCTTTTTCCCTTCCCCTGCTACTACCCTACTTCTGCTTGGGTCCAAAGCTCAATAAAATAAGAATGCAGCCCAGGCATAAGTAAGGCCTGCTGTGTCCTACTTTGTCTGATGCTGACTTTCTTCAGATGTGGTGACACCCAGCAGTGCTTGAATGTGGGCATGTGTTGAAACACCCTGTGCCACACTGACAAGAGCACTAAAGTGCTGCTCACCTGCCACACCCTATATTGTGCTGCCCATGGCAGACGCCTAAGTCACATAGTTGAAAAGGGGGGCATGGACATGGGTGGAGTGTGGGCATTTCAAAAATCTATGCGTGTTGTTGTAGAATACACTCTCTCTAATGTAGGCATTGGGATTTACGCCAAGTAAAACATGGCATAAATGGCCGCAGTTAAATTAGGTCATGTGGAGAGGTGCTCAGTGTATTCTATATACTGCGCAGAAATGTAAGCCTATTCTATAAAATGTCATTGTATTTTTTTTCTGTGTGGAATTTTCAGGCATCATATATAGAATGTAGCCCACTAGATTCTCACATTCTGATGGGAACCGAATGAAGCAGGAACTAAGCAAAAATGCTAAGAGCATGCTGGGAGCACAGACCTGGACAGAGTTAAAAGACGTCTCTCCCTAGAAATCTGTGTTTACACAATACATTGTGTGGCTTATGTTAATACAGTCACCCAGCACAGTCAGTGATTGTTGGCAAGGTCTGTGTTTATGGTAAAGGCAGTAGGATGAGACATGATTGACAGTGAGATGATTAGAATGATAAATCTAATAAAAAGGACATTCGGCTTTCAGCAAGTGCAGCTTAAATGTCAACGTGCCTGAGGAACCCATCCCAAGACTCAAACACTTCAAGCAACCCAAAATCAAATCTCATGTTGCTCTGAACAGCTAAGAAGAATCAAGCACTGAGATTTGTCATACATCAGGTGACCATGCATCAAGATCTTTCCATGCTCTAGGCATTCATCAATAACAGGGTGGCTTTGACAATGCCTGATGATCCTCTAACCTTACCTAAATGTCAACTGAAAATATTTATCAGTTAGGGCTATCTTTGAGCTGGAGCAGGGCTTGGTGTGGCAATATAACATGGGATGCTCATGGGCCTTATGTTCACTGATAATCTGCTACTACCATACTCTCTTTGCAGCCAGACCCCTGAAAGGTTCCCTCAGTAGCTTCCTCATCTTTGGGACAAAGATGGTGAAGGAAGAAGGAGGTGCCTCTGCACCCAGCTCACCTTCCTCCTTCTACTAGCCTACTCTATAGGGCTGTTTTCTATACCAGTGTATTGCAGAGCCATAACTTTGGGGCCTAGTGTAATTGCACCTTTTGAATACATCTTAAGACAGCCTTCTTAGCACTTTTGAAATATACAATGCTCAGTATTTAAAAAAAAAAAAAAAAAAGCTGAACACTTAAATTTAGGCAGTTAAATTTGATCCCTATTTTTAGCCAAACTTGGGAGTCCAAGTTTTCAGCTGAAAATGTACTTACATTTTTAGAATCCTAAAAGTTAGGTCCTTAAATGTAGGTCTTCCATTAATTTACCTAGATTTAGGTGCCTTATTTACCCATAAGTGCCTAGTGCTGGCAATCAATGTTATATGCCTAACTTTTTTCCTGTCTGAACTCTGCTGATGATTCCAGTCACTTTTTGGGCTCCTAAATTTAGGTGCCTAGAAGCATAAGTTTAAGATCTCAGCACTAGAGGCCAATTTAGGAGATTAAGGTGCTCATTTTCAAAAGAGAAAAGTGTCTCAAAAGTGGCACAAAGCAGCAGATGGTCGTTTTTCTCACCAAAACGTCTAAATTGTGATTTTGGAAAAGGCAGAATTGGGACATTTTTCACTGAGTTCATCCAAATAGCAAGAGGGCATATTGAAGGCATGTTTTGAGTGGGCTTGCCATCTGGATGTGTTTCTGCGATAATGGTAAAAAATGTCCAGGGCAGAAAAAAAGCATGTTTTTATCTGGACCTGTTTCAGTCATGATTAAGTCAGAAAAAGATGCCCTAACTGACTAGTTGACCAGTAGAGGAATGAAGACATGATCCCTCCTTTAATTTCCCAGAGGTCACTGACCCCCTCTCACCCCAAAAAAGTGTGACAGTTACAGTACAAACAAGGCTCTACGATAGCTCCAGATATTATGGCCATTTCTAAGAAAGCAGCAAACAAGTGGATGGTGTAGCCTAGTGGTCAGTATAGTGGACAGTAAATAATGGGAGTCAGGTTCAATGCCCACTGTAATTCTTTCATTTCAGTATAAATATTTGAGCCCTCCTGAAGCATAGAAATACCTCCTGTACTAAATATATAAGTGACCTGCAAGCCTGAGGGCTATTGTAGTGGTAAATCTTTAGGTACATTATGTTTTCTCTTTCCTGGAGGGCTCACCATACAATATGAAGGGGTTTAGGTGGGATTTGTACCTGAGTCCCTTTATGTGAAGGCCATTGCATTGACCTGTAGGCTGCCCCTCTGCACTTCTCGGATGTCTGTGTAGCCAGCTCACTAGGAATGCTGCCAGACAGACATTCCTATGCCTTCGTTTTCTACATTTCTCCCTGTGACTTTTTTTTTTTTTTTCAAAAATGGTACTTACAGATAGATGTGTTCAGCTTGAAAACATCTAACTCAAAGCCATAATTGAACCAGAAATTTAGGCTTTTTCTGGTTCAATTATAGCTGTGTGCTAGACATTGGACTGACATGTTTTTGTGGAAAAAAAGTCTTAATTAGGATTTAGACGTCATATTGAAAATGCCCCTCCACCTCTCAAACTAAGAGTCGAAGGGGTCCTTTTACTAAACTGCAGTAAAAAGTGGCCTTAGACACCCTTGTGCAGGATTTTTCCCATATGCTAAGGCCATTTTTACAGCAGCAGTAAAAATGGCCCTTTTCTATATTCTGTATTAATGATTATTTGCTAATGTTGCCATTGGCATGTGGCCATTAAAAAAAATTAGTGCATGTGCACTTTATAGGTGGTGAGGGTTCACATGCATGCTATTCCTGCTTGCCAGGGAGTCTATAGGACACTGCCACTTCTTCTTAAGGGTACTCCTTTACAGTGTTGGAACCACCTTAAGAGCCATAGTCCCGCCCAAAGGAAAAGTGACATGGGAAGGGTGGAGCCAAGAGAACAGGAACTAGGAAGTATAAAACCTCAGGGCACAGCTAGGTTAAGGTGGCCCAGAGGGAAGCAGTGCCACCCAACTGCATTTGCCTCCACCACCTGCATGTGAA
Organism: Microcaecilia unicolor; assembly: GCF_901765095.1. NCBI lineage: Eukaryota > Metazoa > Chordata > Amphibia > Gymnophiona > Siphonopidae > Microcaecilia > Microcaecilia unicolor. The sequence goes on along the minus strand of NC_044034.1, from coordinate 325,090,972 downwards.
TTGCAACTGCTACAGTCAAGTTGGCAAAGTTCAACTTGGAACCATACAACTTTGAACTTTGACCCAAGTAACTACTAGAGATTATTTTGGTAACTCTAGGGAACCAGGCCAGAGATAAGTGAAGTGTACTGTCGTGCTGAGGAACAGTAATGATTTGCACGGCCCTGCAGGAGCAGGCCACTGGAGAACCTTGTTACATTTAAAAACATTTTTGTGTTTATTTTCTCTTCCCTACCTGTAAATGGAACAGGACCCCCTTACCTGGTACTTATAATAAACAGTATTTTCTTTCATTTACAACCGCTATGTGACGCTGTCTTATCTGGGCTCCAGGCCCACCCTCGTTCACATTACCACACTGCACTAATCAGTTCACGCACAGTAATGTAGCTGCACTAAATGATTATTCTCCAGCCCTGACATGCCCCCTCAAAAATGTTTTTACAAATTTTTAGCGCACACACATCTGGCACTTTTTGCAGGAAGCCTGAGTGTGTCCCACAGTAACATTTTAAGCTGTGCTGGGCACATGTTACCACCTGGCTCAGCTCAGTAAAAGGGCCCCTAAATTCTATGAAGATCAGCTTTATAGGGTTTAAATGTAGTGTTTTATTATTTTGAAAGCAGGCTCTGGGGCTTTTTCCTGTTTGTGTTCCAGAATGTTGTAAGTGCAAACACACTCCAGGATGTGCATTGAATAAAGGATTCTGGCACACATTCTATAGTTTGAAGGCACTTGACCTTTAAACTTCTGACCCACACAGCGCCAAGGGAGTTCTTCAATGCTCTTTAATACATAGCAGCAAAGGAACAAAATTAAATATACTTAGTACCAGGAGCAGACTGACAGTGGTCTGGGCCCCCAGGCAATAAGGGTTATGGACCCCTAACTGCTTATTAAAGTGAATAAATTAAATAGAGACTAGGGGAAAAATTTTCCCCCTACTGCTGTAGGACCTCAGGCACTGCCCTATTGTTCCAATGGTCAGTCCACCCCTGCTTAGGACAAATGTTATAGCTGAGAGCACCTGAGAGGGTGATTTTACAATAGATGACCTAGGTTGAGAGAGCAAGAAGGCAAGAAGCTTAGGTCCCCTTTTACCCAGCTGCGGCAAAAGGGGGCCGGCACTGGCATCGGCGCCTGTTTTTGATAAACGCTGCAGTAAGTAAAAGGTAGGTCTTTCTTTTCTTGAGGAAATGGCCATGCGGCAAGTGAAGCACTTGCCACACGGCCATTTCGGGAGGAGGCCCTTACTGCCACCCATTGAGTTTTTTACGGTGGACATGAATTGCAATTGAAGTTTGACTTTACATGCTAAGTGTGATAAAAGTGATTTTCATAGTAAGAGAGTTGTGAGCCAGGAATGAAAGACGTGTGAATGGGAGTTCTGAGGATTAGGACAATTAAGGTATATGTGATGTAATAATAAAAAAGTTGAAGATAAGGATGTTGTAAAGGAGTACTTTTGTACATACAACATTTAAATTATTGGCCAATCAATATAGCATGTATATAGATGGTGTGAGAAAGACAATTCTAATGTTTTTCATTTTATTTGAATTAAAGGACTTCTGATATCACATCAGTACTTTTACAGGTACAATATACTTAGATTGTGAGTCCATTAGGGAAGGTATAAGTACCTGTATAGTTATGTAAACCACCTCGATTCGTGTTTCGAAAGAGGCGATATATCTAATTGATAAACTTAAACTTGCCTACAACAGCCTCAGCAGAAGCACTGCAGAACAACCACATTGGCCATGTTCTAAATCTCATCCTTCTGTATCCAAAGGTGTTCAACAGTTTCGTATTCTCTACTCAGTCAGCGATAGAAGTTTCCACAGAAACAAATTCAGCAAACGAAAGCTTTGCAAGAGTATAAAGAGCCATCATCCATTGGATTCTAACCACAATAAAGCAGTGGCTGACTTTATAATGACAGAGGTGGCTCATGGGAGATGTGGATAGATGCAGGACCTCATTTGTATAATTTAGTAGAGGCTGAAAGGCAGGACAGAAAAGCAGGTCATGTGTGAAAAACACAGTTTTCTTAATGGTAGGACTGGTCCTTCATAGTGCTCTCATGATTTTGGCACTCCTGGGCATGTTATTTCACTGAATTAAGGTACTAGGTTAAAAAGGTTTGTTACCACAGAGTGGAAACAAGATAAACTCCATTGAGAAGCTGAGTCCCAACTGAGTATCGGCCAAATTAATTGGTTTGCATAGCTCTCAGTCTTGGGTCTTTAATCTTTGCTTAACCTACATGTGCTTTACAATTTACACAGCTGAAAATAAAGTACAGTATATTGTGTATCTAAACACCCAACAATTTCAGATTAAAGCCATCCCTACCCTTCATCATGGGCAATGAATGTTTTTACAAGGCTTTCTCTGTTTGGCTTTAACTGTTGACACAATCTTGTGCAGTGTTATTAGAAAAGTGGATCTGGGACAATAAATCTGGAACGGGTAGCACGGATAATTGGTTTAAACAATAAACACAGGCAACAGGGAAAGCAGCCAAAACCCAAAGCTGCCCAGGGAGGGAGGGCTGCTGGCCTGTCAGGTACAGTACATTAATCCTTTACTTTCTGCTTATTCTGGAAGTCTGGATATGAGAGGCCCTCCCCGAGTAACTCAAGCCACAGTTGATCGTGTGTATGAGGCACAAACATTGTAGCCTCCAGAGAAAGATGGCAATGCAGCTAATACAACTACAGGTCAAAGTCCTACTCAGGACTCTGTCTAAGCATGAACCATAAAGGCCTGGGCTCATATTTTCCGGGAATGCAGTCAGATTTCTCTCTCCCATCCTCATCTTGCTCCTTTGACTCCAGAACAGATCAGTTGATTGTTTCCATCTGCTCTCTGGTACCACGTGGAAGTGCTGGAACTCCCACATTGTTCTCAAAGTCTAGTAAGAAGTTCAAGAAGGATGCAGGAGATTCAGTATCGTAGGTCACATTGTCTCAGAGTCTTGCAGCACAGCAGCTATCTGATGTACTGTTCTGAATAGTGGCAATGTAAAGAGAGCAGATAGTAAATACGTCAAATTCTTTTTGTGAGAAGGGACACCATGATGAAGGGAGTCAGAGAATGCTAAAAGTGTAAGGCCTCAAGCCTGGAAGAGACAGACTGTGTCCTAAAATAATTGTCAGGTTTAGCCAAACCTCAATCACTCCCTCAGCTCCTACACTGACCTGGTATTTGAACATTTAAAGGAGTAGCACCACATGAATTAATAAATAAATAACTCGATCTATTGGCTCATAATAATCTAACTGAGAAACAGTGGGTGGAGAGGACATTAGTAGGGGAATGATTAATAGAGCTTGGGGAATGAAAAGGAAGGAGTAGACAGTGGTGTCAATCCCCCTGTCCTACTGTATTACTGGTGGAGAGACAGGAGAAAGGTCCTGAGTGGGGAGAGGAAAGTGGGGACAGTGTGACTGAGGACAGCATGGAAGAAATGGTAGAGCGGAGACTAGGAAGACTGAGTGTGGGGGGAGGAGTAAGAGACAAAAAGAGGACCTGGGTGGGAAGGGCCTGGAAAGTGGGAACTCAGGAATGAAGAAGGAGAAAATATGGATTGGAGAACTGTGTGGAGGATGAAGGTAGATAGAAGCTCAGGAAGAGTAGAGTAGAGATTCAGGGTATGAGCAGATGAATACAACTCGGGAATTGGAGGGGACAAAGAAGGATTGGGGAATTAAGAGGGAGAGAGAAAAGCTCTGGGTGGACAGGGGAGAGCAGGGACATAGGGATCAGTTGGGGGATGGGTGGAAGAGGGAGCAGGGGGTTGTTCTCCATTATTACATTATACCTGAACAAAATAGGTCATCTGAGCCTATGTACCTCCAGCTTGTATTATTGTTATATTTTGTCTTGTCTTGTTCCTTAAGATTACTTTCTTGTGACAGAATTTTTCCTTGATTTTCATTTCTATCTAGCCTTTCACGTTTTCATCGATAACCTATTATTACATTGCCCTCTTGTTTTTATTGTCCTTCACTCATTTTTCTTGTTTTCTAAACTACCTTGACATGAACCAGAGAAAGAATATTTGATATTCTGTGAGTTCGTTTGGAAAAATACAGCCTACCATGCTACTGGATCTTGACCAGGAGAGCCAAAATCCCCATGCCCCAGAGATCTGAAAATTGGAAATGGCATATGTGAAAAAAACAAATAGTACTAAAACAGCTCAGGACCAGCAATGCCCTACCCTTGAAAGAGTGTCTTCAGTACCAGAAAGCGTGTATGCAAAGAGGTGGCAGGGCCTACATGCACCAACATCTGTAGATACGGTAGATACTGTAGGCCAATTTTGGAGTCCTTGATCACCTGTGCCTCATTAGATTTCTAGAACAGCCCCCCCCCCCCTACACACACATTCATCCTCTGATCTTCAGCTGCCCCTTCACACAGGGTCACCAGGGTCACCCATGCCTTCCTCCTTCCCCACTCTGTGAGAGAGGACCCCGGGCCCTCAAAGTCTTCTAGCCTAAATCCCCCAGACATGTTAAGAGGACAGTGGCCCCATATCAATACGTCATTTTAGGCAAATATGTGAAGAAAAAACCTAAAGAAACAATTTTGTTCTGTTTGAAAGGAATATTCATGGATACCACTAAAAAGACAGTCACAACAGAAATGGAATAATAAAGAAGGGAAAACAAAGAGACAGACAAGGGAAGGAAAGAACAGAAACAGGGAGAGAAAGGGAATGAGAGAAAGAGGGGAGGAATGTCTGAGTTACTGTTACTGGTAAACAGAAGAGCAAGATTGTGGACATTTCCTGCCAGATGTCTGCACTTCAGCAACAAACAGTCACTTCATATGCTTAGTATCAAAGGGATCCTGACCACAAATATAGAGTATTTCCTGCCTCTGGTCAGCAAGAGAACCCAGCAAGTTTGGAAAGGCTTTTAGAAACGGGTGTAAACTGCCCTTATGTTCTATTTCTTCCTTCAGCTTAACCGTGGGAAACCATTTCTGGGGGACTCTCTATTTTTCATTCCCTCCCTTCTTCTTTCTCATATACCGTTTTTTTTACTTAGAACCTCCTTCTGAGTCAGTAAGGAACAATAGGACTTAAATTAACTCTAAAGCTGTTAGCTGGAAAGGATAGATTCAAGAGTAACATGAAGAAATATATTTGCACACAAAGGATGGTAGGTGTGTGGAAGAGCCTCCCAGGGAGGTGAGGGTTTAAATATTTATTTATTTATTTATTAGGATTTATTTACCGCCTTTTTGAAGGAATTCACTCAAGGTGGTGTACAGTAAGAATAGATCAAACATGAGCAATAGGCAATTACAGCAGTAAAAATATTCAAAAACAATACAAAGTATGGCATGGTATACTACTTACAATGTCAACACAATACATAATAGAACATTATAATTGATAGAGAAGGTATAGTAACAGAATTTTAAGAAGCCAGGGAAAAGCACGGAGGATCCTTAGTAGTGGGGAAGGTGAAGTCAGAAATCAAATAGCACTTGTCCACTGTCACTGTAGGAGGGAAATTTTATCATAACTACAGCTGCTGATTTTAGGTTTTCTAAACACTGATAAAAGACTCCAATGCAAAAAAAAAAAAAAAAGTTAGGGGCTCTTTTACTGAGCCGCACAAGCGTCTACGTGTGCCTGACGCATGCAAAAATGGAGTTACTGCCTGGCTACCGCATGGCTCTTGTGGTAATTTCATTTTTGGGGCTAAGGTCTCAGACCCAAAATGGACGCACGCCAATTTTGATTTTGCCGCACGTCTATTTTCGGCATTTTTTAAAAGGCATTTTTTTGCAGGCGTGCTGAAAAATGCATCTCCGTGCACCCAAAACACGCGCCTACAATACCGCAGCCCATTTTTCAGCACACCTTAGTAAAAGGACCCCTTAATTAGGTGTTTGTTGGAATTACCCCAGACAAACACCACTTTTCCTAGCCTGCTTTGGATCCTCCGCCCTCTTTGCAGCTCTTCTGTACTGATAATTTCCCAAATGTACAGACGTATGTATTTGATTCAGCTGGAAAAGGAACCCAGCAATAGTACCTGTGCCACAAAAAACTTTGCTAAGCACTGAGAGGTCGATATTCAAAGCAATTTAACCAGCTAGAAACAATTTAACCAGTTAAATCACTTGTGCGAGGCTATCCGCTGACATTCAGTTGCACTTAACTGGATAGTACCATTGAATATCAGCGCCAACCGCTAAAGCTGTAGGCAGCTATTATGTGGCAGTCTGGGGCAGAGTTGGCACTATCTCTAGCGATGTCTTCTATCTGGGTATTCAGTCTTTCATACAGCTCATGCATCTGTAAAGGATGGAGGGTGGTAGGTCTATTCCAGTCTCATATTCCGGTAGTTGAGGTACCAGCCCCTACGTTTACTTACCTTGAACTCCTGGTTGTGCGCATATCCTTTCATAGTAACATAGTGAGGGACGGCTGATAAAGACCCGAACAGTCCATCCAGTCTGCCCAACAGTCACACTCATTATCAATTCATGATTAAATCAACAATGAACATGATATTATAAACCTGATCATGGTCTTTCTTCGGTGTTTCTGGGACATAGACCATAGAAGTTCGCCTGGCTCTGTCCTTATGTTCCAACTATTGGAGTTGCCGTTAAAGCCCACTCCAGCCTATCCGAATCCATCTTGTCATTTGCGGGAGTCTGCCCAGAACTGTTCTCAGTTTCAGCTACTGAAGTTGCCATTTCCAAGCCATCCTAAACTTCCATATACAGAACCCAGACCTACAAATTCTGCCTGCCACCAACCTTAGTTCTTCACAGCTAGAAACGCCATCCAAGCGTCCCTCACACATCCACACACATGCAACCATGTAAGGATTTTTATATGATCCATTTTCTAAATAGAGATCCTCTGTGTTCATCCCACGCCTTTTTGAATTCCGTCACTGTTTTTGTCTCTACCACCTCCCTCAGGTGGGCATTCCAGGCACTGACCACCCTTTCCATGAAAAAGAATTTCTTGACATTACTCCTAAGTCTACCACCCCACAACCTCAACTCATGTCCTCTAGTTTTACCATTTCCCTTTCTCTGGAAGAGACTTATTCCTACATTAATACCCTTCAAGTATTTAAATGTCTATTTCATATCTCCCTTGTCCCTCCTCTCCTCTAGGGTATACATATTCAGGTCCTCTAGTCTCTTCTCATACATCTTATGGTGCAGGCCCATATCATTTTTGTTTCCTTCCTCTGGTCCGCTTCTAGTCTTTTTACATCCTTATCAAGATACGGCCTCCAAAACTGAACGCAATACTCTAGGTGGGACCTCACCAGCAACTTGTACAGGGGCATTAACACCTCCTTTCTTCTGCTGGTTATGCCTCTCTCGATGCAGCAGGGGCATAGCCAGACAACAAATTTTGGGTGGGCCTAGGCAAGAAGTGGGTGGGCACCAAGTGTTCTCCCCTCTCCCAACCACCACCAAAAAAAATATTTCAGCTGGCGGGAAAGTGCTTCTTTCCACCTTGGCAGTATGCAGCAGGCATGTGCTGAAAACTGAGCGTATGCAGGTGCCAGTATCGTGGAGAGTAGCGTTTTTGTTACCATCAGGGGGAAGTCTTCAGCTGGCCAAGCTTGAGACCCCCATCAGCTACCGCTAAATGTGTGCTACTGTTGGGTGGGCCTGAGCACTAAATGGGTGGGCCCTGGCCCACCCAGGCCCACCTGTGGCTACGCCACTGCGATGCAGCCTAGCATCCTTCTGGCAAAGGCCACCACCTTGTAACACTGTTTTTTTAACTTTAAAATCCTTGGACACCCTCACTTCCTAATTTTCTGTTGTCTCTCTCTGCAATTTCCCCTGACATGTGGGATTCCCTTCAACAAGCCCTGGCAGATGCTGCAGTCAGATTCTGAAATCTACTGACTGTTGGTGATTTTAACATCCATGTTGATGTAATCTCTCAACCTAGAGTAACATCATGTTGTCTTTTGTGTAGGATTTGGGCATTTCCCAAAATATTGATTTCTCTACTCACATCACTCATCACATCTTAGATCTAGTAATTCACATACCTTCATCTTCATGTTCGCTTGATTGCTTATTTCCCCATCCTTTGTCTTGGTCAGACCACTACCTAATAACATTTACAATGCAGTTTGCCTCTGACCAATGCCCTCCCCCTTCTTTCCCACAGTCCCCTGTTACTTATCAAATCAGATGGTTAGGTAGCCTTGATATTGCCTCATGCACTCCTCTCTTCTCCACCTTTCCTGATTCTTTCTTTACCCTCCTGATTGAGAAACAGGCCCTGTGCTGGTACAAAACTTTAAAAGATAGGCTTAACCTCATTGCTTCTTAGAAGGCATATGAACAAAAGTGCTCCCTGGTTTCATCAAGATCTTCATCTGCTTCATCTAACAGGTTAGACAGGCACAAATATTGAAATTTTAATTCCAAACAGATATGTAATTAATGGCTTCGATTATTTAACTTTCATCTTAAATAAGCCAAGAAATCTTATTTCTCTTCTTTGATTACTGATACTCCAAATTCTGCAAAGCAGCCCTTTTCTATTGTCTTTTCTCTTCCCCATCAATGCAACTCTTTCCTTTCAGCTGAGGCTTTGGCCAGCCAAGATCTTTTCATGTCCTTGCTCTCTCAGTCCACCTTCTCTCTCTCTTCTTCTGATCCAGCCCTTCAGGCTCCTTAACAAATGTGAGTCTGGTCCTTTCTAATACTTTTCCATCTCTTTCCCTCTCCTTGCCTTGGTCAACCTTTTCCTGCCCCTCTCTTACATATTTGTCTAAAGTAAAATCGTCTATGCATATCACTACCTGCACTCTTGACCCTGTTCCCTCCACCTGGCTTAAACTGTCCCAACATGGCCTACTAGCATTGGCTCTTATCATCATTAACCAGAGTCTAGTATCCAATGTGGTGTCCCTTCCTTGAAAAGAGGCCATTATTTGACTGCTTCTAAAGAAGGCAAACCAGGACATTAGTATTTCTACTAATTATTGTCCAATTTCCAATCTGTGTTTCCTCTCTAAACTAATTGAATTATAGTATCAGACCAACTTTGTTTCTTTGTTGCTCAATTCTACATCTGTGTTAGGCTGAATTTTGTTCAGACCACAGTACTGAAACTGTCATTACAGCTGTCCTGAGTGACATACATCCCTCTCTTGATAGAGGTGATATTGTCCTTGCTGTCTTTCTCAACCATTGCCTTTGAATTGATCAACCATGCTCTCCTATTGGATTGCCTTTTTGAAATCAGTTTCTTTCAGATCATTTCTTCTCTGTGACTTTCTCTGCCTCTCACTCATCACCTTATCTGCTACCTTATGGGGTTCCTCAAAGGTCACTCAACTTTCACTACTGCTGTTCAATTTCTTTCTGAGCCCCTTAGCACCTCTCATTCAGACCCTGAACATTAAACCTTTTTTTTCTATACTGATGATATGCTCCTCCTTTACCCAACTTCATCTATAAACCTTGATCTTCATCCCTTACAAGTCTGTCTTGACACAGTGTCTGACTGGCTTTCCTCATATAAACTGATTTTAAATAGGGAGAAAACCACATATAACTCAGTCCTAGCTTTATCCAGTTTCACTTAGGCGGTTATGTGCTGAATATCGCACTTAACTGCATAAAGGATAGCCGACCACACATATAACTGGATATTCAAGGCCAATGCCCAGACATGGCTCAGCATTGAAAATCTGGGCATAATGCTGACAGCGACCCAAAAATACTGACTGCCTCCAGCTGAATATTTACTCCTGACTTTATGTACCCTCAAATGACTTCTAACTCTATTTACATTTATAAACCTCTTTACTATATCTGGCCACTGTTGGAAAAAGGATACTGGGCTTGATGGATCTTCGGTCTGTGCCATCATGGCAACACTTATCCTATATAATAATTCTCACCTCCAACGTTCTGTGCTTGGGACCGTGGCTCCCTGGAGATGGTGGTCTGCTAGGCAGACACGCACTGACGTCACTGACGTCAGGACAGCTGATTCCAAGGCAAGGGGATTAGTAGGGAAACACACGCAGTGTGTTTCCCTACTCCTCCCCCTGCCTCGGAATCATCTGTCACCCCCTGCGCTACGGCCCCCTCGACCCCCCCAGCCCGCCGAAAACCGCCCCCCGCCGCCGTTGTGGACTACCTGTGCTGATGGGGGACCCAAACCCCCGAAGTGCTGTTGTGCCCTTCACGTTGCTGCCTCAATCATCTTCTCTGCAAGTTTCTCTGCATGCGTCTGACGTCAGATGCACGCAGAGGAACTTCCAGAGAAGATGAACAACATGAAGGGCACAACAGCACTTCGGCTGTCGGGGGTTTGGGTCCCCCGTCAGCACAGGTAGTCTACAACGGCGGCGCTGCGGCGGGGGGCAGTTTTCGCCGGCACGGGGGGGGGGGGTCGAGGGGGCATTAGCACAGGGGGGGGAGAAATTGCCTGCCTAGGGCCCATTTCCTTGCCTTCAGAAACGGGCCTTTTTTACTAGTGTTTCCATAATCTGCAGTCAACCAGTTCTGGCAGAGCAAGAATGAGAACCTCTATCTATGAGCAACCCTATTGTATTCTTATTAAGAATTTACTGTCATCATGCACGGTACTGCAGGATGCTATTCAAGTGTTTGTAACACCCCTACCCTAAAAGGTTCACAAACTAATCTTCAGCTAGGGCTCTTCAGCTTGGAGAAAAGACGGCTGAGGGGAGATATGATAGAGGTCTATAAAATAAATGAGTGGAGTGGAGTGGAACAGGTAGACGTGAATTGCTTGTTTACTCTTTCCAAAAATACTAGGATTAGAGGGCACGTAATGAAGCTACAAAGTTGTAAATTTACAACAAATCGGAGAAAATATTTCTTCACTCAACGTGTAATTAAACACGAGAATTCGTTGCTAGAGAACATAGTAAAAGCAGTTAGCTTAGCAGGGTTTAAAAAAGGTTTGGATAGCTTCCTAAAAAAGAAAGGTCCATAAGCCATTATTAAGATGGACTTGTGGAAAATCCACTGCTTATTTCTAGGATAAGCAGCATAAAATGTATTGTACTGTTTTGGGATCTTGCCAGGTACTTGTAACCTAGATTGGCCAGCATTGGAAACAGGATGCTGGGCTTGATGGACCTTCGGTCTGTCTCAGTAAGGCAACACTTATGTTCTTATGCTCTTAGGTCATGTGACTCAGTCAAGACCCTGGGGCAAGCAATGATAGGTTGGAGAAATAAACCAACATGGTTGTTGTTGTTGCCACATTCGAACTCTGAGTGCAATATTGGATTTCAACGACCTGGTCCTATGGCCCAGGGAAATGTATACTATTATGGTCCTTCCGCATCAAAGGAGGAAGACTGGTGCTTAGCGTGTGTAAATTCAAATAAGCAAATCTATACTAAATGGAGACATTCCACCCACCACAGACAAAAAGGATAAAAAATAGAGGAAGTGGTTTTACATTGCACAATGCAGAGGACCAGCCTGCCAGACGCAAGACAGAGTGTGTATACATTTTCTTACTCTACAAAACAAACGTGGACTTTTCTTTGGCTTCATGATTCCAAGTGGATGTGCAGGCTTGGGTTTGCTTAATACCCTTGCCTGCTCAGTTTCCCCTTTCCATGTTAATTAAAGGATTTGCAGTCTGCATCTGTATTTCTGACTAATTAGAAATTAAAGAGACCTGATGCGATGGATCACAGTTGCATTTTATATCCCCCCCAATTAAAAAAACACCATGAGATAAATATTTAGATGGCAGTTATCAACCAATTTTTTTCTACTGGCCGCACATACCTGGAAATTCAATGCCAGACCATGTACAGGCATCAGCATTAAATATCCACGTATGTGCGGCCAGCAGGCACTTAACTGGATAAGTATCAATATTCAGCCTGCCAAATAAATGCCAATATTCAGGGCTACTATTTATTTGGTCCTTTTTGGCTGGTAAACTGTTTGGAGAAGTGGCCTAGTGGTTAGAGCACCGGTCTTGCAATCCAGAGGTGGCTGGTTCAAAATCCCACTGCTGCTCCTTGTGATCTTGGGCAAGTCACTTAACCCTCCATTGCTTCAGGTACAAACTTAGATTGTGAGCCCTCCTGGGACAGAGAAATATCCAGTGTACCTGAATGTAACTCACCTTGAGCTACTACTGAAAAAGGTGTGAGCAAAATCTAAATAAATAAATAAAAAAATAAGTGCTGAATATCAGTACTTATCCAGCTAAGTGCCGACTCCGCCCACAAAATAGCTAGTTTCCATTTTTGCAGTTAGAAGGGATATTCAACGCCTGGATTCTATATATAGTGCCCAAATTTGGGCATGCTCCCGAGATGTGCACTTAATTGGCTAATGAGCTCTTAACCATCCATAATTGGGTGCTAACAACCAATTATTGATGTTAATTGACACTGATTAGGAGTTACACGTGCATCTTGGCTGTTATTCTGTAACACTGGGCACCTACTTCCCACAGCACGTATCAAAAAAGGGCATGTGTCAGAAGCATTCTAAAACGTTGCGCACGTTGTTACTGAATTATGGGTCAGTGCACCTAACTCGGGTGCCAGCATTTACACCAGGTTTCAGCAGGCATAAGTCTGACGCCCAAAGTTAGGGTGTAGGAGCCTGTGCCCTTTATAGAATAGCACTTAGCGCTGATCTTTGCCGGTGCCCATTTTTGAGCACCATTTACAGAATCTGGCCCTATGTGGGTAACTTCACTGAATACCCCCAGATAGGCAGTTGAGCACTGTTTAACCAGTTTGAAGCCTCTCCTACCCAATTAAATGGTTTTACTACTACTACTTCTTATCATTTCTATAGCGCTACTAGACGTACGCAGCACTGTACACTTGAACATGAAGAGACAGTCCCTGCTCGACAGAGCTTGCAATCTAATTAGGACAGACAAACAGGACAAAAAATATCAGCTCCCATGCATACAGCTTCGATGACCCTAACTCAGGGCCAAATTCTGGGGTGTGCAGCAGCATGAGAGGGCTCCTCCACTCCCCAATGTCCTTCTACATTATGTGGGCAGCAGGAAAGAGAGGAGGTTGGGGATGATGGTGCTGGGCAGAGGAGAAAGGGATGCTGGGAAAAAGAAGGAGAAAGAGAAAAGATCATACTGTGCCACAGCTGTAGCCACCAAATTGGGGAAATGGTGTCACTCAAGTTATTGTACAGGACACTAGTTAGCCTGGAGCCAAACCTATATAAATGTACCTGCCACTTTTCTTCATCTACTGCTGAATGGAAGCTCAGTATTATTACTGTTAAAGCAAAGGCATATAGGCTAATTCCCTTACCTTGCAGCGTTATGACACAGGTACGTGCTGGATTATGGACTGAAACTTCCTATTGCATGGATCTGCCCAGAGTCAGGAACCCAGCAGCAAATGCCCCTTTTTGGAAGGACAGGAAGCAGGAAAGAGCTGACTCCTGCTGTGAAAGCCTTTATCTTGCCTGGCCTGCATCCCCTCTACACTCTGGTTACATTTCCTTGCCTCAATCCTTTAATTTCCGGACCACATGGACAGTGGTCAGAATGTAGCTTCCTAGCATTCCTTTCATGTCACCAGTTTGGGGGTTACATGTGCGGGATTAAGATTCCAGTACCATCATAGAGATGGTGGAAACCTGATCTTCTGTCACATCCCATCCAGGGACACAGGAGCCCTATGTCTGCCCCTGTGGATCTCTCCTTCCCTACAGAAACAACAGACTCCAGGCTTATCAGGCACACTAGCTTTTAGAGGGAGACTTTTGCCCATTTGCTGGTTCTCAAACTTGCTTTCCAAACATAGTTTGGAATAGCTAGCTTTGCCTCTTTTACACAGTAACTCTAAGGCCCTTTTACAAAGCGGCGGTAAGCCCAACGCGGGCATAGCGCTCGCTAAGAGGGAAGTACCACCGGGCTAACGCAGCAGCCTGCTGGTAGTTCCCACGCCCAGCACACCCCATTTCTGGTGCTACAAAAATATTTTTATTTTTGTAACGCCGGTGTGTACCCGGTGGTAATCTGCCCGGTTACCACCAGGGTAGTGAGGGAGCCCTTAGTGCTTCCACCTGAAATGGGCGCCCAGCAAGTGCTTCACTTGTCACATGTCCATTTATTTTTTTTAATTTTTAAACCTGCCTTTTACCTGCTGTGGTGAAAGGGGGCCTCGGCACACATCAAACACACAGGCCAACACCAGCACAGGCCCCCTTTTGCCACAGCTTTGTAAAAGGACCCCTACAGCAGATAATAAACCTGCATGATATATAACAAACAGCGTCGACAGTGTAAGTAGCTTCCTACCAAAAGCAAGGGAGGTAGAGACGGCCTGCCACTGCTAATCTGACTGGTACCACTGGTTCAGTACTAGGTCCGATGCAGTATGCAGGTGTGATTAGGAAGCTTAGAAGTGGGGCAGCTCAATGCATGTTTTGCTCTTGGTCATGCACAGGTGAATTAAAAGTTAAGTACTCCTCATATCAGCTAACCAGTTACTTTATAGGTGGCTACAAGGGATATATGATAAAATACTGGTAGCTCACCCCTGATCTGCCAAAGGGACTTTAGTATGTCTGCTGTGAGACAGAAGTGGCTTTCCATAAGAATTAGTGTACAACAAGGGCTTCTATTTTTAGGTGTTTATTTTCCAGCTAATTAGGGGTTGGTTTTTTTTTTTTTGAGGAACCAAAAAAAAAGTGTGTGTGTGTGGGGTGGGGGGGGGGGGTTCTGGCACGGTTACTATTGCTGGGTACATTTTCCAGCTAAATCAAATACAGAAATTCCCCAAATGCGCTACCATAACAAAATAAAGTTGTTATCCGCCCTCCCCCATAACCAGCATTAGCACTTTTATTCATTTAACCACAAGCACATGCTCTGCCTCCACCTAGCATTTTCCCCCAAAGTCCCAGTCCTCTTCATTCACACAACCTCACCACCAGGGCTGGATTTCAAGTAGGGATACCCAAGGGCAAGAGGGGAAAACCTACTGTGCTTTACCCCTCTCCAAATAACACCATTCTCCAGATCTTGTCTTCTGTCAAGCAACCAGGCTCCCTCACCTCGCACCTGATTCTAAACAGCAACAGCAGCAAATGAACTCAGGGCAGGGCCCTCATGCCCTGAGGCTCTAACAGGTCCTGCAACATCCAGCCTCTCCACTTGCACTGGTTCATGTCAGAACCAGAGAGCTCACAAGACTTACATTGAGTTTGGCATTGAACTAGCCTCACTACTGTTGACCCTTGCTGCTCGGAATCAGCCACTGCAGCCTCGGACCCATATTCTGCTGCCTATACCATACATATGCACAGACGACGTAACGATCTACATCCCATTTAAACAAGATATAACGGAAATTTCCAAAGACATCAACCAAAGTCTACACATCATGCATACATGGGTGGAAGCATTTCAGCTGAAACTCAATGCAGAGAAAACCCAATGCCTAATACTCACCTCTCAACATAACACGAACAAATTCACCACCATTAACACACCAAAACTGAATCTCCCAATCTCGGACACCCTAAAAATTCTTGGAGTTACCATTGTTCGACACCTAACACTTGAGAACCATGCAAAAAACACAGCCAAGAAGATGTTCCACTCAATGTGGAAATTAAAAAGAGTAAGACCTTTCTTCCCAAGGACCGTATTCCGAAATCTGGTACAATCAATGGTACTCAGTCATCTAGATTACTGCAACGCACTCTACGCTGGCTGCAAAGAGCAAATAATCAAGAAACTTCAAACAGCCCAGAACACTGCAGCAAGACTCATATTCGGTAAAACAAAATATGAAAGTGCCAAGCCCCTACGAGAACAGCTACACTGGCTCCCACTTAAAGAACACATCATGTTCAAAATATGCTCCCTAGTTCACAAAATCATTCACGGAGATGCCCCAGCCTACATGTCAGACCTGATAGACTTACCACCCAGGAATGCTAAAAAATCATCCCGCACATTCCTTAACCTTCACTTCCCCAACTGTAAAGGTCTAAAATACAAACTAACGCATGCGTCAACCTTTACATACCTGAGCACACAATTCTGGAACGCGCTGCCACGCAACTTAAAAATGATTTATGAACTAACTAACTTCCGCAAACTACTGAAGACCCATCTCTTTAACAAGGTATACCACAAAGATCAACAAATGTGAACTCCTCCACATACATCCAGAATTGTCTCATAATATCTGCTTGTTATACTACTATCATGTTTTTTCATTATAATGTTACCCAAGATCCTTCTGTAATACTAAATGTCTATTTTCTTATATATTTCCACTATTCATGATGTATTGTAAGCCACATTGAGCCTGCAAAGAGGTGGGAAAATGTGGGATACAAATGCAATAAATAAATAAATAAATAAATCTAGGCCTGAACCTCACCCTGCCTGAACCACTATCGACTTCCCCATTTGCCTGGTCTGCCTAATGGTTAATTCAGCCCTGGGAAGCTTTTATATCCTCCCATCTTGTTGGCTCTTTCTTCAGGTACTCTCCAATTTACTAAAGTCAGCATGTTTGAAATTCAGGACTATGAGGGGCACTTTTATCAAGTTGCGGGAAAAAGGGCCCTGTGGTAGTGGTGGGGTGGCGGGGGCCAATTGTCCCACGCACTAGGGCCCTTTTTACCACAGTGGGTAAAAAGCCCCACCTCCCCCAAAAAATGGCCACACAATAAGATAACTCTTACCGTGTAGCCATGTGGCAGGGAGCACTTACGACCACCCATTGCGGTTGCGGTAAAGGCTCCCACTGTAACCCGGTGGTAACCAGGCAGCACACTATGATGCCTGATTACCACCGGGTTACCGCCACGCTAACCATTTCTGGGGTTATTTTCCCTGGAAATGACACACGCTTGACCCGTAACTACTGCCTGTGGATGTGTTGGGCTGGTGGTAGTCCTGGAATAGCGTAGCGTGCGGTAAGCCTGTGTTGGGCCTACCACCACTTCGTAAAATGGCCCCCGAGTTTTTTTTGTCTGCACTCCATTTTAGCTCTTATATCAAACTATACTACGTGATGATAACTACTGCCCAAGTGGAGACCGACCTGAATTTTAGACACACTTTCTCCATTTGTGAGTACTAGATCCAGTGTGTTACTCTTTCCCTCATCAGTTCCATCACCATTTGTGTGAACAGAGCATCTTGAAAGGTATCCACAATTGTTCTACTTCTCTATGATTCTGCAGATGGGAAATTCCAATCTGCATCTGGCAGGTTGAAATCCCCCAGCAACAATACCTCCCCTTTCATTCCCAACTTTTGGGTACCTATGACCAGATCTTTGTCCAGCTTCTCCATTTGTAGACTACACGTGTAGATAGAGGTTCTGTATGGTTTCTCCTTTCCCCAGTCCTCCTGCATTTTAGCTGCTTTAATATTGTTTTATACATACAGTGCAATATCCTTCCTAAAGAGATTATAGCCTAGTATACAGTAGATATGTCAAATTCATGGGAGTCATTGAACCATGTCTCTGTGATAGCAACTGTACCTAAGTCTGCCTCTAACATTGGGACTTGCAGAACCTGAATTTTTTGCTTAGACTACAAGCATTTGTGCTCATTGCTTTCGAGTTATATTTTATTGGCTCACTCTTCTTCTGTGTAACCTTTTGCCTAATCTCCCCTTCTATTTTGTTGCTGACATGTGAGTTATTAAGATGATTTATTATTTTATTTTCCCCATTGCTGTCATGTTTTTGCTCTTCCTGGGGGTGATTTCCTAAACTCACCTGTTTCTATTTGTCACCCCCACTCTCTAGTTTAAACACCTAGAAATGTATTTTCTGAATTTCTCACTAAGGATCTTCTTTTCTGATACTGGAAGACGTGATAGCTTATTACTGCAATATAACCTTTTGTTTTCTCATATATTGTCCTATCTTCCTATGTATCTAAAATCTTCTTGTTGATACCAGTTTTTGAGCAACATATTAAACTTTTCTGTATTATGTAGTCTTTCTTCTTTCTTTCCCTATGCAGGTAGTACTTCAGAAAAAGCTACAGTCTGTACCCCTGCTTCTGGAAAGCTCTCTGTGCTACAAATGTCTATTTTTGGCCAAGTCACTTGTCCCCAGGTGGATTACAACATCAACATTTGAATGCTTACTCGCCTCTCTGGTCACATTCAGTATTTGGTTTGTTTTCCTGCTAACCCAAAAAAATCTGAAAGGCATTTCATTTTGATGGAACTCATGACCCATTTTCCAAAGTTAATGCCTCTGATAATGGAGACCCTTAGCAGCAAGAATTTTCTTTTTAAAACTCTTTTGTCAGTGCTGTGTAGATGTCTTTTGCATTGAGTTACTCTCTTTGTCCTTGTCTCCACCTTGAGTATCATAATGCTTCAAGGCAACAAAAGATGGATGCCTCTGTGTCACAGGTCATAATCTACCTGAACCTAATATAGCTCATTTATTCTTGGATTGTTTTATTCTCTGTGGCAGTGGAGTAAATTGCCTGGATGTTGTGTAGACCTGGAAGCTCCTTTAATTGCAGCCAATTTCTGTTTGAGTTTGGTAAGCTCCTCTTTCATAGCAGAGAGCTGGAGACAGATTTGTTTGAACAAATAGAGCAAGTTTTGAACCTATAGATGGTCTGCCTTAGAGAGCAAAATGGAGACAGTATATGTGTGTGTGAGGAGTAAGTGGTGATGGTTGGAGTAGGATGGATGTGTGTGTATGCAAAGGGTGGGAAAGAGGGGTGAATATATAAATGTGAGGCAGTGTGTGTGTGAGAGAGAGGTGGGAGTGGGGGAATTGTGTGTGTGAGAGAGAGGAGGGTGGGGTGGAAGTGGCCTTTCCTTTAATACTTTTGTTTATGTGTAAGATCTCACTCACCATGGAGTTCCTTTAAGATAAAGCCTATCGTGTTGGTCTTTTCTTAGTAAAGGGTCTTTATAAAGATGAATATTATTGTAAAACTTATCATGTTAGTCTTTTCTTCGTAAAAGGTCTTTATTTATTTGTTACATTTGTATCCCACATTTTCCCACCTATTTTCAGGCTCAATGTGGCTTACATAGTACCATAAAGGCGTTCGCCAAGTCCGGTAGAACAAATACAGTGTGATGTTAAGGTCGAATGAGGTAGACAAATACAATGTGATGTTAAGGGCGGATAAGGTAGGTAAGTTTTAGGCAAGTTGGGGGTCAAAGATGGGGGAGGTTATATAGTGTCCAATACAATCTTTGGTTTTGCTGTGTTGCTGAGTTGAGGCATTTATGTTGGGTCGGTAGGGTACGCCTTATTGAACAGATATGTTTTTGTGATTTCCTGAAGTTTAGATGGTCGTAAATTGTTTTCATGGCTTTTGGTAGTGTGTTCCATAGTTGTGTGCTTATATAGCAGAAGTTGGATGCATTGGTTGTTTTGTATTTCAGTCCTTTGTAGTTTATAAAGATGAATATTGTTTTTAGTGTGTGTTAGCAGTGTTATGATGTACCCCTGGCACAGGCAGCTAGCCAAAACATATTGGGTCTTTGAAGTTTGAAATTTAATATATTCAAATTTGTATCCTGTTTAATCCCACTCTGTTGTACAGTGTGTTCAGCTCTACCATACCTGATGTTTGTAGTTGGGTGAAATACCTTGAGCTGAACATCTGCAACCAGTGAAGACAAATAAACTAGCCATGTCTTCCAAACTCAAAGCTTGGAAGAGGAAAAGAAACTAAATTTAGGATTTTTTTCCACTTAAGCAGACCCAGAACCAATTAGTTGCAAACTATTTTTATTGCCTTCTGAAATTACATTACATTAATCATGTATTTTTTTTTCAAGTGTGAGTTTTCAGCTAACCTTTTTTTTAAACTTGTTTTACAGTATTTTTATACAAATGCTGTGACACTCTGGAATGAACAAATGCCATAGAAATTATCATATACATTCAAATTTTCTGTTTTTCCACAACTTCAAACATGAACTTTCTACAAAGTTACATTTTCTTACAAAAGAATTGATTCTTTGTGCATTTTCCCCTCTTTTTCAGGAACCTTATCCCACTGGAACTCAGCTCAAAAACCCAGCTCAGGTAAGTGTATATTATTAAGTTTCCCCCTTTTGATGCTATGTGCAGGTGTAGGTTTACTTAGCTGTAGAACTCTCTTGTGACTCAAACACTTTGATCTCTCTTGCGTGGAGGCCCTTAGGTGATCTCCGGGGATGATCTCCGGTGTTCTTCTTCTGTCACCTAAGCCTAGCTTAACCCAAAATAACAGGAAGCAAAATCCTTTTCTCCCTAACCAAATCCAGTAGGTTTGTAATCTGGGGTTATTCAACAAATACTGTGGTCACACTTTCTAGAATAAATAAAACAGATGATTGTATGCCATACCTTCTAGGCCCTATTCCTTTTACTGTTACCCTATTATAATGAAGAGCTTTGAGAATCCCTATACTTCATTTACACCTGTAGTCACTCACATTCACTCAATCTAAACTTTAACGTTTTTTTCTTTTTATACTACTGAAACCATGCAGTTCCCTCAAATTCTCTTACAATCAGTTCAATCAAAGTTCAGACTCTAGCTTCTATAAGGAAATCTACTTTCTTTTCAGGCTTACTCACTCCATAACCATTTTAAACCACTCTCCTCACATGAGGGTTAAAAGTTCCCTAAAATTTCTAGTACTCACGCTCAGGACACATCTGACTGAACTTAATGTAAGCCACATAGAACTGAGTCCCCGACTTGGACTTATGTGGGGTATAAATCCAATAAGGTAAAGTAAAGTAAAGTTTCCCTAACTAAGCTGGAAAACATTTCTCTCATATTCAATCAAATAAGTTAGACTTTTTTCACTCTTATGCAGTCAGCCCAGCACAACACATCTGACTCCTTCGGCTTCCTCTGCTCTTCTCTGCAACAGCCAGGAGGGC
The DNA here is from genome assembly GCF_901765095.1 of Microcaecilia unicolor. Classification (NCBI taxonomy): domain Eukaryota; kingdom Metazoa; phylum Chordata; class Amphibia; order Gymnophiona; family Siphonopidae; genus Microcaecilia; species Microcaecilia unicolor. The sequence continues at coordinate 325,070,041 of NC_044034.1, read as the reverse complement.
AGTTACCAGGGAAACGCTGATGGCTTGTGCACCCAACTTGTTCTAGCCAATCATATTGCTAGCATAGAACCTTTAGTTGATTTTCTGTCTCACATAGAACCTTTTTGAACTGATCAAATCTCCATTTTGGTTTTAAGTTTTCTCATAGAAAATAATGAGAAAAATTCACTTTTACACATTTTTGTGAGAAAATAAACATAAAATTACAGGGAGTCACGTGACGCTATGTACCGGAGCGGTCGATGCTAGACTAGCTCCAGGTACCTCCTTGCAATTCCCGCCGAATCAACTTCTAAAAACAACGTGAACCTATATATTTGTCAGCGGAAGGCTGCCACATTAAGATATCGCTGTCGAAAGAGAGATTGGAGACAGCTATGGCGATGAAATCGCTAAAAAAAGACAGAGACAAAAGCAAAGCGCTGGAGGACAAAATGGCGGCCCCAACAAGCCCGCCAATCTCTGCAGTCGGGTCGGCGTGGGCGGCGGAGATCGTGGGAGAGGTAACGACCACGATGGAGGCGATCCTAGATAAAAAATTAGAGGGACTAAACTCAAAGTTGGAGGGATTACAACACCATATGGCGCAACTGAGTCAAGACCTTGTAGCACACCAACAACGCACGGGGGCCCTGGAAGATCGAACAGGAGTCATGGAAGAAAAATGTGCCAAACTTCAAAAGCTGGTAGAAGAACAAGCTGAGAAGCTTGAGGATCTAGAAAATAGATCCCGACGTAATAACTTACGCTTCGTTGGGCTCCCAGAAGAAATCAACGATAAAGATCTACGTGCTTTTCTTGAAACATGGCTGATGAAAGAACTGAAATTGAACACAGAGATGGGCCCTCTGCACATTGAGAGAGCACACCGAATGGGGATACAAAGATCGGGTGACGCCAGACCCAGAATAGTTATCTGCCGCCTTCTTAACTTTGCCCAAAAAACAGCGATACTGCAAGCTATGAGAGGAGGTATGGTTCTTAGATATAACAATCAAAAAATTCTTTGCTTCCAGGATTATTCGGCGGCAGTTGCAGCGAAGAGAAGGAGTTTTTCACCAATTTGCTCCCAACTAGTCCACCATAAGGTTAAATTTACCTTGCTTTATCCAGCGAAATTAAGGGTAAACCATCAGTCCACTACGAAAACCTATGAAACAGCACAAGCAGCGCAAGACTTTGTTAAACAGCTGCTGCAGACGGGAGATGAATAAGGAAGTTGAAGGAATAAGCTACGAATGGAAATCATCCATTGAAATGTAAAAAGTTATTTTGACATGGCGATAAGCAGAGGACAATTGTAATACTCAAAATAACTCAAACAAGTCTACAAATGCGGGCTGCTGATGACACCAGGGCAAAAGACTTGAGGAGCACTACCAGGCAGGCCATCTAATAGGAGTTAATTTGGTGTTATAGATCAATAGGCAATGGAGAAGCCATCTAAAACTTTGTAGACTTGATGTCTTCAGCTAAACTGTCCCAGCGAGAGGGTTGTGCTGTAAGTAAGAGTAAGTTTGGGCATATATGAAGAGATAGCATACTAATATGGAGGCATCGACTGAAATGATTTGGGGAGCTGCAAGAGGGAAAGAGCTTGTCATAAGAGGATTATGGATTACAAGAAACAGCAGCTTCTAGCCTGAAGAATATCCACAGTACAAACGGCTTAATTGACAGAACTATGACGACAGAGTGAATGATGATTGCCCCAGCAGTTGTGATGAGTACAAGGGAGGAGAAACACACTTTGTTAAAGTTGGGAGACAACCTTATGTAAGAAAATATGACAATTAGCGGAAGAGAGCCGAGATAAATGTTTTTCTTGCTCCCATATTTCATTTCATTGTGGTTTTACAGAACTGGTAGAATAACCTAAAAATGTTTGAAATAGTAGATCTGTTTGACAGTTATAGAAATTTTAAGAAGTTCACATGATTTGTTAAAATTTGCGAGATAACACATGAGAAAATCTTAAACTTTAAAACTGGGGAATAGGGAGATAATGGGATTATATAAAAAGCCTTTACATGCAAATATGAGAACACAAATTAATAAAGGTTTAAGAGATGGGAAATAGCAAGGGGGGGGGGGGGTCACACGTGACTGGTTCCTCAGAGGGGAAGTAGGAGGGAAGACAAAGGGGGATGGGGAGGGGAATATGGGAGGAGAAGGGGGGGGTTTCAAGGGAATGGGATGCAGACACTAGCAAGAAAGAAAACTCAAGGGGAAAATTGGAACATTATAGAGGTAAAGAGAAATAAGAAAACATCAACCCAAGGGAGGAATTGGTACAAACGGCACATTGAAGTAGCTGGCGGAGGCCATGGGCTGGGGTGGCCTCTGTCAAAAGATAAAAGGTTTCAATGGCAAATAGGATGCTTCTATGTCCCTTAAATGATTAAAATAGTAACATGGAATGTGGGTGGTATTAACTCACCCATTAAAAGATCAAAAATCCTGAAATATCTGCAAAGAATTCACGTAGACATAGCTCTTTTACAAGAAACACATCTCTCAGATAAGGAACATGAAAAACTGGCCAGATGGTGGGTAGGACATTGTGTAGCCTCACCAGCTAAGGGGAAAAAGGGAGGAGTAGCCATCTTAATCAGGAAAGGGCTGGTGACAGAATTGAGTGATGTAACTAAAGATCAGGAGGGGCGATATATTTTTGGTAAGGCAATAATAGCAAGACAGCAGGTACTATTAGGAAGTATATATGCCCCGAATCAGTTTGAGGCTCCATTTTATAAAAGCCTGGTGGATACACTTACTAAAGTAGATCCCATCCCAATGGTGCTGGGAGGGGACTTTAATATGGTGTGTGACCCAGAAATGGACAAGTCTCAGCCCCCCCCCCAAGATACGGCATTGGCCCTCGAAAGGGCTGCCCAATCTCTGCACTGTATTGGATCTACTAGATGTATGGAGAGTATTACATCCGCAGGATAGGGACTATACTCACATGTCAAGGGCGCACAATACTCAATCGAGGATAGATTACATACTGATGTCCCGATCATTGATGGGAGGGGTTAGAGAGGCGAGAATAGGACCCTACGCCATTTCAGATCACGCAGAAGTTTGGGTGAACTGGCAGCCATTAGGGATGGAGGAAAAAATGCGCTGGTGGTCTTTTCCGAGCTATCTAGTTAAAGATATGGGTTTCAAAGAGAGACTGCTAGCTGTTTGGACTGAATATAAAGCCAGCAACGAGTATTCAGTTGAGAGTGCCTCCTCTTACTGGGAAGCAGCCAAGGCTGTTATGAGAGGAGAAATGATCAGTTATGTCAGTCACTACAAAAAAGCTAGGGATAAAGAGATATTGAGACTAGAGGCCCATATACGTAGAGTACGGAGAAGACTTGGAGAAAACCCAAACGTTCATACTAGGAAGGAGCTCCTAGGGGCACAGGTGACTCTAAACACATTAATTCATGAACGTGAGGTGAAATCACAAACCTACTATAAATTCCAATTATATAAATTTGGGGGCAAAGGCGGGAAGATGATGGCGCGACTGATAGCTCGGAAACAGGCCAACCGCATAGTAGCAGCTTTGAAAGATCAGACAGGTAAACTGTGCCACTCAGAGTCAGAGATTCGAGATATTTTTCAAAACTTTTATCAGCAATTATATGCGGAGAGGGATGATTCGGGCCTGGAGAGTACTACATATTTGGACAATCTGGATTCTCCGAGACTGACTGATAGGGAGAGAGAACAGCTTAATGCCCCTATATCTATTGATGAGGTGGGATGGGCCATTGGAAGCAGTCAATCAGGGAAAACACCTGGGCCGGATGGTTTAAAGATAGAGTTTTATAAATTGATGGGAGAGGCCATACTACCACCGATGGTTGAAGCCTATAATGAATGGGTAGAGAAAGGGTCACTACCAGACCAACTGAATATAGCACATATAATATTAATTCCGAAGCCTAAAAGAGATGTCACCTTGCCTGAGTCTTATAGACCCATATCACTTTTGAACTGCGAAGTTAAAATTTTCGCAAAGATACTGGCAAACAGAATGAGTAGAGTGTTACCAAGAATTGTGCACGAAGCCCAGGTGGGCTTTGTTAAAGGCCAAGCGGTATCTAAGAATCTTAGACGAATTTTACTCGCGTTGGAACAGATTGGTAGGACAAATAGATCAGCACTCACAGTAAGCTTTGACGCAGAAAAAGCTTTCGACCGTGTAAGATGGAATTTTCTGTTTACAGTGTTGGAAAAATATGGTTTCGACGGATGGTTTTTGGGAGCGGTTAAATCACTGTATTCTTCACCACAAGCGAGAGTGATGGTGAATGGTAACTGCTCAGAAAATGTGGGGATAGAGAGGGGCACTCGTCAAGGTTGCCCCTTGTCGCCGTTATTGTTCGCACTGTATTTGGATCCATTGATAAGAGAGGTATATTCCAATGCAGACATCCATGGTGTAACTTTGGGTACGGTGAAGTTCAAATTGGCAGCCTTCGCTGATGATTTATTAGTTGTGATCACGAGACCTGAGACATCGTTGCCAACTTTATTAGAGGTATTTCAAGAATTCGGGGATTTCTCTGGTCTAAAATTAAATCTAGAGAAATCAGAGGCATTGGCTAGTGATGAAGCGATTAATAGAAATTGGCCGGGGACCTTCCCATTGCGGTGGGCAGGTGGACACTTCCGTTATTTAGGTATTTTGTTATCCATGAAGACTAGGGATCTTTATAAAATTAATATACAACAACTACTGGCGCAAACCAAACACCAGCTGGAAAAATGGGAAACATTGCCACTTTCCTTGATAGGTCGGTTGGGGCTCATACGTATGGTCATTCTCCCTCGCTGGTTGTACGTTATGCAAACCCTCCCCCTTCGGCTATTGAATAAAGATCTGGCGAATTTCTACCGACTGGTAATGAGATTCTGCTGGGCGAATAAAAAGGCGAAACTTAAATTTCAGCTGTTGTGGGGGGGACTAGGCTTGCCTAATGTGAAACTATATAATATGGCATGTTTACTGCGACATATTAGAGACTGGCTTTTTGAATCAAATAAATATACCCCCCTAGAAATGGAAGAGGCATTTTATGCTCCCTATCGCTTGGTGACATTGTTGCAGGTGGAACGATCTTTGATCCCTAGATATCTAATCCAAAGTCTGTTGTTGATGCCGCTACGTGACGCGTGGCAGTTTTTGGGGAACTGTTTGAAAGTGGATACTGGAATCACGGAATTAATGACTATTAGGGGGAATCCTAAGTTTATGTCAGGCTTGGAGAATCCAGTTTTTAAAAGATGGGAAGAAAGAGGAATAACTTGTTTGGACGATGTAATTGGAGGTGAGGGACTGATAAAACCGAAAGAGCAAATATTGGGTAATGAGTCGCTGCAATGGGGGGACACTTTTGCTTATTGCCAATTGAAGCATTTTATAAATTCTTTAGATGGGGAGAAACTGAGACAAAAGTCGGGGTCTAAGTTGAAAGAATTCTTTGAGGAAATATCGGATACCGAACCATCTGTCTCTGATGTGTACAAGGCATTAGGGTCAGTGGGGATGACTAAAGATCTGACAACAGTTAAAGAACGGTGGGAGAAAGATTTGGGAATAGGCCTCTCCAACTGGGATATAAACAGACAAGTGAAAGGTATTGCAAACTTAGTTAGTGGAGCCTATTATCGGGAATGTGCTTTTCGAGTACTTCATAGGGCTTACTTCACACAAGTACAATTAGCAAAATTTGGGGGAACACAAAATTCCATATGCATAAGGTGTAAAAATACAGAAAATACATTCTATCATGCATTTTGGAGTTGTGAGACCATACAGGGCTTCTGGTCCAGAGTAGCCACTTATCTGTCAAATTTGCTGTCCTGTGAAGTAATAGGAACCCCCTCACAGATGTTATTGGATATATATGGGTCGTTCAGAGGAAATACCTCAGAGGAAACATTATTTTTTCGTAAGGGGTGTCTGCTTTCAAAGAAATGTATATTGCAAAAATGGACTTCAGAGGCAGTACCAGAATTTTGGCACTGGCGGAACATGGTGCACCAGCTGCTGATGTGGGAGGCAAGAGAAGCCAGAGGATCCCCAAAACGAAAAACTCAGTTTTTGAAGATCTGGGGAAAATATATAGATACCTTATCAGCTAAGGGTAAGAGCTTTGTGCTTAATGTGCTGTAAACATTATACTGATACTGAATGCAGATCAATCTCTTCTTCAAGAGGATTATGAGTTTTCCAGGGGGGAGGGAGGGGATGGGGAGAAGGGGGGGGTGGGAGAAAGGGAATAAATACGAGAAAACAGTAGACCCGTACTGTTGGATGTATGAATAGCATGGAATTTCATGACTGGTTGTATATACTGAATATCTGTTGTTGATAAAAGTGTACACTGTTTTCAATAAAAACCGTTGAAACATAAACATAAAATTACTACTACTACTACTACTACTATTTAGCATTTCTATAGCGCTACAAGGCATACACAGCGCTGCACAAACATAGAAGAAAGACAGTCCCTGCTCAAAGAGCTTACAATCTAATAGACAAAAAATAAATAAAGTAAGCAAATCAAATCAATTAATGTGAACGGGAAGGAAGAGAGGAGGGTAGGTGGAGGCGAGTGGTTACAAGTGGTTACGAGTCAAAAGCAATGTTAAAGAGGTGGGCTTTCAGTCTAGATTTAAAGGTGGCCAAGGATGGGGCAAGACATAGGGGCTCAGGAAGTTTATTCCAGGCATAGGGTGCAGCGAGACAGAAGGCGCGAAGTCTGGAGTTGGCAGTAGTGGAGAAGTTTGAACAGGATGCGAAAACGAATAGGGAGCCAGTGAAGGGTCTTGAGTAGAGGGGTAGTATGAGTAAAGTGACCCTGGCGGAAGACAAGACGGGCAGCAGAGTTTTGAACCGACTGGAGAGGGGAGAGGTGACTAAGTGGGAGGCCAGCAAGAAGCAGATTGCAGTAGTCTAAACGAGAGGTGACAAGGGTGTGGATGAGGGTTTTGGTAGAGTGCTCGGAAAGAAAGGGGCGGATTTTACGGCTGTTGTAAAGAAAGAAACGACAGGTCTTGGCAATCTGCTGGATATGAGCAGAGAAGGAGAGAGAAGAGTCATGTTATTGTAGCATTACTGTACCAACACTTCAGTGTTCTTGCATTTCAAAAATACACATTTTCAGTGATCATCCCATCTTTTTCTCAAATTAAACAATTTAAAATTTCCAAAAACTTCTTGACGTTCCTCACAAAACTTTATTCAACATCTCAAGCACCTCCACCATCAGGATTTTTCACCAGAACCCACCATGTACAAATTTAAACCTCCTACCATACCCTAAAAAGTTCTCAATAACCCATAATTACTACCAAAATGTAAATAAAATTAACCCTTCATGTTCTAGAGCCATCTAAACAAAAATGACATTTAAAAAAATAAAAGTTTTCTCAGGTCACCTGACCCCTTACCTTGTTCCCCAGAGTCACTTCACCTGGCAACCACCCTTCATTTGGGTTTCAATAAACCCCTGGTGTGAGGAGTCTGAAGGTAGAATCATTGTGGAATCTGACCTGTAGGTGACCTAAGCATAAATTATATAGCTTAGCCCAGCTATTGCAGAGACTCTGGAGGTAAGCACCTTTACAAAAGACAGAGAAAAACAGAATGCAGCTTCTATTGTGGTTAATGACAGTTGGGGACTGAAAATGGCAAAGAAGGAGCATCACATGAGGAGTCAAGGGCCCTCACTGAGTCATGTGTTATTTAGCCATATATTGTTTAGTCATGTGCTGTTTAAATATGGACTATAAAATTACCTGAGAGACTCCAATTCAGTGGAGTCATCCACTGACAAACTTAAGGTTTGTTCCCAAGCAAAATCTTCTAGGAAATCCCTGAAAAGGACTCCCCAGCTGAAGTTGGCATTGAATGAAGCCAGGCTTGGTGATGTATATTTAATCTGCTAATAAATATTGTATTACTTTTATAGTTGCTGTGCATCTGTCATATATGAGTCTGTGAGTTTTCTTTCTCTTACACATTCTGGATCCAGCCAGACCAAGTACACCTGGTGATCCCAGATATCAGCGATGAAGAACCATGAAACTTGCAGAATTACAACCAGGCTGCCTCAAAATCTATGGCCCAGCCTCATTTCATGCCTAGTCTCAGCTCCAGAGCACCACTGCACATATGCGAAATGTGTCCATGCTCTGAAGGCCCGAGCAGGCCACAGTTGGCCATTTTCATGGGCATGCCTAGCCCAAAAATGCCACAACTCAGCCGGGCAGCTGCACTCCAGATGTGGAAGCCATGTCTCCTCCCTGAAGACCCCCCGAGACTAGTTCACTGGTCACCAGTGAAGAGGAAAGGTCCAGAAACCACCTGGAAATCACTACAAGACACACACCCCCAGATAAAAAATAAAATTTAATTTAATTTAACCCCTTAGGGGGTTACATCTAGACTATACATTTTGTGGACTCACTGCTGCTCTTTTTGTGACTTGTGCTTTCTACAGTGGTGTGCCTCCCTATTCACATCTGGTCATAATATAGAATCACAATAGTTCCAACATCCCATACCGGGACAGGCAAACACAAACAGATTATCACATGTCAACTAGCCACCATCTTCTCTTTGTATCTTCCATGTAAACCAATAGAACTGTGGTATGGAAAGTTGGTAGTCGATCAACCCTGGAGGCCTTGCTATTAGACTCTTTCTTCCAAATTATTATTATTGAACAGATATGTATAAAGGATTTTTATACCCTGGATAATTGCTGGACAATATGACATTCCCCTCCCCCTTGGCACTATCATTTCCAGGTTGGTTGTGTATATCCCATAGACTGTCCCAACACTAAGGCAGGTTGGGCCACCACAGACCAGCTCAAGGAGTGTGCAAATATGTCTAAGGATGGGAGAAAGAGTATACAAAAGGTGGCTGGGTAGTGTGTGATTTGCTTGTTTTGCTTATGTGTTCTGATATCCCCTTCCTTCAACTTGACATGCTCAGTTTCCTTGAAAATACTTGTTTCCCACCTAACTACTCCCAATAGGACATGTGTGACCCATAACCCCCCTCTTCCCCTCAACTGTTACGATAAGAGGACAAATAATCACAAAATAATATTCAACAAGCACTTCATAGTATTTTCTATTTATTAGCCATTGGCTTCAGAAGCAAGCATTGACTTTGTCTGACCAAAATGTCAATAATAACAGAGCCTGAAGGACAATAATGCTTGAAAATACAAGAATCAGAAACTCAAACCACAGCGAGAAACCTAATAATAAATTGTCTTTTAAACCTAACCTACCCATGATTCACCTGTTTATTTAGATTATGAGGCCACCTGGCTCTATTTTTACAAGCCAGTCTAATAGCCCTCTCCTGGTTTTACCCCAACTGCATGCATGGGTAAAACTAGGACTGGATTAGCTGTCCTCAAACTGGAGCATGCTGGCTACTTTAACATGTGGTGGCTGATGTCTTATTATTTACCATGCTACCCGGAAACGTAGCCAGGTTTTGATGTCAGCAGGAACAGACCTTTTGTAAAATAGACACCAGTACAAGGTTGAAGGATTGGGTTAGACTAGATCCGTTTCTTCCAAAATTCATTTGGGGAAGCGGCCGCTCCCCTTGTGCCCCACCTAGCGCCAATGTCTCTATATTCTTGTTTTCCAGAAGGTTTCTAATTTAGTTTGAGGATGTAAAATTACTTTCAGCTGAGCCCTGCACACTCTAAAGCCTCAGTATAGATGGGATTTTTACTTTGGCAGCCACCATCCTAATTATATTACCCATTCACACCTTCCAGGCGCCATGTATCATTTTAAAAGGTAAATATGGCATACATTACTCCTCACCTTGCATCTATTTGAAAGCTGCCTTCAAGCTATTAGGATTGAAATCTTTCAGCAAGTTTGTTCCAGCAACAGCAGTGACGTAGCTGGGATTGAATGGATCTAGGATTGAAAAATTAAGATTGGCCGCATAACACCATCTCCTGCTAGGTGGGAGGTGAGGTATGTAAACAAATTGAGGGATATTTCCTGCAGAGTGTGTGTAGATGAATATCAGAGGTAGAAGTATGTGGGTGGCTGGGGATTTGGGTGTTAGGCAAGGTTTTCTATGTGAGGTATGTAGGGGGTACCTAAGACACACTACAAGGATTACAAGGATGTGTGTGTGATAAGAGGGGAGAAATGTTGGATTCACAGTGAGGGTGTGGGGTGGGCCTGGTCTGAGAAGGGCTTCTGAGATGCTGATTTGGCCAGGAGGGGTTGGGGGCAGTGTTTGATGTGAATCTGAAGGAAGGGTGGAAAGGGTGCAGGGAAGAGAAAGGAGTGCAATGAAATGGAGGCTGAGGAATTGTCTGAGGTGGGTCTGCAGGAAGGATGTGGAGTACAATGAAGGAGAGCCTGGGGAGGTGTCTGGTATGGGTTTGCTAGGAAGGGTGAGGGATGTAATAGATGGAAGCCTGGGAAGGTATCTAGAATGGGTCTTCTGAGAAGGGTGGAAGGTGTAGTGGAAGGGGATCTGAAGAAGTGTCCCTATGATGGGTCTGCCAGGAAGGGTAGGGTATGCAATGGATGGGAGGCTGGGGACATGTCCAAGATAGGTATGCTGAGAAAGATGAGGGTACAATGGAGGGAGACTGGGGAGGTATCCATGGGATGGATCTGTCAAGAAGGGTATGAGGTGCAGTGGAAGGAGCCTGGGGGGGGGGTGTCCAGGGTGGGTATGCAGAAGTGGTGGGGGGTTGCAAAACGTGATTAAAGGAACACTCCTTGCCTCTTTCCTCTTCCCTTAGATATGTAGCAGATTTTTACAGTGGAGTGCAGGGAGGAGGAAAGCGCTGCAGACATCACCTTTACCTCTAGCAATGCTATCATGCTGCTTCCTGATCCTAATGTTCACCATATCCCCTTCTCCCATGCAGCCAGTAAGTGCTTCATCTTGTGCTGCTGCAGGATTTGAAGTCTCGTGGTATGAGCTATGAGATTATAGTTTCTGTCTCATTTAGACCCCAGCAGTGGCCTGCGATGAAATGCTTGAGCTCTTTACTAGCTGCCCAGCTGCCTAGGGAGGAGGGGTGTCACCGCTGCCTCAGATTTTTTTATGCCAAAATAAAACTTCTGCATAGGTCAGCAGCAGGTGGCCTCTATGAGTGGCAGTCAAAAGCTTTCTTGCAGTGCTTATTCAGTGGTAACTATGCCCCTGGGCAGCAGGCATGCTTGGTACAGGACCACATATCACATCAAGTGTAACAGGTACCTCAGAGTTTTGCACACTGAATCACTGGTTAGTCATGCTCCTCTAACCCCACCCCCACCCCCACCCCACCCCACTTTTGTGACTTTGGGCAAGTCACTTTAATTGCCTCAGTTCTTCAACCACTTCTGTCATTTTAACTACTTCATATCTTCAATAATAAAAGTTCATCCTCTTCACCTTCTCTTGTGGACATTGGCCCGCACCCGCAGTCCAGGCTCCTCAGATGCCAGATTACCTACCTTGGAACTGCTTCATGTTTGTCTTTGAAGGGCTGGTGTCTGGCGTGATTATTATGATTGTTCATTTCTATTGCAGACACACGTAAAAGACCATCCCTGTTACTGAGAGCTCACCATCTAATCATGACACAAAGACAGGAAAACAGACAGGATTCTGGGAGTTTTCGTTACCTAGAAAATGGCTAAAGTCAAGAAAGCTGTGTGCAGCAAGAATTAAGGTTCACATTTGAAAAGCAGCCTCAAAGATGCTGTTTGAATGACACAAGCCTTATTATTATTCCTATCAGTGTGTAATATTGGATTAAGCTCTCTCTGTAAATTTCCAGCTTGAGGCTGTGCTCATTTGGCAGAAGGGATAAGAACTCTTCCTTGTTCTGTGCCTGTTCCATTTGCCGCAAGTATGTCTCCATAATACTGACACTTCTGCAGTGCTGCTATCAGGTGGATGCGGTTGATGAGGATTATCTTTTCCTTTCCTATGCTCAGAGCCCCTTTAAGAGACCCTATCTAATAATCATCTCGCTTCCCTCTGACAGCTGGTCCAGCTTCTGCTCTTCTGTTAATGTTTATCCTCAAGCTGTGCAATTGGACTTTGTTTGCTCCTCTACTACCTCTTCGTCAGTTCTGTCTTTCACTTAATATGCAGTTGGCTCCTCTTTTTGCTAATGTATTTGATTCCCTGCTTATTTCTTTCATGACACTGAGCCTCAAACACGTGTGAAAGCAGGGTAACATATGAATCATACACTATCTTTTAAATACATGCAATAACACTACAGAAATAATTACACCTTAGAAACTATAAAAAAAAACAATTCAATATAACGCAGATTTCCTTATAACGTGGTCAAGGATTGGACCTTTTTTTTTTATTATTTACATATTGCACTGTAGACCCAATATAATGTGGATTCACTTATAACACGGTCAAATGTCTTAGCCCTAGGGTTGCGAACTGGATTCAGATTTGCCCAACAGGGTTGATCCAATCCTGGGCTTGCTCCAATGACTGCAGGGACTTGTAGTCTTGCTTTTCTTAAGGAATCAAATGGTGAAATCAGAACCACAAGTCCCTGCATACAATGGGGTAAGCCCAGGACTGGATCAAACCTACAGTATCAAGCGAATCTGGATCTAGTTGGCAACCCTACTTGGCCCCAACATCCTGTTAAGTACATAAGTATTGCCATACTGGGAAAGACCAAAGGTCCATTGAGCCCAGCATCCTGTTTCCAACAGTGGCCAATCCAGGTCACAGATACCCGGCAAGGTCCCAGAAATGTACAAAACATTTTATACTGCTTATCCCAGAAATAGTGGATTTTCCCCAAGTCCATTTAACAACGGTCTATGGACTTTTCCTTTAGGAAGCCGTCCAAACCTTTTTTAAACTCCGCTAAGCTTACCGCCTTTACCACATTCTCTGGCAATGAATTCCAGAGTTTAATTACTCGTTGAATGTTATATCAGATCTACAGTTACTAGTAGTAGTAGTAGTAGTAGTATTAAAGTCTTGCTCTGTTCAAAAATTAGTTTCTTTAAAGACTCGTATGCTTAAACATTGAATCATTACTGTATGTTATAATGTTCTATTACGTATTATGTCGACATTGTAAGTAGTATACTGTAATTGCCTATTGCTCATGTTTCATCTATTCTTACTGTACACCGCCTTGAGTGAATTCCTTCAAAAAGGCGGTAAGTAAATCCTAATAAATAAATAAAATGTTCTCCCTGTTATATTTTCTAGATTTTTTTATCTTATCCTAAGTTCTAGTGCAGAGCTTCCCAAACCCCACAATGCATGAGATAAATTTGAATACATTGGAGAGCCCACTAGAAAGGATCACTGAAGGAGGAATATAGAAAAGAATATCAGATAAAGATGAAAGAAACATAAGAATAGCCACACTGGGTCAGACCAATAGTCCATCTAGCCCAGTATCCTGCTTCCAACAGTGGTCTATTCAGATCACAAGTACCGAGCAGAAGCCCAATTAGAAGCAACATTCCATGCTTCCAATCCTGAGGCAAGCAGTGACTTTCCCCATGTCCATCTCAATAACAGACTATGGACTTTTCCTCTAGGAACTTGTCCAAACCTTTTAAAACCCAGATACACTAACCACTGTTACCACATCTTCTGGCAGCGAGTAACAGAGTTTAATTATTCTTTAAGTGAAAAAATATGTTCTCCTGTTTGTTTTAAAAGTATTTCCATGTAATTTCATCGAGGGTCCCCTGGTCTTTGTACCTTTTGAAACAGTGAAAAATCACATCACTTAGAATTTTATAGACCTCAATCGTATCCCCCCTCAGCTGTCTCTTTTCCAGGCTGAAGAGCCCTAACCTCTTTAGCTTGTCCTTATATGGGAAGTGTTAAATCCCTTGCAACATCAAGGGCAGAAGAAAAGATAGACAAAGATTTAAAACGAGGTGATAAAACGCTCTGTAGGTAAGTTAAAGAAAGGAGGAAGGTCATAAGTGGAATTCTAAAACAGAAAGATGTTGAAGACCGATACAAAGAGAATGATGAGGAGAAAGCAGAAATGCTCAACTACTTCAGTTCAGTATTCATAGAAGAAAGTCCTGGAGAGGGACCATGGATAACCAAGAAAAGTACATAGCAAAATGAAGTAGACATGGCACCATTCACAGAAGAGGAAGTTTGTGAAGAACCTGCAGGGCTGAAAGTGGACAAAGCCATGAGACTGGATGATATATATCCAAGGATACTAAGGGAGCGTAGAGAAATTTTGGCAGATCTCCTGAAAAATACCTTTAACAGATCCCTGGAGATGGGAGAGGTTCTGCACGAATGGAAAAAGGCACTCTTTATACACAAAAGTGGTAACAAAGAAGAGGTAGAAAACTACGGGCTGGAAGTCTCACCTCATTGGTGGGAAAAGTATTTGAGACGCTGCTGAAGGAAAGAATAGCATATTTTTTACACTCCAGTGGGTTGCAAAGTCCAAGGCAACATAGTTTTACCAGAGGCAGATCATACCAAACAGATCTGATTTTCTTTGACTGGGTGACTAGAGAACTAGCTAAAGGGCATGCACTGCAGGTGGTGTACTTGGATTTCAGCAAAATCTTTCATACATGCCTCATAGGAAGCTTGTAAATAAACTGATTGGCCTTAGATAGGTTCCAAGTTAGTCAACTGGATAAATTGATTGACTGACATTTAGAAGAAAGGTGAATAGTAGAGTGCCTCACTGAACAGTCCTGGATCCAATTCTGATCAAAACGTGAGTGGTATCTCTGAAGGATTAGAAGGGAAAATTTGTCTTCTTGCAGGCACAAAAATCTGTAACATGGTGGACAACCTGTAAGGACTAGGCAAAATGAAAAATAATCTACAAACACTAGAGGTCTGGATGGATGCTTGGTAGTTAATCTTTAATCCAAAGAAGTGCAGGTTATATATTTGGGGTGCAAAACCCCAGAGGGACCAAGTGAGGGACCTTGAGGTGATGGTGTCTGAGGATCACAAGGTAGTGAAACAATGCAACACAACAGTGGTTACAGTCACAAGGAGCTAGGGTTCATAGTGAAGAGCACAATAAGCAGAAAGGAGGAGGTCATAATGCCCCTATACAGGGCATTGCAAGGCCTCATTTGGTAAGAGGTCTCCATCAGAAGACTGGAGTGGTTCCCAAACCTGGTCCTGGAGGCACCCCAGCCAGTCAGGTTTTCAGGGATGAATAATAATGAGATAGCTTTGCATGCAGTGGAGGCATGCAGTGGAAATGCTCTACATGGATGTCAAACCAACCTTCTTAAACAATGGTTCCTTAGCCTTTTCTTGGGACCCCACTGCCAGTTGGGCTTTCAGAACATCCACAATGACTATGGATAAGCTAAATTTGCATATGCTGGGTTTCCTATCTAAAGTACTAAACAGGCCTTTACTCCCCTTGTGCTGTGTGATATGTGGTCAGCCTTTACTCCCCTTGGGCTGTGGGGGTTTCCTATCAATGCAGACTTTTCTCATGCATATTCATTATGAATATCTCAAAATCCTAATTGGCAATGGGATCCCCAAGACTACTGTTGTACAGTGCTCCAAGTAAGTTTTCATACACCAGCCTAGAGACCTTGCACTTTTAACTAGGTTAGAACCACATGCCCAAGAAAACTTGCTAGTGCTGCATTTCTATTGCTCTTTATGCAAAAATGAGGATTAAAAGCTCTAGAATGCATTGTGGTAGGCCAGAAGGAAACAACCCTTGTCTTCAAGTATCAGAAGCTGGTCAGGTTTTCAAGATATCCATACTACATCTGCATGAGCTGTATTTGCATGCAATCCATTATCTACAGATACATCCTGGAAACTAAACCAGCTTGTGGCACTTGAGGACCAGAATTGCTTGCCTCTGTGGTGGGCATTAATAAAAATATGCGTTGTTTACACCAAAGTTTCTCAAGAAGGTCCTGAAGCAGTCCATACCAAGTCTATATGCTACAATGAATATGGATGAGGTAAAGTTGCATGCAGTCAAGGCAGAGCAGGTACACTTATTTCATGCATATTCATCGTAGATATCCTGAAAGCAAGACTGGCTAGGGAGAAGAGGAGGAGGAGGAGGTACTCCAGGCCAACCTGAGAAAATTTGATTGTGCATTGCACTGTAACTAGTAATTCATATTTTAATTTATTTTTAAAATGTATCATCCCAAACAGCTATGCACTCCAAAGCTATTCCAAGCCAAACCTGGGTATAAGGAGGTTAGGTGGAGGCAGAATTGGAGACTAGCCCCCTAATTCTATAAACGTGCATGCTCATTTTTATACTTACCCCCAAATTCTATATAGCTCGCCTTAATTTCCATGCAGAAATCAAAGTGTATTCTATAACAATTTGCATAACTTAATTGGTAAACTAGCTAATCAGTGCTGTCAATTGGATATTAACAAGCAATTATCAGCACTAATTTACATTAATTATGATTTATGCGCAGAACTCACTAAGCATATTCTGCAATGTGGTGCAAGTAAATTCCAAGTCGCACATTGAAAAGGGGGCGGTAATGGGCAGTTCTAAAATCTGTGTGCATTATTGTAGAATATGCTCTGCACCTAATATAGGCATCGGGATTTACACCAAGTAAAACATGGCCTAAATGCATGCAACTAAATTTGGTCACATGGAGAGGCGTTCGGCATTATTCTATATATCGCGTGGAAATTTAAGCCTATTGTATAAAATTTAGGCATACTTTAGAAAATATACCTAGGCGTATTTTTTTACCATGCAGATTTTTCAGGTGCCATATATAGAATCTACCCCTTAGTGCTAAAAACGTGTGCGTAAGTTATAGAATGGTGGCTGTTATACACTGAAGACTAAATGCTATAAATGGCGCCTAAAAATCAGCACTGAAAGAAAGCACTAAGCGCTATTCTATAAACAGCATTCAACATTAGGCATCATTTATAGACTACTGCTTAGCGCCAGGAACCACAACAAAACCCTGGTGTAAATCCCTGCACCTAAATTAGGTGCAGATTGTAGGGGTATTTTCCTGCCATCTCACCTTTGCTGGTCAGAGGCCTGGTAAGCCTGAACATCATTCCTGTTCTATATGGAGTTTTCAGCCTCTGGCCTGAATACATCAGAAACCAGCTTTCTACAATGGAATACTACTGCTTGGCATACTTTATCCAAGGACACGTTGTTTACTGCAAACTAGCCTCCAGTTTTCTCCTGAGAAGCACAGAGGAGCTTACTTCACAGAGACATATTCTCCAGGAGTATGTGAACCAAGAGGGAGTTTGCTACCATCAGACTTGTAACCGATTAATAATCACAAGGCCTCTCATCATGACCATGAATTCTGCTGGACAGAAGTATCATGTGGTTGGTCTATAGGTATCACCTGAGTAAGAGGGATGCCAATGTTGGACAGAAGAAAAAGAAGGAAGACTCAGAAGGAAAGAGGTTTGTTGGGGAATAGACTCTCTAAGAGGTGCTAGAGAGACTGATTTCCCCAAAACACAGTGAACTGATTCTTTGTGATAAAAGCTGCGAAGGGTCAGTTCCACTGCAGCTCTATAGTTTTCCTACAAGACTGTGGAATCAGGGCACAGAGCAAAGACCTTGGATTTTATTCCTGGACTGCATTCAGTTTAAACTTCTCGTATGACCTTTAAATGCATCCACTCTGCAGCCCCCCATTACCTCTCCACTCTCACCTCTCCCTACATTCCTCCCCATGAACTCCGCTCACTGGACAAATCTCTCTTGTCATCCCCTTCTCCTCCACTGCTAACTCATAGGCTTAGCTCCTTTTCTCTCGCAGCACCTTATGCCTGGAATAGACTCCTGGACCTATACGTCTAGCTCCATCTCTACCTCTTTAAATCTATGCTGAAAAACCACCTTTTCACTGCTGCTTTTTAGCTCCTAGCCACTACTCAATTGCCCTCCCCTTGTCCCTTCCTTCTTTCTCACCCATTACTTCACTCACCCGTAACTGTCTTGTCTGTCTGTATTATTTAGATTGTAAGCTCCTTTTGAGCAGGGGCTGTCTCTTTGTATCAGATGTTCAGCGTTGCATGCATCTGATAGCGCTATACAAATGCTAATAATAATAATAATAAGATAGAATTGCAGAAAATTCTGCTAGAGTCTCAATGGAAAAATCTGATTCTTCACCATACTGGAAGTCTGCAAATTACAGACTGCAAAAGGAGTGAGAGAAGCAGGATTTATTACCTCTAGTTCAGGGTATAGTTAGTCTATGGTTTTTGTCTGTGAAGGACTAGTTTGTCCCAGGATTTGTGGTCAGTATTTTTTGGTAGTACAAGTATATTTTTGTGACTTGCTTTGCATTTTGCCATATTGTTATTTTTATATCTATAATAAATAATATATTTCCATCTTGCTATTGTTTCTTTCATTGGTATAGCCTAGCAGCCAAGCTTAGGGACAAATCATATTCCTAGAAATGAGTTCAGAATAATTGCTATTTAGTAATTTTCTGCCAGCCTAAGTATCTCCTTACATAATGGGAGCTCGTAGTTTGGACTGTTAGTGTTTTCTGTTTCCTTTGTAAAGCATTTATTGCATCTGTGTTACATGGGATAGCTCATCCTGGTCTTCTGGGGGGTTTTTTTGTTTTTTTTTTGTCCTTTGAAAAGGATTGATTGCATTGCTTTGTTTATATTACCTTAAGCTCTGCCTGAAACATGACCTGAGACTCCAGGACAAGGTTGTGTTCTTCACTCCTCATGACATACTTTCAGGACTCAGGCTTGTCACTTGATGTTTTGCTATGCCTGGAGATGACTGCTGCCTCCTTTCACTTGTTGGTCACCAAGATGTTGTCCTTTTGGCAGGAGACCCTCTTAGATTTTTGGAGGGAGCCATTCTTTTCTGATGTTGAGGTATGTTTCCTCAACCATGGCAGACTGCCTTCCTCTTAGGACATCTGTCATGGGTGGGGGGAGCCTGACTGTGTTTTTACCTCTCCCAGAGGCCTTAGCTCTTCTGAGTTGGTCAGGCCATAAGATGCCACTGTATTCCCAAGTGCCACTTGGGGATGGTGTCTTGATTTTGTCTAGAAGGTTGCCTTTAACCCAGTCTCCTAGCATGGTCCATTCCATTACAACTTCCATGTAACAAAGGGTTAAGAATGTAAAAGGAAAATATTTAATACTTACCTGGATTCCTCTGAGTGCTTCTGGTGCCGTTTTTCTGGGGTGGGGAAGAGTCTCAGGAGATGGAGGCTGTAGTGGTAGGCTGCAGGGGCCAGTGTAGCAGCGCCGGGGTTTTCCTGTGGTGGAAAAAAAAATAATAAAGTTTTACCCTGGTTCAGGGCTGATTTTGCGGGCCTGAGAGAGTCTGGTGAGCATAGGGAGAAGTTTTAGCACTGTAGGAGAGGTACGGCGCTCCTGATCGGTTTTTGGGCCTGTTTGGGGTGGAGGCGGTGAGCAGCAGAATTGGGGGCGAGTTTGGGACGCCATGGGAGGAAGAGGAACTTCCGGTGTCAGGGATCGTCTTTATGGCCGTTTTGGGTCAGATAGGGGGTGAGCAGTGTATCCGAGGTGATTTACTCAACACCAGTTGTTAGCAGTCGTGGTTAGCGTTGAGTACCTCACGAAGCTCAGGGGAAGGTGCAGGAACACTAACCTTGTCCCACACTTTCAAAGAAAATGTGGGAGGAAAATAAACTAAGTTGGATACTTACCCAAATTAACCAAGACCACAACACAGTTGAATTTTAAAACAAATTGTCAATTTTAATTTTAGATGATTTTTCCCTTCCCAACAACAGCGACTAAAATAACAATTCTCATAACAGTTAATGTAATATTTACTATGAAACAGTGTACAAATTAACAGGTTGCAAAGGTACCTTACTTAACTTTGAATTTCTTTTTCTTTATTAGGAACCCCTCTCCTCCCTTCAGGACATACCCAACCTCAGATAAGTATAAATTGGTATTAGCAGTCCCAATTTCTTTCTGTATTCTTCCACTCTGCCGTTAACTTCCTGAATTTGATTCTTTGTTTGTTTTTGTTTCCATGTCTCCGTGAACTATCCACCTTCTCACTGAGGAAATAAGGTAAGTATGGTTCGTTTGTCTGTTTGTTTCTCTCTCTTTCCTTTAAATTCTCTTTTATTTTTCCCCAAAATGTCACTTAGCTGCAGTTGTTTCGCTCTGTTTCCGCTGTGGTCTCTCTTGCGTGGGGGCCCTTGTTGTCATCGGGTGTTCTTCTTTCTGGAGTCTTCTTCCTACACCTATCCCTTAATAAATGAAAAGGAGGCAAAACCCTCTCTTCCTACTTTGGACTGGAACCGAATACACTAAGGGATTGTACTCCAAAAACTGTGGCCAACTAATATTTAAAAAAAAAAAAAACTAACTTAATATTCCCTGTCTTCCAGACCTATACTATTTTTTTGTTTCCCTAAACTTTTGTGGAGAGAGATTGACAGTTCACCACTCGCAGTCACTCACACACAGCTTTGTCACTCTGCCCAACTCCCCATTCCAACTCACTGTCACCAAGGCTATGACACCACTACCATGAGTTCAGCCTTTAAAGTAATCTCAATACCCAATGCTGTCACGTCTGTGCCGTGACCACCCTCAGACTTACCTTATTCCTGGGGGTCAGCTTCCTAGCTGGCTCCTGTTTCTTCTGTCTGTCCTTCTGAGCTAGCTCTGGCTCTCTGTGCTGGCTGCATCCAGCAGCATGACACTAATTGCCTCACTATACTGCACCTGTGGGTGTTGCCTGGGTTAGCTCTCTCTCTCTCTCTCTCTCTGTGTGTGCTGGCTGCTTCCAGCATGACTCTAATTGCTTCACTAAACTACACCTGGGTGTGGGAAGCCTCTCTGTGTTTCACTGTGCTTTCTGCCTGCTCTGTGGTTTGTGCCTGAACAGCCTCCGTAGTTGCTTAGAGATTGCTGCAGCTGTGCCTTTGGTGTTGAAGGGCTTTATTTAGAGACTGCAGCCTTTGCCTTTGCATTGCCAATGCCTCCACAGTGCCTTAGGTCCTGAGGTTAGTTCCTAGTCTGGTCTCCCTCGTGTATCCCAGACCCAGGGTGGGTCCTCTGGATCTTCAGTTCCTGCCTTATCCTGCAAGTCCTGCTGGCCACCTGCACTTTGGAGCTCAACTCCGGAGGAACAGTGGCTAAGTGCAGGTGAAGCTGTTCCTGTTTCGTCTGTTCTAGTTGTCTGCCTTGTACTACTCCAGTCCAGAGTTCCAGTACTGCTCTTCGGGGTATCCAGTTCCAAGGTGGTCTTGCCTGCTGCTGCCGCTCCTCAGCAGTGGCCCAAGGGCTCACGAACTCCAGTCCTGCCTCGAGGACCTGACAGGATGCCAAGGCCCTCGAGAACGCAACAAATGCTCATACAGTTTCTCCATTAATGCCCTAATAGCCCCACTTCCCAGTTCACCCTTTAGCTGCCCCTTTTAACAAATTTCCCAAACCTAGCAAAAATTTAAACTTTTTCTCCAAATCTCACCTTTCTCGCACACCTTGGACTCAAACACCATCAATCACCTCAAAATCACTCTCTATATTTTAACGTTTACCCTTTAAACCCTTAACTCTCTACCAACACTCCCACAGCACATCCACTCTCTCTAACCATCAATCACGCTCTGCCAACTGCCCACTCACCCGTTGGTTACTCAGCCGTAGCTTGCGTTCCAAGCTCCCTCCAGCCAATCCCTGACCATTTTTACCATTCCAAATTCCACTGCTGACATTGAAGAGCAAGTGGAGCTTCCATCCAACCAGACTTTCTCTAAGTTCGCTGCCATAGCGAATGATCATTTGAAACAAGCTGATGTTTGTATTACTGATGAAGCAAGGAAAGCGCAGTTGACTGAGTTTTTATACCAGTACAAGGATCTATTTGCTGGAGATTCCTATGATTGTGGGTTTAATGACCTACATGTACCATTATTGCCAACCGTACCATCATTACCATCCTGGTGAAGTATATGTTACCTTCTGACAAGCATTGGGTTATGAAGTTACTGTTGGACCTCATGGCCATTTATGCCACTTCTCAATTGTTCTACACAAGTGTTTTCTTTTTGAAATAATGATAGGTAATGATGTTGTTTATCCATTTGTTGCACAGACTTAATTATGTGAATTTATTCAGTGCTGCCACTGTCCATGAATTTGTCACTCATTTAGCCCATAAATTTGTTACTCATTTATGCCAATATTTGCATTGTGTTTGCCTTCACCAAAAGAACGTGGAAAGTAGTGCTAAAGATAGAAAACTCTACTTTGATCAAGGGACTACCTCTAAGGAATACCACATTGGCCACAAGATGTTCACCTTTAAATTTTGACCTATGCTTCAGAAATGAAATTTTTGTCCAGTTGGCATGGTCCATTCCCTATTGTGGAAAAGGCTTCCCCTGTGGCTTACCAAATGCACCTCATGAAAATTCTTAGTGAAGATTCACTTATATGGGTCCACATCAGTCTTGAGACCATGTCATCCTAGTTACTTTGTCCCAGATGTACGACTTGTTGAGATGACCCAAACTAACCACGAAGCAGAATGGCTTCTTCTTCTTTTGTTTTTCAGCCACAGAAACGAGTGTTGAAGATTCTGCTCCTGGTTTTCATGCTGCAACTTCAACATGACTGGACCTTGGGGGGGCATGGGCGAATTGAGGGCATGCCTAACAGCATGTGGGTTAAACTGCACTTGCTGTTATGTGCCTAACTGCCTTCATTTAGGCACAAGTATTTACACCAGCCATAGAGCTAGCATAAGTGCTCGCAGCCAGTGGTGGCCCTACCATTAGGCCACCAAGCTAGCATAAGTGCTCGTAGACAGTGACAGCCCTACCATTAGGCCACCTGAGGCGGGGGCCTCAAGCAGCACTCTTCTGGAAGTGGCATATACCCCCATACCGGTTGCGGTCTTGCATCTTCCCCCTTCCTTCTTCAATCTCCTTCCCTGAGCCTACCTTTGTTTATTAAAAGACGGTGATGGCAGTGATTCCCATTGGCTGCCCTGCCGCTGGCACTGGCCTCTTCTCTCCAGTGCAGCCTGCCTCTGACATAACTTCCTGTTTCCTCAGAGGCAGGCTGCAGTAGAGAGAAGAGGCTGGTTCTGGTGGTAGGGCAGCCTATGGGAATCGCTGCCATCACCATCGTCTTTTGGAAAACAAAGGTAGACTTGGGGAAGGGGGGAGATGCCAGACCATTACCGGGGGGGGGGACCATCATCCCTCGCCTCAGGCAGCAGATTGCCTTGGGCTGCCCCTGCTTGCACCTAAAGTTAGGTGCCTAAATGTGGATTTATTCTAGTATTCTGTATCACTAATTATGCATGTAAGTGCCAATAAAGAATATGTACTTAGTTCACATCATCCCAGCACCTTACTTTAGGCAATCTATACAGAATTACCCTCTTGGTGTCTGGGTTTCAATATGTAGTGCTCTGCATTGCTATATAAAGTCTAATATATTATCTCCTGAGTCATGTTCTTTTTTTTCCAGTGAAAAGGAAAATGCAGATGAAAAGTTCATGATATAAAGCTGGAAGAGGATAGACCCAAGAGCAACACAAGAAAGCAGTTCTTCGTGGTAAGAATAGTGGAGGCAAAACCAAAAAGAAATTAAAAAAAAAGCCTGGTGATCTTTGGGGGTGAAAATTTAAGGGTGAAGCTGTAGATCAGGGAAGATGGCAAGTATCCAAAGCACAAAATAAACCTTGATTGGTAGATTGGTCAGTTCAGGGGCAATACTTTTTGGGTTGGATGTGCAAAACATACCAATATTCAGCCCCACATCCAAGCTCTCTAGTTGACACATGTAATATTGAGTAAAATGTTGGTAGGACCTTAGCCCCAGTGGAGACCCTAGAAAAGTACTTGATTATAAGCCCAGGGTGGAAAATGAGAAGCTAAATTATGTGTTTTTCTGCTCTGAAGAACTCCAGTGAATGACAAGGTATGTGCTTTCACAGCCTCTTACCCAAATGCAGAGCTCAGGTTTAGCAATCATCCTCACCTCATGCCATAACAAACCCTGACATGTTAAATCCTTGATGAAAAAAGCATCTGCAACAGCAATTATTGGAGGCAAATTTTGCCTTAGGTGAGGATAGAGTGAGAACAGAATCCCTGTCAGACAGAACAGAGATTTAAAGAGGCTGCCAACAGGTATAAACAATGCCACGTAATCTATCTTGTGTCAATAAGGAAGGCAAAAGCCACACATCAAACAGCTGTGCTTCCCATTGGACTGCTCTTCTTTCTGGGGCTGAGGGATGGTCTTCCCTGCCTCCCCCTCCCCTCCTCTGTCTTTGTGATTCACTATAGTTCTTGCTGACAGAGTTATAGGATCACAGGAGAGAATAGGCATTCCAGAGCTTTCTGCTCACCCAGTCCCCTAGCTTTTCTGCTTTCTAATTCTCAGACCGCTTTGGACAATACCAAGCTGAAACTTATATACTCTACTAACTGTGGATGCAACTGATGGTGCCAGATGATGTTCCGAGACCCAGTTACTTCAGGTCTCCGTACAAACCTCTAAAGTTGTTTATTTGGGATTATTTTACTTAGAAGAAAGTACGCATTTTCTTTTTGGTTTGCTTACAACCATCGTCTCACCTTTCCACTGCCACTGAGTAAACCAATATCCCATTGCTAGTCAAAGGTTGAAAGATCATCCCTGAACCTCTCAATGACCAAAACGTCACCCTGGCATTGCAGATCATTAACTACACCCCATTCTCTGCAGCAAATCCACCAAAACCTTCAACTCTGACTCTGACTTCACTATATTTCTACTGTCCAGCAGCTCTGACTCCAACTCCAGCTCCAACTCTGACTCCTACTGATAATTAGGCTTTACATTTGTGTTCTGGACCTAAAGTACTGGTAAATATTTACTTTAATTTACCAGTGCTTTAGATCCAGGGCAATATATATCTTTGTTCTGGATTTAAAGAACTGGTAAATATAATTTTAGATCCAGAACAAATGGCACCCATTACTATTTCCCAAAGTTTAGATTTATCTTCTGCCTAAAATGTTGAAGTTGCAAGGAAAATGTCTTTTAAAAATTCCTTCATTTCATTAGGTTCACCTAGGGGAGGATCATGCATGAATGTTTTTTCATAGCTGAACCTACTATGTGGAATGATCATCTTCCAGAGTTACATCAATTCTCTTCTTTGTCCATGTTTAAGAAACAGTTTAAAACATATTTTTTTCGGGAAGCCTTTTTTTTTAATATATTTGGCAGCTAAGTGAACAGTAAGTTTATAATTTGTATGGGATTTTTGTATTGTATTGTATGTTTTTATTTTTAACCCACTTAGATTGAGTGGATAATGCAGAATATATTTATTTAGATTTTGCTCAAACCTTTTCAGTAGTAGCTCAAGGTGAGTTACATTCAGGTACACCAGGTAGTTCCTTATCCCTGGAGGGCCTACAATCTAAGGGCCCCCTTTACCAAGCTGCGGCAAAAGGGGGCCTGCACGGGCATCAGCGTGTGCCAAGGCCCCCTTTTACCGCAGCGAGTAAAATGTAGGTCTTTCTTTTTTAAAGAAATGACCATGCGGCAAGTGAAGCACTTGCCATGTGGCCATTTTGGGTGGGGGAGCCCTTACCATCACCCATTGAGGTGTCGGTAAGGGCTCCAATGTTAACTCATTAGTAACTGGGCAGAGGGCGGCACTGCCCAATTACTGCCGTGTACACATCAATACAACAAAAATAAATGTTTTTATTTTAAAGGTGGAGTCGGTACATTTTTACTGACTGACTCCACCCAAAATTGCCTCTGACGCCAACTCCACAGCCCTGCTCCGCAGCCCTAAGAACTTCATCGCAGCACTTGGTCCTGAGAGATAGCAGATGCAGAAATCAGGTAAAGGGTCACTAGTTGTGTGGAAAAAATATTTTATGCACAGGTACAAATTATGTTGTAGAACCTATCAAGTGTTATAAAGAATATCACTCCTAATTAGGGATGGAAAGACCAAAAAAAATTCATCTTGCTCCTTTCCTTTTTTTTTTTCTTGTTTCAAAAACAAATATCATCAAGAGTGCACAATATTTACATATAGGGCTAGATTCTATATATGGTGCCAACAAAATCAGCACCAAAAAAAGCGCTATTCTATAAGCCACGCCCAAAGTTAGGCACAATTTATAGAATAGCGTGTATGCCTGGGAATCACACCTAACTTTAGGTGCGGACATTTGCACCAACTGAAACACGGTGCAAATCTTCGCACCTACATTAGGCACGTATCCCCATTATTCTATAACAGCGCACATTAATTTTAGGAACACCCCTATTAAGCCCATGCCCCTCCCATTTTCACACCCCCTTTTTTTCAATCACAGGTAAATTGTAGGCGCAGATCCTGCACCTAAATTTATGCGCGTAAATGCCAATTAAGTCGAATCATGCCAATAATTGCTTGTTGCAAAGCCACTTCTTCCCTAGCTGAGATGGCATGTTAACCATCTCTCTGACCTCATGTGCAACTTTCTTTTAAATTAGTCACCTTATTTTCTAACTCCTCTTACTCTCTTACCTATCTATATGTTCCATCTTTGCTTATACCCTACACTGTCAATTAAAATGTTCTATTACGTACTGTGTTGACATTGTAAGTAGTATACTATCATGCCATGCTTTGTATTGTTATTTGAATATTTTTACTGCTCTGTCTATTGCTTATGTTTGATTTATTCTTACTGTACACTGCCTTGAGTGAATTCTTTCAAAAAGGCAGTAAATAAATCCTAATAAATAAATAAAAATATAATATATAGAATCTAACCCACAGTGCTTTAATGTGAATAGTGCATACTCTTATCAGTGAATGACATTCATTTCAAATTACAGCCCATTCCTACTACTAATGAGCCTCCAAACCATCTCCAGGCTATGTTTAAAATAAAAGCACAAAAGTATCTGTTAATACCAGTTATTTTGGAAGGGTGTGATTTTTTTTTTTTTTACAAATTCCTAGGAGCTTGCACATGAGAGGAGCACACTGTATAATATTTTGAATGGGGCTCTGCATGCTTTTCACAGGGGATCAGATCACAGTCAGACTCTATTTCTACCTGTTTGAGGACCCATTACTTGCCTTACAAGATGATGGGGGCTGCAGATTATGTTAAGTATAGACTCTGCTCTCGTTTTAGAACTTGCTAATCAGTTTAATTAAGAAATAACATAAACAAAGGAAGCAAAATTATTCTGTGAATTACACTTTGGAAGTATTCCCAGCTTTTCAAAGCCAGAGAGAAAGAAAAAAAAATCTCTTAAGCATACCCAATTTTTTTTTCAAGTGTTGCTTCATTGAAGTAAAATCAAGTTACAAAGTCACATATCCAGAGGTTTTAAATTAAGCTCCAGGATAAAGTAAGTGGAAACACTCTAGAGGCATTTCATCTTCAGTGACTCAAAATATCAGATGGGTTCAAACACTGCAAGTAGGTATATATTACTAGTCTATAATGCCATACGTCCCTCATTAGGAGGAAACAATAACTTCATTAGTGTAGCTTTCGGACATCTTTGCATGTCCATCTGCCCTCTATTCCCCTCCTTTCTTCATCTGGAAGCCATTGAAGGGGAAAAGGGATTGTCTTGGTGTGCACCAAGCCTTCAATTTCAGAGAGTGGATGTTTTCATCCCTCTGAGGTTTCTACAGTACATCCTTATCTATCTAGCAGTGGTGGATTGCCTGGTTGCTGAATTCAGTGTGAAAGATATGCAGACATATGTGAGAAGGATAGGACAATGATAGCCACAGAGAGAAAAGAAGCCTCTGGGTAAAGGACTTTACAAGGACTTGAGATGAGCATGGAGGATATAAACTGCAAAAAGTGAAAAGAAAACCTACTGGCATGCGTTTTAAGTGCCCGCTTGAATAGGGTTACCATATGGCTCCAGAAAAAGGAGGACACATTAATCCAGTCTGGGTTTTGCTTCCATTGAACGCAATGGAAGTAAAACCCAGACTGGCTCAATCTGTCCTCCTTTTTATTTATTTATTTATTGCGTTTGTATCCCACATTTTCCCACCTATTTGCAGGCTCAATGTGGCTTACATAATAACCGTGATGGCGATCGCCAGTTCCGGTATAGGCAGATACAGAGTGACATGTAGAAGTTTCATGTAGGATAGACGAATCTGAAAAAAATCTGGAGCCATATGGTAGCCCTACGGCTTGAATCATCCATACAAGTAGGGAAAGCATGCAAAGACATGGTTTCAAGAATGCTTTCCAATTCATATTTGTAAAAGGTGTGGGGAGGGGCAGGGAAGAGTTGTGCTGGGGATGTTTTAGGGGAGTAGGGTGGAGAATGATTATGTATGTTTGTGTGTAAATTGGGGGTAGATTGCGGAGACCTGAATTTGGTGGTATGGAAGGTGGCATGGGAGTCTTTTACTAAAGCTTAGTTCAAGTTATCTGCAGCAGGGCCCATTTTATTTCTATGGGCCCTGCTGCAGATAACTTGAGCTAAGCTTGAGTAAAAGACTCCCTGTATGTTTATAAAAGGGTATAGATAGGAGTGTAGGTTACTATCCAGCTTGTTTTCGAAAGAGAAAGACGCCCATATTTCAACCCAAATTGGGAAACGGGCACCTTTTTTTTTTTGTTACATTTCTACCCCGCGCTTTCCCACTCATGGCAGGCTCAATGCAGCTTGCATATACAGGTACTTATTTGTACCTGGGGCAATGGAGGGTTAAGTGACTTGCCCAGAGTCATAAGGAGCTGCCTGTGCCTGAAGTGGGAATTGAACTCAGTTCCCCAATTCCCCAGAACCAGAGTCCACCACCCTAACCACTAGGCCACTCTTCCATAGACACCCAAATTGGTATAATCGAAAGCCGATTTTGGGCGCCTCCAACTGCACTCTGTCGCGGGAATGAACGAAGTTGATGGGGGCGTGTCAGAGGCGTGGTGAAGGCGGGACTGGGGCGTGTTTATTAGCCGAGGAGAGATGGGCACGCTCGGCCGATAATGGAAAAAAAAGGGCGCCAGAAGCGAGAATTTGGATCACTTTTTTTTTACCCTTTTTTGTCATGAACAAGTCCCCAAAAAGTGCCCCAACTGCCCAAATGCCCACCGGAAGGGAATCGGGATGACCTCCCCTGAATCCCCCAGTGCTCACTAACCCCTTCCCACCAAAAAAAAAGAATTTAAAAACTTTTCTCCCAGCCTGTATGCCAGCCTCAATGTCATACCCAGCTCCATGACAGCAGTATGCAGGTCCCTGGAGCAGTTGTTAGTGGTGCAGTGGACTTCAGCCAGGTGGACCCAGGCCCATCCCCCCCCCCCCCCCCCCCACCTGTTACACTTGTGCTGGTAAATGGGAGCGCTCCAAACCGCCCCCAAAACCCACTGTACCCACATCTAGGTGCCCCCCTTCAGCCATAAGTGCTATGGTAATGGTGTAGATTTGTGGGCAGTGGGTTTGGGGGGATTTGGGGGGCTCAGCACCCAAGGGAAGGGAGCTATGGACTTGGGAGGTATTTTAATTTTTTTTTTAATTTTTACAAGTGCCCCCTAGGGTGCCCGGTTGGTGTCCTGGCATGTGACGGGGACCAGTGCAGTACGAATCTTGGCCCCTCCCATGACCAAATGCCTTGGAGTTGTTCGTTTTTGAGCTGGGCACCTTCGGTTTCCATTATCGCTGAAAACCGATACCACCCAGCTCAAATCCGCCCAAATGTGATGCATTTGCCCAGCACAAACCGTATTATCGAAACAAAAGATGGACGCCCATCTTTTTCGACAATACGGTCTGTCCCGCCCCTTCGCGTACCCGTCCTCCGAGATAGGCGCACATGGAGATGGGCGTTCGCGTTCGATTATGCCCCTCTATATATCCACTATTTCTGGGATAAGCAGTATAAAATGTTTTGTACATTTTTGGGATCTTGCCGGGTATTTGTGACCTGGATTGGTCACTGTTGGAAACAGGATGCTGGGCTCGACGGACCTTTGGTCTTTCCCAGTATGGCAATACTTATGTACTTATGTACTTATACAGTGGTGGAAATAAGTATTTGATCCCTTGCTGATTTTGTAAGTTTGCCCACTGACAAAGACATGAGCAGCCCATAATTGAAGGGTAGGTTATTGGTAACAGTGAGGGATAGCACATCACAAATTAAATCCGGAAAATCACATTGTGGAAAGTATATGAATTTATTTGCATTCTGCAGAGGGAAATAAGTATTTGATCCCCCACCAACCAGTAAGAGATCTGGCCCCTACAGACCAGGTAGATGCTCCAAATCAACTCGTTACCTGCATGACAGACAGCTGTCGGCAATGGTCACCTGTATGAAAGACACCTGTCCACAGACTCAGTGAATCAGTCAGACTCTAACCTCTACAAAATGGCCAAGAGCAAGGAGCTGTCTAAGGATGTCAGGGACAAGATCATACACCTGCACAAGGCTGGAATGGGCTACAAAACCATCAGTAAGACGCTGGGCGAGAAGGAGACAACTGTTGGTGCCATAGTAAGAAAATGGAAGAAGTACAAAATGACTGTCAATCGACAAAGATCTGGGGCTCCACGCAAAATCTCACCTCGTGGGGTATCCTTGATCATGAGGAAGGTTAGAAATCAGCCTACAACTACAAGGGGGGAACTTGTCAATGATCTCAAGGCAGCTGGGACCACTGTCACCACGAAAACCATTGGTAACACATTACGACATAACGGATTGCAATCCTGCAGTGCCCGCAAGGTCCCCCTGCTCCGGAAGGCACATGTGACGGCCCGTCTGAAGTTTGCCAGTGAACACCTGGATGATGCCGAGAGTGATTGGGAGAAGGTGCTGTGGTCAGATGAGACAAAAATTGAGCTCTTGGCATGAACTCAACTCGCCGTGTTTGGAGGAAGAGAAATGCTGCCTATGACCCAAAGAACACCGTCCCCACTGTCAAGCATGGAGGTGGAAATGTTATGTTTTGGGGGTGTTTCTCTGCTAAGGGCACAGGACTACTTCACCGCATCAATGGGAGAATGGATGGGGCCATGTACCGTACAATTCTGAGTGACAACCTCCTTCCCTCCGCCAGGGCCTTAAAAATGGGTCGTGGCTGGGTCTTCCAGCACGACAATGACCCAAAACATACAGCCAAGGCAACAAAGGAGTGGCTCAGGAAGAAGCACATTAGGGTCATGGAGTGGCCTAGCCAGTCACCAGACCTTAATCCCATTGAAAACTTATGGAGGGAGCTGAGCTGCGAGTTGCCAAGCGACAGCCCAGAACTCTTAATGATTTAGAGATGAATCTGCAAAGAGGAGTGGACCAAAATTCCTCCTGACATGTGTGCAAACCTCATCATCAACTACAGAAGACGTCTGACCGCTGTGCTTGCCAACAAGGGTTTTGCCACCAAGTATTAGGTCTTGTTTGCCAGAGGGATTAAATACTTATTTCCCTCTGCAGAATGCAAATAAATTCATATACTTTCCACAATGTGATTTTCCGGATTTAATTTGTGATGTGCTATCTCTCACTGTTACCAATAACCTACCCTTCAATTATGGGCTGCTCATGTCTTTGTCAGTGGGCAAACTTACAAAATCAGCAAGGGATCAAATACTTATTTCCACCACTGTATATGTGGGGGGATGAATGTATTTCATCTATGTACGTGTATGCTTGGGTGGGGGTTTGTGTGTATAGAGGCTTCTGTTTATTTCTGATGTACTTTTTACCCACCTTTCCTCAAACTTTCAAGGCTAACACTATGGCTCTGAGTGAGTATATAGATTAGGTACAGGTGTATGTGAGGAGTGTATGGTTGTGTATTGGTGGCTGTGTGGCAAAGTGGTTTGAGGTATGAATGGTGTCTTGGGGTTTGGAATTTTCTATGGGGGTGTAAGTTGGTGTTGATATATGGTTGTGTAAGGAATGGATGTGTGTTTTATTGGCAAGGTGCTTGTGTGTGTGAGTAGGGTTGTATGGGGGGGGGGGTTGGTTGTGGCAGAGTTGTGTGTTTATGGTGAGTTGTAAGATATTTGTTTTGAATGCAGGTGGGGTATTTAGATGTGGGAACTGTGAAGAGGTATGAGTGTAGGTCTGTGTTTGGGAATAAGTGTGTGAGATCTATCTGGGGTGTATGTGTGTCTGAGGTGCTTGCAGGTCATATGTTTGAGTGGAGTGTGTGTTGGAAGTTTGAGTGTGATGAGGCTAGGCATGAAATGTATATTTTTATTGCTAATTTAGATATGTTTTGAGGAGGAGAAGAAGAACGGCAAATCTGAAAAAAAAAAATTAATAGATGTGCTGCACTTCACCTCAGATGATCCTTCTGCTCCCACACTGTCTTTTAGGGCCCCTTTTACAAAGCATCAGTAAGACCAATGCGGGCTTACCGCTCGCTAAAAAGGAAGTACCGCCGGGCTACCACAGCAGCCCAGCGGTACTTCCCACCCCCAGCTCACTGTCATAGCCGGTGTGTACCCAGCAATAATTGGGCAGTGCCACACACTGCCTGGTTACCGCTGGGTTAACGCTGGAGCCCTTACCACCACCTCAATAGGTGGAAGTAAGAGCTCCCCCCCCCCAAAAAAAAAAAATGGCACCTTGCTAGACTGTCATTGAAATGCTTTGAAGGTTCACTTATATATACTATCAACTAACACATTTGCTTATTTCCGATCTGACGAAGAAGGGCAACCTTCGAAAGCTAATCAAGAAATGTATTAAGTTATGTCCAATAAAAAAAGGTATCATCTTATTTTCTTAAAAAAAAAAAAAAGAAAGACCTACCTTTTATCTGCTGTGGTAAAAGGGGGCCTCGGATCATGTCAAAAACACACACCAATACAAGCGCATGCTCCCTTCTGCCGCAGCTTGGTAAAAGGGGCCCTTAGTCTCCAAAAGACAAACAAAATTGTGTTAGATATTTAGCTTCTTTTTTTTTTTTTACATTGGATGCAATATTTTATGCAGCTATTTCCATGCATTTTCCATGCTCACTGCTTTCCCCTTTAGCGCAATGCTTTAATGTTAATTTTCCAATGCTAACTTTCTTCCTGCATTGTGAGAAAACCAAGTGTAAAGCGCTTTGCTAAATGGTAGCACAACTTATTACGTGACAGCTGAGATATCCAAACTTAAAGGCCACCTCTTTAACCACTGCTTTGACTCCTAACCCTCACTTGCCCTGTCCTTTTATCCTCACCTCTTTATTCCCTTACTCTTAATTGTTCTGTCTGTCTGCCTGTCTTATCTAGATTGTAAGCTCTTTGAGCAGGGACTGTCTTTTTGTGCATGGTGTACAGCGCTGTGTATGCCTTGTAGCGCTATAGAAATGATAAGTGGTAGTAGTAGTATATAGCTTTAGCAGTGTGTGTAAGAATAACCCAGTGGACCGGATGAACTGGTTAGCCTTCTTCTGCCATCATCTACCATGTTAATATGCACCTACTTTAAAACATTTCAACGCAGCAAACTTTCTGAATCAGGTTTGAGGCTCCTTTTTTTAGGTAATTTTGTAGGACATCGCGTGAGTGCCAGAAAGACCTTTAGATGACAAGAAAGTGATTTTATTTTCTTAACTTTTTTAAGAAACACTGATGTGAAGACATTTAAGAATTTAAGGCCTATCCAGTGGTCTCCCTCTTGATACAATACTATAGTCTCAGTTGATCTTTGGTTTTCCCCTTCCTTTCTTTTGCGAACTGCAGCAGAACATTGGCAGGATTTGCTCATGCATATATTTCTTTTCATATTCCCTTTCTTTGCCCCCTCCCCCCCCCCCCCCCCCCCCAGGATGCACATTTCATGTGTTTTACTGAAACAGCATCAATAGACTCCAGTGCAGTGAGATAAGGACAGGCCCTGAAATCTCTGTTTTCAGGGGTGGCACAGGCAATGGCGCTTAGAAGAGAAGGGATCTGAGAAGAAGCACATTGTCTTTGAACAGTCGGACAGCTTGTTGAACTTTATGTCAAGTTAATAAGTTAGATGTCTTACTGGTGAAACAGATGCCACTGGGCCCCTTCACCCCTTTCTGGGTCTTATCTTGCCGAGAGCAAAATAATAATAAAAAAAGAAAAGAAACTCAGAAGAAAGAAAACAGGTTGTTTCTGTTGTTTAAATAGTCAGGCAATAAATCAACCGGAAGAATACTCCCATTCATCAAAAGAGAGCTCTTGTGACACAGGCCTTTGAAGTTGAAAGGACTGCAATTTCCTACCTATAAAAGGCAACCTTCATGCCTGTGTCATACCTTAGACTGACAGCAGAGAGGTATTAAAAGGCTTCTCATTACTCCACGCCCAGGATAATGGGTGCACCGCAAACAAAGGAAGTCTTTAAGAGCAGAAAATCAGACAGACATGTCTGTCAGTCCAGGCCACCCCAGGATAGAAGCAGTTACACATAAGAGGAGGGGAGCAGACAGTGCAGCTATTCCTGTCTGACACGGCTGAACAGAGAAAAGATTATCAAAAGTTTTTGACAGTGCAAACAGATTTCTGAACTGCCTTGTGAGGATGTTTCCCCAGCCACCCTGGCAACCACCTGAAACAAAATGATAAAATGTATTTTGCCCATCACTAGGCATTAAGGGGGGTCCTTTTAACTGAGCTGCGGTATAAAGTGGCCTTTAGCACACACTCTTACGTGGGTCTTTCCATGTGATAAGGCCATTTTTACCACAGCAGTAAAACGGACGGTTTTATTTTTTTTTTTTTGCATGGTAATAAATAGAACTAAAACAAACAAAAAAAAAGAAAATAAGATGATACTTTTTTTATTGGACTAAGAATACATTTTTTTGGTTACCTTTTAAAAGTAACCCTTTTTCATCAGATCAGAAATTAGTAAATGCTCGCAAATATCAGAATATATAAATGAAACATAGAAGCATTCCAATGACAGTCTCGCAGGAAGAGGGTGAAGAGGGTGAGGTGAGAAACAGGGAGAGATGGGTGATAAGAGGGTGACAAAGCAGTATAACCCTGATATGCAACAGGTAGAGTGGTTAGATATTCAATGCCAGGCCGTATGCGGCAACTGGCATTGAATATCCAGTTTCAGTTATGGCCGTGGCAACTTAACCAGCTAAGCGAATATTCAGCGTCCTTTTACTAAGCCATGGCAAAAAGTGGCTTGCAGTAGTGTGAACATGTGTTTTTGGCGTGCGCTGGACGCGCTGGACTAGTTTTTACCGTGACTGGGAAAAAGAGCTTTCTTCGATGGGCCAGGGAAAGGGCCTGTGGTAAAACTGAAACCAGCGAGTGCCTATTTACGGCCTGAGCCCTTAATGCCACCCATTGATCTAGCAGTAAGGACTCACATGCAGCATGCATCAGTGACCAGTCGGCGCGCACCAACTGCCGATTAACACCAGAAACGCCACATGCGGTAGGAAATAAAAAATATAATTTGTCTCGGCAGGATGGGTGAGCACCAAATCTGAAATTACTGCCAGGGGGCATGCAAGCCTGGCAGTAGTCTCATTTTGGTGCACACTGCACATGCATAAAGCCTACCACACCTTTGTAAAAGGATCCCTAAGTTAATACCGGTTAAAGATAGGCCTATCTTAACCTCTCAGCTTAGATGGTTTAGAGCTGAATATTTACACTTAACTGGCTAAGTCATGCAACATAGCCAGTTAGTGGCTAGCTGCTATGGGGGAGATTCTATATATGGTGCCTAAAAATATCAGCGAGGAAATCAGTGCCGACTCAGCGTATCCTATAAGCAGCACTTAGATTTAGGCACGGTATATAGAATACGTTTATTTGATGTCTCAGTGCCTAAAACTACACGCCTCCATTTACACCAATGAAAATGTGGTGTAAATCCCGGCATGTAAATTTAGGTGCAATGGGCCATGTTCTATAACTAAGCACATAACGAAGAAGGGCAACCTTCGAAAGCTAATCAAGAAATGTATTAAGTTATGTCCAATAAAAAAGGTATCATCTTATTTTCTTTTCCATGTTTTATTTTGTTTGATTTCTATTGATTACCTTTAAAAGTGGACTAGCACGGCTACCACACCACTCTACAGAACACCCATGAAACACCCATTTCCCCACCCATAAAACGCCCATTTTTGCCTGTGCACGTTAGAAGTTAGGCACACTGTATTACAGAATGTGCTTGGCAAGTTGTGCGTGTAAATCCTAATTATTGCAAATTAGTGCTCATTATTGCTTGTTAAGAGATGTTATCAACACGGATTAGCTTTTCAAGCCAATTAAGTTATGTATGTTGTTATAGAGTATGCTTGGATTTCAGCACAGATCTCTAAGCACAGTATATAGAATCCGGGGATAAGGGCCTTATTCTGTAAAGGTTATGCTCCTACATGTATGCTCTTAAATTTACACTCCTAAATTACGAGCATAATCTATGCTCCTAATTTAGTGCCTATTATGCTCATAGATTTAGCATACATTTAGGAGCTTTGCCACAGCAGGTAAAAGTTACAGAGCCGCAGTATCCAAAAGCATCGGCAGGGCATATGTTTCCCCAAAGAAGCCGGGATTTGAAACGGGTTAGGGTTACCATATTTTGTCCCCCCAAAAGGAGGACACATGCCCCGCCCCCTTTGATGCCCTCGCTCCGCCCTCTTTGATGCCCTCGCTCCGCCCCTGTCACATTTTCCCCTCCCCCCTGTCACACACACCGTCACTCCCCCTCCCCGTCACCCCCCTCCCCTTACCTTACTACTGCCCTGGTGGTCTAATGACCTCTTCAGGGCAGGAAAGAGTCCCCTCTTTCCTGCCCGGAGCGCTGCCCTACATGCATCCTTCCTGTTCGTGATCTCGGCACCGATTCAAAATGGCCGCCGAGAGTTGAAGTCTCGCGAAGTCACTTCAACTCTCGGTGGCCATTTTGAATCAGCGCCGAGATCACGAACAGGAAGGATGTATGCAGGCGGAAGAGGTCACTAGACCAAGTAAGTAAGGGGAGGAGAGGCTAGCAATCTGCCCGTTTGTCCGGATTTCTGGACAAACGGGCAGATTGGCAAAACCCACCCAGTTGCCCAGACATGTCCTCAAAAAGAAGACATGTCCGGGTAAATCCGGACATATGGTAACCCTAAAACGGGTCCCCGTTGGGATCACTCCTTCTGCTGAAGCTAAGTTTTTCTTTTGTATGCAAGAACACAATTATTAAAAAAAAAATGAGTTGCATAATTTTAAAAGCGCACGAGTGAGCACTGAAATTTGAGATTGCTTAAACAAAATGGAGGTTTTTGACCATTGATTGATCCTGTGAGCTGTGAGATGAAATATGCTATGTCCGCTGATGTGAATAGCAAACACTTACATAGTATACCTTACCTTGAATTTGTACCTGTCCTTTTCAGGGCAGAGACCATATAAGTCTGCCCAGCAGTATTTCCCGCCTCCCAACCACCAGTCCCGCCTCCCATCACCGGCTCTGGTACAGACCGTATAAGTCTGCCCTCCCCTATCCTCGCCTCCCAACCACCACCCCCTCTTCCCCCCAACTGCTCCGCTTTGTTCAAAATACCAGAGCCAGCTGAGATCTTTTTTCCCTCCATTTTTTATGCTCCTCCTGCATATTGAATTCTGGGGAAGAAGTATTTACCTTCTTTTTATTATTATTATTATTATTCTTTCACTATTTTAGTATTCTCACCATAAAATCATTGATATGGTGTTCTGGTTTTGTTTTTATTTATTACCTTTAAAAGTGGACTAACACAGCTACAGCACCACTTTTTTTTTTTTTTTTGCATTAATGTCACCATTAGCACACTGTTATTAAAAAATTACACACTAGCACTTACTGACGCGAATATTGTCGGTGGTAAGGGCTCAAGCGGTAATCCTGCATTAATCAGCAAACGGTAATGTAGCCGCACTGATTACTGCAGAATCATTTACATGAGATACTTATACCCCGCAAAATCCCAATGGAGCTCCATGTAACTTAGTAAATGACGGCTGATAAAGACCTGTACAGGTCCATCCAGTCTGCCCAACAAGATAAACTCATTTTACCTGGTATGTGATACTTTATATGTATACCCGAGTTTGATTTGTCCTTGCCTTTCTCAGAGCACAGACCGTAGAAGTCTTCCCAGCACTGTTCTTGTACTAAGTTCTGAAGCTAACTTCAAAGCCCCTTAAAATTTACACTCAAGCCCTTCCCTATCTATTCAGTCAGGATCAGAGCATAGACCCTAGAAGTCGGCCCAGCTCCCCTTTTGTTTCCCAATTACTGGCGTCGCCACCCAATCTCTGCTAAGACTCAGCAGAACCATTCCTTCTAAACAGGATTCCTTTGTGTTTATCCCACGCATGCTTAAATTCCATTACTGTTTTCATCTCCACCACCTCCCGCGGGAGGGCATGCCACATATCCACCACCCTCTCCGTGAAAAAATACTTCCTGACATTAGTCCTGAGTCTGCCCCCCTTCAACCTCAATTCATGTGATTTCTAGGCCTCTTATCCAAACCACTGCTCTGATAAATCATATTCTGTGAGTATTAGCGGGCAGTTCCATAAAGCAGTGCTTACACGTAGGTGTGACAAAGAAGCGCACTAATTTTATAACGGCATTAAGGCGTGCCTAACCTGTTAAAGGACAGTAGTGCAAAGCTACTTTAGTTCACTGAAACTTGGTCAATGGCAGGCATATGCTGGCATGCCTAAGTGCACCTTGCAAGGTGCGCATCTGGTACTAATCTATAAGATATGCGTTTTACTAGACGGAACACACATGACACATCCATGTTTTGCCCACTAGTACAGCCCATTTGCTGTTACACACCATGCTACCCATAGGAATATAATGGATGTCTCTATTGTTAGGTCTTCTACAGCACGGCTTAGTAAACAAGGCTCTCTAAAATTACAATTGATTAATTTATGATAACATATTTCAAAACCTTTAAAAATGTATTATTAGCTTCCTTCATCTTTATTGACGTGTTAACCACTTAACATGACATAGAATAGGTGTTGTTGGATATTATGTTTGACTCATTCTTGCTGTACACCACCTTGAGTGAATTCCTTCAAAAAGGCGGTAAATAAATCCTAAAAAATAAAATAATAAATAAATAAAATACTAGACCACCAGTTTTATGGAATAGCACACATACACATGTAGATGTGCCTATTCTATAAATTAGTGCGCACGATTGCCCCCCACCCCCCCGGATTCTATAAACAGTGACTAAGGTTGCACGTGCAAATAACTGCACTAATCAGCACTGATAATTGGCCACCAACGATCAATTATCAGCACTAATTAGAATTTACATATGCAACTTTCTAAGCATATTCTATAAAGTGGTGTGCATGAATTCTAATGCATGGATCAAAAAAGGGGACATGGCCGGGGAGGGGCCTAAGCGAGTCGCAGGCATTCCTAAAAATTGCACGCATTATTATAGAAAATGCCTGATCCACACCTAATTTAGGTGCAGGCATTTACACCAGCAGGGGCATTTTCGAAAGAGAAGGCCCCCCATCTTCCGACACAAATCGGGAGATGGGCATGCTTCTCTCAGGGTCGCCCAAATCAGCATAATTGAAAGCCAATTTTGGGCATCCTCAACTGCAGTCCATTGCAGGGACGACCAAAGTTCACGGGGGCGTGTCGGAGGCGTAGCGAAGGCAGGACTGGGGCGTGCTTAAGAGATGGGCATCCTCGGCCAATAATGGAAAAATGAAGGGCTTCCCTGACAAGCATTTGGTCGACTTTATTTGGTCCATTTTCTTTCACGACCAAGCCTCAAAAAGGTGCCCAAACTCACCAGATGACCACCGGAGGGAATCGGGGATGACCTCCCCTTACTCCCCCAGTGGTCACCAACCCCCTCCCACCCTAAAAAAAAAAAAAAAATTTTAAAAATATGTTTTGACAGCCTCAAATGTCATACCCAGCTCCCTGACAGCAGTATGCAGGTCCCTGGAGCAGTTTTAGTGGGTAATGCAGCGCACTTCAGGCAGGTGGACCCAGGCTCATTACCCCCCTACCTGTTACACTTGTGGTGGTAAATGTAAGCCCTTCAAAACCCACCCAAAACCCACTGTACCCACATGTAGGTGCCCCCCTTCACCCCTTAGGGCTATGGTAGTGGTGTACAGTTGTGGGGAGTGGGTTTTTTTTGGGGGGGGGGTTGGGGGCTCAGCACCTGGGGTCAATTTGTGAAGTCCACTGCAATGCCCCCTAGGGTGCCCGGTTGGTGTCCTGGCATTTGAGGGGGACCAGTGCACTATGAATGCTGGCTCCTCCCACAACCAAATGAGTTGGATTTGGTCGTTTTTGAGAGGGGCGTCCTCGGTTTCCATTATCGCCGAAAACCGGGGACGACCATCTCTAAGGACGACCTAAGGACAACCATCTCTAAGGTCGACCTAAATGTTGAGATTTGGGCATCCCTGACCGTATTATCAAAACGAAAGATGAACGTCCTTAGAGATGGGCACCCTTAGAGATGGTTGTCCCCGTTCGATTATGCCCCTCCAGGTGTCAGTTGGTATAAATGGTTGCGCTTAAATTTTAGTCATGAGGATAGGTGTTACATGTATTCTATAAACTGCACCTAACTTGAGGCGAGGTTTATAGAATAGCATTAAGCGTGGGGGTTTTTTTAATGACCATTTTGTAGGCACCATTTATAGAATCTAGTCCTTGGTGTCAATACTGAGGTGTTCTTACATGATGTGCTTCTAAAAAAGGAGATTTAAACAGAAATCAAAATAAATCAAGACACAACAGCTGTATATCAGAGAGAGCCAGAAAAAGGACATCAGCAAACAGCTTTTCCAGCTTCTTGCAAATCTTTACAGTTCTTTTGTAAACAGAAGTGCCTTACTTTTGGTGTTAGCTTTCTGAGGTGTGGTGCCTGAGCTGGCTGACTCTCTGGACTGGAATGCAACGCTGATTCCAAACTTTCCACATTCCCACACTCACATGTTCTACATGCACACAATCTTGTGGAGCAATATTTCTTTACCCAACCTCCAGACAGTAATAAATCAACTCAAACCTCACAATGAATGAACTCTTTCCATTAAGCAATACCACTTAACAAAGACTGCATTATCATTTGGAGAAAGAGAGAGAAAGGAAAAGAGCTGAGGGAGAAGGAGGACCATAGAAAGAAAGCAGACATGAGAGGCGGGAAGAAGGCAAGAAAAAAAAAAAGGAGGGCAAGAAGGTGAGAAAGGTAGAGAGGGCAAGGAAAAAAGAGACAGAGGGATCGATGCAGAAAGCCATGCAGTAGAACTGGGGTCACACGGCTGAGCATGTGGCTTCTACTACGAACTTAGAACCACACCACGCAGAAAGCTAATTTTATGCACTAAAGGCCAGAGTGTAAATGGCGTCTAAAAAATAGGCATGTCCAGAAATAGCACTTGACGCTAATTTATAAACCAAGCATAGGACCAGAGATTGTATGCACAGAATAGCATTCCAGTGCATGCCCATAATGGGGTGAATTCTATGAATGGCACTGAAAAAAAATGGCACCAAAAAACTCCGCTTAAGCATTATTCCATAAGCCACGCCTAAAGTTCAGCATGGTTTATATAATAGCCCTTAAGTGAAGAGGTCACGCGTAAATTTAGGCGCTGCCTTTTGCACCAATAAAAACGTAGCGCAAATACCCATGCCTAAATTTATTCTGTAATTACATGTGTAACTCAAAAACACACCCCGATCCACCCTGAAACATCCATGACCCTCCCATTTCCGTACTCCCTTTTTTGGGCCATGCATAAATTTTAGATGTGGATTCCGTGCCAAATTTACATGCGTAAGTCCCAATTAAATCTAATTGGTGACAACAATTGCTTGCTATAATGCCAATTATTGATACTAATTGGCTCATTATTCTATTAAATTGCAAATGCAAATTGGGGATGTACCTAAATTTGCTCACGCAATTGTTAGCGAATTTTATAAAATCAGGGGGCATAGATTTACATGCAATATAATTTTTGCAAAGCTTACAATATTTATTGGCACATGGAGTTACAAGTGCATACTGTGCCACACAAAAAAGAATAATATCATTCTGTGTACTTGTCAACAGTCCAGTACTTTACTCTGTTCCAGAACACCTCCACCTCAGCTCCTCATCCCTACCATTTTATTTTTAGCCTTCGCCTTCAAGGAAGCCAGAAAAAAAAAGTTTTAAGTTCTGTAAGCTCGCAGTAAAGAGAAGAAACAGGCATGAACCCCTCACTAACACTGACTGCAGAAGAATGAACTAAAACCTAACCAACCTTTAATCTTTCAGACTTTGCATTAAAAATCCAGGCATTAGAAAAATGCGCTCAGCCTTACAGCCTTCTGCGCGCTGCCTTTAATAGTTAATGCCTTCATTCCCTTGGGATTTAAGTGTGTTGTATGCTAATGTCAATACAGGTCTGTGTACACACAGCTCATGTGCAAAACTCATTTTAGCAAAGTGC
This sequence comes from Microcaecilia unicolor, assembly GCF_901765095.1. NCBI lineage: Eukaryota > Metazoa > Chordata > Amphibia > Gymnophiona > Siphonopidae > Microcaecilia > Microcaecilia unicolor. The sequence goes on along the minus strand of NC_044034.1, from coordinate 325,027,566 downwards.
CCCATGGTTGCACGCAAAATTGTGCAGAAAAGCTGAGCTAAGCGTGGACAAAGCCTAGTGCACTTTATTGCACTGTACCTGAAAGTTAGTCACCCTGAGCTACTGAAAAGATGTGAGCAAAATCCAAATAAATAAACAAATTAACATTAATAAAGGCTATTCCATAAAAGTCACCCAAATGTGGATTCGAAAATACAGGGCACTGAGTGCAAATTCTATAACGGCATAAAATAGAGCAGAAGATGGGATTTAGGCATTATCACTTATGCCATGAAAGAGCCAGGTATAAATGTTAGTGCATAAATGTTTGCAGTTCAGTGCTTCACTTACAGAATCTAAGTGTGGAACCCGCCCATGCCCCACCTATCCTCCATCCATGTGTACATCCCCTTGCAGTTGTGTGTTATATGGGTTGTGGGCTAAGGGCTGGATTCTAGATATAGCACTCAAAATTAAGCGCTAAGGGGGAGATTCTGTATATGGTGCCTAAAAAATTGGCGCTGAAATCAGTGACGACTAAGCATATTCTATAATTGGCACCTAGATTTAGGCACTGATTATAGAATACGCTTAGTTGATACACACACACATAAGTTCTAGTACTCTGTAGTCATACTATGCAAATGGTGCTTACATTTAGGTGTTAAGAATACAATGGTGTATTTATTCAAGGTGTGTGTGCTGCATACGCACCCTCTGTCAGACCCAGCACCCCCCCACAAACACACCCGTACCTTAAAATCATCTCTGCTTCATTCTTCACCCAGGCAGTGGCAGGGGCACTCATAGGCTGCCTTCGGCTTGCATCAGGACTTCCTCCCTAAACTGCACTGCCCCTACTGATGCAACTTCCTGTTTGTGAAGGACGGAACAGTTCAGGGAGGAAGTCCTGGTGCAGGTTGCAGGTAGCCAATACGTGCAGCTGCCACTGCCCAGTTGAAGCCTGTAGCAGAGATGATTTTAAGATACTGGGGGGGGGGGGGGGGGGGGGAAGCACAGGAGATGGGAGGCAATGCAGGGGGGCAGGACATACTTCCTGTAAAATAATTCCTGACTATGCCACTGTAAGAGTATAGAATTTGGGAGAATGTGTGCAGTGTGCTTGCTCCTTTGGTAAATCACTACCTTTTCATGGTTATCTGGGCAGTATACACCTGTTGAGTACATCTAGACCAGGGGTTCTCAACCCAGTCCTCGGGACACACCTAGCCGGTCAAGTTTTCTGGATACACACAATGAATATGCATAACACAGATTTGCATACAATGGAGATAGTGCATTCAAATTTATCTCATGCTTAACGCTATTCTAAAAACCTCGCCTAACTTTAGGTACAGTTTCTAAAATACGCATACTGCCAGATTCTATATAGCATGCCTAGAAATCTGCACCAAAATCCAGGCATATTCTATAACAACATATGTAACTTAATTGGTTTAACAAGCTACTCAGCGTTCATAACAGCACTTAACAAGCAATAATGAGCACCAATTGGCAATAATTAGAATTTATGCGCACAACTCACTAAGCGTATTTTGTAATGAACTGTGCCAAAATTTTAATGCGTGCAGTTCAAAAGGGGAGTGGCTATTGGCTGATAAATGAGTGTTTCGTGGGCATTCCAAAATTTACGCACGCAGTTATAGAATATGGCCCAGTGCACCAGGGATTTAAACCATGTTTTCATTGGTGCGTAGTTTTAGACGCTGGAATATCAACTAAGTGTATTCTATATACCGCACCTAAATTTAGGTGCCACTTATAGAATACGCTTAGGTGGAAATGTTTACCGCATGGATTTTTTAGGCTCCTTATATAGAATCTGGCCCATAGCAGCTGTCCTATGACTAAAATTTAGGTGCAAACCAGGATGTCTAATATACTTCATAGACTTCCCAACAAAACCAGGTAATCAACACCAATGAAGGGTTGGTCAGTGAACCTCAATCATAACGCACTGTGTAAGATGTCCTTACACATAGAGACTTACATACTTCAATCCTCACTGGTTCTTTGACAGCCTCCTTCCTGTGTTATTTATGATTTTCAAAACTTTATAGTATATAATAAAGTCTTATTAAATTTTATTTCGGCACGTGTTTTGCTAGGTCGCTTTATCAAGGAAGTCCCCTAAAACAAAGGGTACCATAATTTCAAGACCCAAATACTAATTAAGTGATAACATTTCAATATTACACTATCACAGCTTCTAAAATTTACCTCACTGTTAGCCTCCGCTCATCACACCGACAGTTGCTAACTGCGAACAAGATGGCGGCGGCGTGCTTCTAGCATCTTTTTATGTTAACAGCTGACGGGGATCCCACCTATCACAGGACTCATTCAAATTAACATCATCCATTCTACTTCCATATTGAGCCCACTAGGAGTCACCGAATTTAATGTGTACATTTGTTTTTACTCCCTATAATTAAGTAATCGCTCAGAATTTCCACCCTCCCACCCAATCTTTATTTGATCGATGTCACGCCAATGAAGCTCTAAAATAGAGTGTTTATATTGCAACCAGTGTGTGACTAAGGTGGCCATTTCAGGGTGGAGCACTTACTGCCACCCATTGAGGTGGCGGTAAGAGCTCCCGCAGTAACCTGGCAGTAACCGGGTTAATGCTGCCCGATTGCCGCTGGGTAAGCAGTGGCGCTACAAAACTAGAACAGAGGTTGAGAACTACCACTGGGCTCCTGCGAAAGCCCAGCAGGAGTTCCAGAATAGCGAGCGATAAGCCCACGTTAGGCTTAGCAACGCACAGTAAAAGGGTCCCTAAGTGACTTGCCCAAGATCACAATGTGCTGCAATGGGATTTACCCAGGGTTTCCCTGGTTCTCAGATGTCAAGGAACAGAAGTGTTAAATTCAGGAAAACATTTCCAACAAATAGTGAAACATAAAGATTATTCACTCTCCAGTCAGTAATAAATCAGGAGTTTAAAAAAAAAACCCACACAATCTTAAATCCACTGACCCTTTGATGGCTTATCTGTATTTTAAATAATAAACAATCTCTCTTACATTCACAAAATGAAATAAATCTGTTAAAAGGCTATATTGTTCGGCAAGGTTATGTATTTAAAAGATTTGTATGATATCCCAAGTGTAGTGTATTTCTCCTCTATGAGCATATGTGCTTTGAAAGGCTGGCTATGGATTCAGCAGAAAATGTCTTGAGAGAGACGGAGAAGGAACGGACAAAATGGCAAACGGGAAAGAGAAGAGAGTTTTTTTAGATTAGAAATGGGTATACTTAGGCTGGCTCAGTGGCTGAAGTGGTAAATGTTTTGCGATTGTAGTATATCATTCTCTTGAACTGCACTAAAGCTTAAAGAAAGTCTGGTGGTGAGGATTTTCCCGATGATGACGAGTGATGGCTCTAGAGGTGATCTATCTGGTGCTCATTGAGGCTTTTTCCACAACCATTCTATAATTTTCAAGACAACTTTTTTTTTTACTGCATTCAGAAGGTTCCAGATTTGATCTCTGAGTTGGATTTTCAACTTCTCAACCCAGCTAACTAATATGATGGAAGAAGGCAAATAAAGACCAAACAGGCAAACATAGTCAACCCACTAACACACTTAGAGGCTCACTTTCAAAGCACATAGACTTACAAAGTTACATAGGTAACTTTGTAAGTCTATGAGGCCCTTTTACAAAGTCGCATGGCAATCTGGAACTACAGCCGGCCCAACACAGCACCAACAATAGTTCCACCCCAGCGCGTGGCATTTCCGGCACAAGCAGAAATATTTGAAAAATATTTCTGCAGGGGTTTACCTGGCGGTAATTGGGCAATTTTAGCAAGGTTGCATTGGCTCCCAGTTTTTTGGAGGACTCAATTTAAGGTATTAACACTGGTTTATAAAGTTTTGCATGGTGATCTATCTAACTCTCTTGCTGCTACACTGATGGACCAATGATCAGAAGCAAACGCAGGCAGTAGAGGCTGTTAGCACCATATAGCACCTGAGTTTGCTACCACCCCTTGATCAGAGCTCCCGAGTGCGTGAAACAATGCGCTCACGGGCTCTGAACACAACTAGTATGCAAATGCACGCAAAACAGGGCTCTTAGCGCAAGTAGCATGCAAGTGCATGCTTAAACCTATTCATCCCCAATGATCAGCAACCAGCACGCCAAAGATTGGCACGCTGGCCGCAGCAAACCCTACGCCATCAAGGAGCTGGCATTACAGTTTGCAGACCATTAGGGAGGAATGGTGAGCCCTGTCCAGCATGCATTTGCATGCTAGCAGGCCCCCATTCCCCCCAATGCAGCAGCCCCCAGCAGGAACCCTGACCCAGCGACAGGGGGTTGGAGGTTCAGCAGACTGCTACACAGGTTCAGGGAGCTGGTGATACGGTGGGTCTCCAGCCCCCCCCAGCATACCTCAGATGTCCCTGGTGGCCCAGTGGGCTGTGAGTCAATCCCCCCCACCTGGTGGTCTAGCGGTCCTTCCCCACCCCTACCTTCAGTTGGAGGAGAGAGGTGGCCTCCCTCCTCTTCCATCGGCGCTGTCTTGAAAATGGAGACGCCCAGCCCTGCCCAGTGCATCCTGGGATGCGCTGGGCAGGGCTTCACACCATAAGCCCCAACCACCAACACTTATACTCCCCAAGCATGCTCAGTTTGTGTGTGAACTAAGAATGTTCGGGAAGTGCCGGGATCGGGGGCTGGAAGCACCACGCTGACTTCCTCGCTCCTGAGGCAGCAGAAGGAGGAAGGGGGGGTCACTTTTGGCAGTGGATTTCTTCAACTGGTGGGGTTTCAGCATCCCAACCAGCAAAGGTTTGATATCTAATGTGTGAGGGGGGAAGAGGAAACATGTGTGCCCTGCCCAGTCCATCCCTGTTCCCCCCCCCCCCCCCCATGTACTGTTGACTATGCCCTGCATTTAATCACGTGATTAATCACTAGATTAAATTTTTTAATCAAGCAATTAAAACTTTTAATCGAAGTGTAGCCCTATTGTAAAATGCTGAAATGTTTTACAATGAGATAAGCAGCTCTAGCAAGGGAATTATCCTTACTTCAGATTAGCAGAAAAATGGAAGCAGTGCGTGTTATCAGCAGTGTGAAATTTAAGGGCAAATATAGATCTCTAGGCCCAATCTTTCTTCCTTCTAAAGTATCATAGATATACCTGATCATCAGCCTTGCACAAGGTTGTTTCTTCAAGCTGAGAATCTTCAGTGCTTGCCTCAGGCTTTTTTGTATTCTAATACTGCTGGGAAGTTGCTACAGGCATCCACTACCTTCTTTAGGAAGAAATGACTCCTGATCTGATATCAGTCTACACAGACCAAGACAATGGTTCCAAAACCTGCTTTGGGGTCCCCCAGCCAATTGGTTTTCAAATATTTGCATGGAGACAAGTCTACCTCACAGTTCAACTTCCCATATTCTGCTGACTCTCTGTATAACATAAGTACATAAGTATTGCCACACTGGGACTGACCAAAGGTGCATCAAGCCCAGCATCTTGTTTCCAACACTGGCCAATCTAGGTCACAAATACCTGGCAAGATCCCAAAAAAGTTCAATACATTTTATGCTGCTTAAATAAGCAGTGGATTTTCCCCAAGTCAATTTAATAATGGTCTATGGACTTTTCCTTTAGTAAGCCTTCCAGACCTTTTTTAAACCCCGCTAAGCTAACAGCATTTACCACATCCTCTGGAAATGAATTCCAGAGTTTAATTACACATTGAGTGAAGAAACATTTTCTCCGATTCGTATTAAATTTACTACTTTGTAGCTTCATCGCATGCCAACCTTGGATCAGCCACTTAACCAGTCTGTGCCCTTGTGAGCCAGTGAAAACAAGGCATTCCTGATCAACAAATTAAATTATAGTAAAACAGTCGCTGATTCCCCTTTGGATGGCTTTGGAGCCCAGATCACAGCTTTGATTACCAACAGGAAAAAGAGAAAGCAGCAACACTGTGTCCACTGATGAGTAACCACTGACTCTTGTTTAAGCGGCAGAAGCAAGAACAGATTTCAGAAACTTTAAAAGTTCATTTCTCTTTGCACACAGAACAAGAGCCCTAACATGAAAGAGGGGATCTTAATAACTTTGTTTTAGCTGCCAACTGAATCACTAAAACATGCCGCTAGCACGGCAGCTGAAATCTGTTTCTTGTGCACAAAGGGGAACTGGGCACAGTTCAACTCAACTGACATCAAAAACAGCAAGGTTATGCCTCGAGCACCCCGACTGGCCAAGAACTTATTACACATAGTTATTTAATGTTTTCTTTCATACAACAGTATGCTCTTTAATATCCAGGCTTGGTGTTTGAGGTTAAAGACACTGCGTACAGTTCAGGGATTTGTTTTTGTCTGCATCAGGGTTTCATCTGCACTGCCAGGTGGCACATGATTGACAGCCAGAGGAAATGACCAGAATATGTATCCCCCAGGCCCTCTCTAAAGCACTGCCTGTGCCATGGTCAGGTTCCGAGAATCCCTACACCTTAATTCCATTCAATGTCCACTTTGCCTCTTCCTAGCTCTGGTTTCTCTGTTATTATTTATTCTGCTGCTTTCTTTGGCACATATGCAAAGTTTTGAGTCTCTTTTAAGACTTAATTACTCACCTATTTCTAAATCCAAGCTCGTGAGCTATATATTATTCAGGTACAGCTGGTAGGTCTCTGCCCAATAAAGCATGGAAGTTAAGTTGTAATGAAGATGATGGAGGCTGAAATGACTTTCCAAGGTCACAAGGAACATCAGTGGGATTTGAACCCTGGCTTTCTTGGTTCTCAGCCTGATGTGCTAAACATTAGTCTATTCCTTCATGTTTTGAAAGCATACTTGGGTCATAACATTTGTTTGACAAAAAAATAAAAACCAAACACTTGTCTGTGCACTATTCATACCAAGCTTCCAAGAGTCCCAGTTTATGAAAGAAGACATTGGGCCATTTCTTTAACCTGTGTCTCTGTATATTGTGTGATTTTTTTCTTCATGTGCAATGAACATTACAGGTATCAGAGCATATCAGGAAGGAACTGTCAGATAGCCAGGACCAGCCTAAAATCTCTCTCAAGGAGGGCCAGGCTATAGCTACGTAGATTAGACATCTACTTGCGCTGTGTACATCTAGTAGTGCTATAGAAGTGATAAGTAGTAGTAGTACTTATACTGCCACAATTTGGGGGGACGGGGGCACAGCCATAGAGTGGCAGCTGTAGGACTAGAGAATGTGAGATCCTGGATGCAGCAGCATTAAAGCGAAGTCTGGCAGGTCTTTTGAGCACATGCTTATGCTCAAGGTCTGTCGCATCCTGGCCCCTCGGAAACAGAAAGTTTGCAGTCAAGAGGACAGGACATGCACATCTTGAGTGCAATCATATGCTCAAACAGGGGTGCAGCCAGAAGTCCATTTTAGGGGGGGGGGGGGCAAAGGTGGACTGAGGGGGCCAGGTATTCTCTCTCTCCCTGCTGCTGCTGCTGCTGCTGCTGCAGCAGTTACATTAAAGCATACCTTTGCTGGTGGGGATTCCAAGGCCCGCCACCTGAAGAGGTCTCCTAAACGAGTCCCACCTGTGCTGTCAAAGCAGCTCTCAAGTCAGCAGCGTACTTCAGCTGCCAATGTTGGCACTCCTGCTTAATTTAGTCACTGACAGGACGTATGACTGTATATACATGTCGCCCCTCAATCAGACAAATTTGATCTGTGCTGGTTTTTTCTGACCTTGGTAAAGTTGATAAACATTGGTGGAACAAATATCTTTTTAGAAGAATTTCATAGTAAGGATCACTAAGTAGCCCCTGACACAGCCCAGCTGGGCGAAACACGCCCTGTGTCTGGTATTTATGTTTTTTATGCGATTCTATTAATAAAGCTTGTGTACATATACCACTGATCTTCTTTTTTGTTTTCCACTTTCGAGTTTGCAGATCGTTTGCCTTGCTGCTTTTTGGGACCCCCCTTAAGTGCTGCTCATACAGCACAGGTGGTACTTGCGCAGGAGACCTCTTCAGCTGGTGGGGCTTGGCATTACCACCAGCCATTAAAGCAGAGGGAGCCTGAGCCAAAGATGAGAGGGCACAGGCCCATTGTGACTAAGCCACTGTGCTCATAGGCCCCATGTGCTTTAGAGCTGCAGCTGCTGCAGGTGGACAAAATAGCGATAGCCAAAGAGGAAAATGGGCAGAGAAAGGGAAGATAAGTGGAGATATTCAACAGGGAGCACTGGAAGGGAAGATAAAGGTAGATGCTGGACACAAAAGTGAGGGAAGGAAGAAAAGGGGAGATGCTGGACAGGGAGGGTATGGTAGAAGAGAATAGAGGGGGATATGCTGGTCATGGGACAGGGAAATGGTGGACACAGGGAAGGGGAGATGGAAAAAGGGGAGAAATATTGGTAATGGACTGGGGGAGATGGAAACGGGAACTGCTGGACATGGGAAGTAAGAAATAGAGAGGAGAAGCTGGTGTTAGTAAGAGATATGAGAGAGGGAAGGAGAATGGGAGGACTGGGGTGATGAAGATGGAAAGCTCTAAGTAGATGAAGTAAAAAAAGAGAGAGACTGAGAATAGAAAAAAGGATGCGTGAAATTTGAGTGGACAGAGAAGCAGAAAAATAAAAGGAAGAAAGCTAAAAGTGAAAGATCAATATGTTCATGTTCATTAAAAATACTTGATATACTTCAATTTCCAGCAAAAGAATCACAGAAGTTTACAATCAATTATAAAATAAAAAATAAAAAATAAATAAAGAACAGGAACACCATTATTAAAAGCAAAGTTAAGATAGGGACAGGAAACAAAACAAATCATGCGTTACAGGAGCTTATTCAGTTCACGGCTGACAGTCCTCTAGTGCCATGCCAAATGTGCAGTGAAAAAAATTAGTCTTTAACAATGTCTTAAACTTAACAAGAAAATGTGTGCAGGTATTTTGTAAAGTTTGTAATCGGCATAATATCAGAAGTGGATGTAGGAGAGGAAGTGAAGATGACAAGAAGAGAAAAGAAACAGAAAATAGACAGAAAGCCCTAAGAACGGGGGAAGGGGAAGAATAGTATGAGTTGAGTGGAGGCAAACTCATGAGTTACGGTTGTATGTACAGGTACATACATAGACCCCCTAATTCTATAAAAGTGAGTGACCAACTTTACCCTTAGGGCCAGATTCTACAGTGGTGGAAATAAGTATTTGATCCCTTGCTGATTTTGTAAGTTTGCCCACTGACAAAGACATGAGCAGCCCATAATTGAAGGGTAGGTTATTGGTAACAGTGAGAGATAGCACATCACAAATTAAATCCAGAAAATCACATTGTGGAAAGTATATGAATTTATTCGCATTCTGCAGAGGGAAATAAGTATTTGATCCCCCACCAACCAGTAAGAGATCTGGCCCCTACAGACCAGGTAGATGCTCCAAATCAACTCGTTACCTGCATGACAGACAGCTGTCGGCAATGGTCACCTGTATGAAAGACACCTGTCCACAGACTCAGTGAATCAGTCAGACTCTAACCTCTACAAAATGGCCAAGAGCAAGGAGCTGTCTAAGGATGTCAGGGACAAGATCATACACCTGCACAAGGCTGGAATGGGCTACAAAACCATCAGTAAGACGCTGGGCGAGAAGGAGACAACTGTTGGTGCCATAGTAAGAAAATGGAAGAAGTACAAAATGACTGTCAATCGACAAAGATCTGGGGCTCCACGCAAAATCTCACCTCGTGGGGTATCCTTGATCATGAGGAAGGTTAGAAATCAGCCTACAACTACAAGGGGGGAACTTGTCAATGATCTCAAGGCAGCTGGGACCACTGTCACCACGAAAACCATTGGTAACACATTACGACATAACGGATTGCAATCCTGCAGTGCCCGCAAGGTCCCCCTGCTCCGGAAGGCACATGTGACGGCCCGTCTGAAGTTTGCCAGTGAACACCTGGATGATGCCGAGAGTGATTGGGAGAAGGTGCTGTGGTCAGATGAGACAAAAATTGAGCTCTTTGGCATGAACTCAACTCGCCGTGTTTGGAGGAAGAGAAATGCTGCCTATGACCCAAAGAACACCGTCCCCACTGTCAAGCATGGAGGTGGAAATGTTATGTTTTGGGGGTGTTTCTCTGCTAAGGGCACAGGACTACTTCACCGCATCAATGGGAGAATGGATGGGGCCATGTACCGTACAATTCTGAGTGACAACCTCCTTCCCTCCGCCAGGGCCTTAAAAATGGGTCGTGGCTGGGTCTTCCAGCACGACAATGACCCAAAACATACAGCCAAGGCAACAAAGGAGTGGCTCAGGAAGAAGCACATTAGGGTCATGGAGTGGCCTAGCCAGTCACCAGACCTTAATCCCATTGAAAACTTATGGAGGGAGCTGAAGCTGCGAGTTGCCAAGCGACAGCCCAGAACTCTTAATGATTTAGAGATGATCTGCAAAGAGGAGTGGACCAAATTCCTCCTGACATGTGTGCAAACCTCATCATCAACTACAGAAGACGTCTGACCGCTGTGCTTGCCAACAAGGGTTTTGCCACCAAGTATTAGGTCTTGTTTGCCAGAGGGATTAAATACTTATTTCCCTCTGCAGAATGCAAATAAATTCATATACTTTCCACAATGTGATTTTCCGGATTTAATTTGTGATGTGCTATCTCTCACTGTTACCAATAACCTACCCTTCAATTATGGGCTGCTCATGTCTTTGTCAGTGGGCAAACTTACAAAATCAGCAAGGGATCAAATACTTATTTCCACCACTGTATATATGGTGCCTAAAAAATCTGCGCAGAAAACATTTCCACCTAAGCGTATTCTATAAGCGTTGCCTAGATTTAGGCGCGGTATATAGAATACACTTAGTCGATATCCTAGCACCTAAAATTGTGCACATCCATTTACAGCAATGAGAATGTGGTGTAAATTCTGGCGCATAGATTTGGGCACAGAGGGCATATTCTACAATAATGCGTGCAAATTTTGGAATGCCCACACAACGCCCATTTCCCTGCCCATAATCAAGCCCCTTTTTGCCTATACATTAGGCGCAGTGCGGTACAGAATACACTTAGGGAATTGGGTGCGTAAATTCTAATTATTACTAATTAGTGTTCATTATTACTTGTTAAGTGCTGTTAACAATGCTGATTGACTTGTTAAGCCAACTAAGTTACATGCATTATTATGGAATATGTTTGGATTTCAGCATGGAACGCCAGATGTGCTATGTAGAATCTGGGGGTTAGCATGCAAAGTTGGGCACCCAGTTTATAAAATAAGGTCAGTTGTGCGCAAAACTTAATTTAATAATTGACTTAACTGGATTTAACAATTATTGGCTTTAATTGCTGTTAATTGGCACCAGTTGGCTGTGGTGCAAGCAACTGACCTTAATCACTATTCTAGAAGTTGTGTATGCAATTTCTGTCATGCACAACTTCTAGGGGGTGTGGCCATGGGAGGGGCATGGGCAGGCGTGTAACTCCTAGAATACTAGGAGTTACACACCTAACGTACAACAGTTAGGTGCATGTTTGAGCACTTACAACAACATTTGAAATGGTTAGGCACGAAACTGCAAACTTATACTAGTGTTCTAGAATGGCAGTTCTATATGGAACTATCATTATAGATTTCATGCTCAGCATGCATCATCCTGGCACCTACATTTTGTTAGGCAGAAGAGTAGAGAACGCAACACGAGCTGCAGCTTAGGGAGTATTCAGCAAAAGGTTCCCTCGCAGAAAATATTCAGAAAACACCTTTATTTGCACCAACCAGAGACCTGACACAGGGCCATGTTTCAGCGGGATGAGCCACCTGCCTCAAGGGTCATAGGTTAGACTGATTGGTGGGATGAAAAAAATGGTGCATGTGATGAAATGGTCCTGATTAAACAGCATTGTAAAGAAGTGAATTTTAAAGATTGTTTTTCAACTCTGCCTTGATCGACAAGTGCACTCGGGGTCTGTATTTTTGATTAGAAGTAATTCTGTTTGTGTGAAATGTGGAAAAAGATAAGACACAGCTCTAATTAATTTGGTATGTGAAGGGAGAGGTGGAGCCTGTTTCGAGTTCAGACTGGCCACCTGGACTGAGAAACATGTGACCACATTCCCACAGTATGGCTTGTTTACCTAAACAGAGAAATTCTCAAGCATTCTGTAATTTTCCTTAGCTCTGAACATGAATTCTATGCCAAATAAAAAAGGGAGTTTCTGTCAGTGAAATTGGGAGCTCATCTGTGAGTAACGTACGTACTGCGTAGAGAATCATATTTACTGGTCAAAGAAACTCCTGGCTTTCGCTGTGAACAGGGCCCCCCTAGCTGAGGATAAGAGCCTGGATGATGTAAGAACCAGTGATGCATGTATAGTGTATTATTGCTTCTTTTCCTGGTCTAGAAACTCCTAGCATTGCTTGGATGTAGGGACCAGTGATGTAATGATTGCTTCTTTTTAACTAAAGATAGGTATTATTGTTTCTTTTCAGTTATATAGCTTAATCATTGTGTATATAGCTTAATCATAGTGTATATTAAACAATAATGAACCTCTAATAAAAGTCTAATTTACCTAATACGAATCCAAAAGAATCCACAGTAATTATTGAGTAGTCTGTTAGTGCTGTGTCATTGAGGCAGGCTGTAAACCAAGGGCAGAAGAAGCATATATCTGGATCACACTGATTCAGAATGCAGTGTTCTTTTCGCACAAGATATGGAACGCAGTCGCAAGAAACGCCTGGGCGCGAAAAGAACACTGCATTCTGAATCAGTGTGATCCAGATATACGCTGTTTAATCAGGACCATTTCATCACATGCACCATTTTCTCATCTCACCAATCAGTGTAACCTTTGACCCCTGCGGCAGGTGGCTTGTATTCTCTACTCTTCTGCCTTCCTTGGATTCCTGTAGAGGTGTTTTCCTGTTTGTTGTTTCACCTACATTTTGGTGTCATTTATTGAATTTACCCCAGAGTTCACACACGTTTACACCTTTTTCAGAGCAGGTGTTAATTTGTGCATGAGCATGTATGCAGCATTGTTGCTGGTTCAGAGATTCTTAGGTGTTTATGCTGCGTTAACTAACTTATGCTGACTTAAAATGGGCTTCATTGTGAACATCTTATGTATGTGTCCAGTTATATGGTTGGTACTGCTGCCAAGATGACCAGAAGCAACCAATGGTGTAAAACTGGTTTTATTAAATGCTTTTAAAATGACTCGACACGGGCCGTGTTTCAGCTTGTAAGGCCTGCTTCAGGAGTCTATTAAACAAACAACAAATAACGACTAATTACAAATACTTATTAAAAGAATATAGAGTTAAAAAACTTATTTTGTCAGAGGACCTTGAACATCAAACAAATAGTTTTAAATTTAGCCCTGTAAGATATTGGTAGCCAATGTAGTTTTAGCAGGAAGGGCGTAATGTGGTCATGCTTTCAACCTTCTATCAGTCGAGCTGCAGCATTCTGAGTTAGTTGGAGCTGATGCAAGCTCTTTATGGTTTGACCAATAGAGAGGACACTTACAGTAGTCTATCATGATGCTATCATGGCATGGAACACTGCAGTCAGACTTATTAATATATGGAGAGAGATTTTGTAGCTGCTGCAGGTCATAGAGACAGCTTTTAAAGGTTGTTTGAGTTTGTGGGATCAGAGTGAGTGATGAGTCCAGCAGTATCCCAACATTCCTGACCTGTGATTTTAGGGGGCGTTCATACTTCCCAGAAGGTATTTTGAAGTCAGGTACTTGTCCACTTGTGTTAGATACCCAGAGAATCTCTGTTTTGCTTGGATTCAGACACAGTTTGTTGTTTTTGCCCATTCCTGCATTGCAGTTAGACAGCCAGTCAGTTTATTCAATGCTGTGGGTAGATCTGGTTCAATGGGCATGAGTAGTTGCCCTTCATAAGCATAGATATAGAATTCTGTGCCAATTGACTGAAGCAGTTCAGCCAGAGGCTTGAGATAGTTATTAAATAAAATGGGAGACAGTATGGATCCCTGTGGCACCCCACAGTTCAGTGCCCAAGGTAATGATGTGCTGTTGTTGAAGAGAACTGATTGTACCGTGTTTCCCCGAAAATAAGACACTGTCTTATATTAAATTTTGCTCCCCAAGACCTTCTAGGTCTTATTTTCAGGGGAGGCCTTATTTTTCGGGGAAACATCGGGGTCACCCCCCCCCCCCCCCGAGATCGCCGGCTCCCCCCTTGATCGGCAGCTCCCCCTGCCCTCAGTTGCTCCCGGAAGTAACTAGCCTCTTAAATGCTTCCTTTCACCATTCATCTTCGCACTCGCCGCAAGCATCAGGGCAGGCCACTCCTTCCTTCCGTGTCCCGCCCTCGCCTGACATAACGTAACATCAGACGAGGGCGGGACACGGAAGGAAGGAGTGGCCAGCCCTGCTGCTTGCGGCGAGTACGAAGGTGAAAGGAAGCGGTTAAGAGGTTAGTTCCGGGAGTGACTGAGGGCGGGGGGAGCCGCTGATCGAGGGGGGGAGCCGGCGATCTCGGGTGGGGGGGGTGACCCCGATGTTTCTCCGAAAAATAAGGCCTCCCCTGCTAGGTCTTATTTTCGGGGGAGGCCTTATATTTTCAAATTTAAGCAAGACCTCTACTAGGTCTTACTTTCGGAGGATGTCCTATTTTCGGGGAAACACGGTAGTCTATCAGAAAAGTAGGATTTGAATCATGTAAATACCATTCCACTGATACCTGTTTCAGCCAGCCTCATAAACATGATATGTGGAGTGGAGAAATAAACTAGTGGTTAGAGCACCAGTCTTGACATCCAGAGGTGGCCAGTTCAAATCCCACTGCCGTTCCTTGTGATCTTGGGCAAGTCACTTAACCCTCCATTGCCTCAGAAATAAAATTAGATTGTGAGTTCTCCAGGAACAGGGAAATACTTACTGTACATGAATGTAACTCACCTTGAGTTACTACTGAAAAGATGTGAGCAAAATCCAAATAAATAATTATTATGATCCACAGTGTCAAAGGCTGCTGAAAAATCCAGCAAAGCTAGTATCAAGGCAGTTCCCCTGTCACGGTTTCTGTGCAGATCATCAAGCAGGGACACAAGAACTGTGTCTGTTCCATACCCAGGTCTGAAGCCAGATTGACATGGGTCTAGCCAATTACTTTCATTTAGCCAATCATTGAGTTTAATGCAGGCTGTTCTATATGTTTTGCCAGGAAAGGAATATTAGAGACTGGTCAGTAGTTTTCAAGCTTGTTCTGCTCAAGTGCTGTCTTATTCAATAGAGGGTGCACCACAGATCTTTTTAGTGTTGTTGGCAGCTGCCCTTCCACAAGAAAAGAGTTAACAATTTTAATGGCCCCTTCAATGAAGCCTTTGCTCAATCGCTGAACTATCTTTGCTTAAGGACTCATAGTTCTGGGGAGAACCACGGGAAACATTTGCGTACAGCATAGGACCTTCTTTAGAGAAGCTGCTTTCTCCAATGCCATTGCTAAGTGTGCATTCCAGATATCAACCTGTTCTGTCATCATCTTTTCATCCATATGGGATTAGAACAAGGCCTCTAGGAAGTTATCAGCAGTTAGATTTTTCATCTTTCGAAATTCCTTCCAAACTTCGGTTGGGTCCATCTGATTTTTGTAGTCCTTAATAGAAAATGTGATTACAAAATGATCTGTCCATGATAGGGGTGTTATCTTGATGCCACCAGCCTTGTTGTTGTCGATCCCTTTGCAGAACACCAACCTGCTTATAATCGAATGAGAAAAACGCCCAAGTTCCGACCTAAATCGGGAGATGGACGTTTATCTCACAAAAACGAATAAAGCGGTATAATCGAAAGCCGATTTTTGGACGTTTTCAACTGCAATCCGTCGTGGATGCGGACAAAGTTGATGGGGGCGTGTCAGAGGTGTGGTGAAGGCGGAACTGGGGCGTGGTTATCTGCCGAACAGAGATGGGCGCATTTCACCGATAATGGGAAAAAAGTATGCGTTTTTAGCTAGAATTTAGGACACTTTTCCTGGACCCTGTTTTTTCACGAATAAGGCCCCAAAAAGTGCCCTAAATGACCAGATGACCACTGGAGGGAATCGGGGATGACCTTCCCTGACTCCCCCAGTGGTCACTAACCCCCTCCCACCACAAAAATGAAGTTTCTCAACTTTTTATTTTCACCCTCAAATGTCATACCCAGCTCCCTGACAGCAGTATGCAGGTCACTGGAGGAGTTGTTAGGGGGTGCAGTGGACTTCAGGCAGGTGGACCCAGGCCCATCCCCCCTACCTGTTACAATTGTGCTGCTTAATGCTTATTAGTCGTCCAACCCCCCCAAACCCACTGTACCCACATGTAGGTGCCCCCCTTCACCCCTTAGGGCTATAGTAATGGTGTAGACTTGTGGGCAGTGGGTTTTGAGGGGGATTTGGGGGGCTCAACACACAAGGGAAGGGTGCTATGCACCTGGGAGCTCTTTTACCTTTTTGTTTGGTTTTGTAAAAGTGCCCCCTAGGGTGCCCGGTTGATGTCCTGGCATGTGAGGGGGACCAGTGCACTACGAATCCTGGCCCCTCCCACGAACAAATGCCTTGGATTTATTCATTTTTGAGCTGGGCGCTTTCATTTTCCGTTATCACTGAAAAACAAAAACGCCCAGCTCACACATTGTTGAATAAAACATGGGCGTCTATTTTTTCCCAAAATACGGTTCGGTCCGCCCCTTCACGGACCCGTTCTTGGAGATAAACGCCCATGGAGATAGGCGTTTTCGTTCAATTATGCCCCTCCAAGTCTAGCATATGGCCCTTTTCATGGGTTGGATATTTGATCACCTGAGCGAATCTTAGAACTACCATTGTATTAAGTGGTGTCTGGAGTTTCGATGTGTAGGTTATCAATAGAAATCAAACAAAATAAAACATGGAAAAGAAAATAAGATGATACCTTTTTTATTGGACATAACTTAATACATTTCTTGATTAGCTTTCGAAGGCTGCCCTTCTTCGTCAGATCGGAAATAAGCAAATGTGGTAGCAGATAGTATGGGTGGGGGTATGCATGGGGACATCAAAGCATTTCATTGATATTCTAACAGGATGGGTGTTGGTAGGTGAGAGGAGGGTAATAAACAGAGAAATAAACAGAGAAATACAGCTTTATGGTTTATAATGGGTTAGAAAACCCAGATCCTTATTAAGTCCTGTTTGTTGGGTGTTAAAATATTCAATCATTCTTATTTCAAAAGTCTTACGTTCCTGTATTGTTTTAAAATTACCTTTCAGTATTCTTACTGTGAAATCATTGGTGCAGTGTTCTGGTCTTGTAAAGTGTTGGCCCACAGGGGTAGTGTAGACGTGTAGGTTAAAGTCTTCCATGATCAGTAACCTAGAGTAGCTCAGGGTTACCTCAGTCACCAGTTTCAGTAGTTCTTGCACAGATGATCTGTTGTTGCGAGGTGCTCTGTAGACCACAAGCAGCCACAATGATTCTTTATCTCCCAGCCGGATTAGGAGGCATTCTGACTGGGGATGGAGACTCTGCGTAGTTTGATTGTCTCTTGGATCAGAACTGCTACCCCTCCACCCCATTTCTCTTGCCTTGGTTGGTGCAAGTTAGTGAATACTATGGGGCATAGTTTAGTCAATTGGTCTCCTTTGCTTTCATCCAGCCAGGTCTCAGTTATTCCAGGGATGTTTAGGTGGTATTCACTAATGACATAATGGATCAGAGGAATTTTTTTTATTAGCTGATCTGGCATTTACTAAGCCCAAGTTTCCAAGCAGTGGTCTGTTATTTGTAGGGGATGATGGTAGGCAGGTATTCATTTAGGTATAGTTAGATAGGTGTTTTGCCTCTTGAGTTTGGGTCCTCTAGTGGGATGGGGGAGTTTCTTCTTCCCCAAATTACTGGGATGTATGGAGATCTTTGGTTTACTAGGCCAAAGCACATTCTTGCTTAAAGTAGGAAAGGATTAGAGGGCTCTCTAGCTATTCACTATAACAAAAGGCCAGTTTGGTCTTTGGCAGCAATTAATGGTGGGGTGTTAATTATGCAGACAGGGCTTGATGACAGTCTGAGTTCCTTTGAAGTGTCCGCTTCCTGAGAAGTGGAGATTCTTTAGATATGTAGAGAGTCAGCCCTGTAGAACTGCTTATTCTATCTATAGTTTGTGCTTTTAAATCTTGAAACAAAGTAAAATAGTTTTTAAAAGTCAGAATAACAAGGCACTTCTGTTCATTAGAGATGTAAATTAAATGACTGTATTTCATGCCTATGTGAATTTTATTTGGAAGTTTTAATGCAGAGGGAGATTCAGCAGGATATCAGAAATTTGGAGGTAAAATAAGTTAAACGATATGAATTTCACCTCACAGATTGTACCATTTCTGATCACTGGAGGCTTCTTTGTTATAGATCCAGTTCACAAGCAAAGAGAAAGGTTTGCTTGAAAAGTGCAGCGAGGCAAAAAGTTGCCTTTATCCAAACAAAACATTATCCAATCCAAAACAAAAAATTATTTTCTTTTCCATGTTTTATTTTGTTTGATTTCTATTGATAACCTTTAAGAGTGGACTAACACGGCTACCACACCTCCAAACAAAACAAATGAAATTAACCACATGAAGGAAAGAAACTCAAAATAAACTCAGTACTGGTACCCCAACATAGACTGAGAAGTATGTAAAAATTTGAGCAGTAAATAAACCTAGAATGTATATTATTTAACCTGAATTGTAGGAGCCTGATATGAAAACAGCTTCTGCCTCTGTAATGTAGCACGGAGGTTAACACCTGCAGGGATGTCTCCTCTCTAAAGGTCAATGGAGGCCTTCAGTGCTGAGGAAAGTTGGGCCCTGGACTGCTGACTTAGTTACTCCTGTGCAAGCTCTCACCAGTCATCCGTGTAATTGAAATAAATCTGGGGATTTGCTTACTGAGGTCTCAACAAATGAAAGAGGACGTTTGATGGATTGATACTTTGTTTATACAAGCACCGATACTTAATTTTTATTATGTTTTCCAATGTTTCCCCCCAATTCTCAGGTACTATGTTTATGTAATGGTGGATCAAAATGAAAGCGGCTACAAACGAAACATTTCATACATGGAGGAACCTCAAAGCCTCTGTTCAGGACCTGGACATGGTGATATCATGGAGTTTTCTCACAAATCTTCATCAGACAATGAAAGTCTGTCAGATATGCTGGACCTGGAAAATACATGGAAGCTTTATATATTCTGATACCTCCTATAGGGGCCCTTTTCACTAAGCAGCATTAGAATATGGACTTAGTGCACTATAAGGAAGGACTTTCCATTCATAATGCAGCAGCAGTTAAGGCAGCTTTCAAATTGTTTTCAAGTTGTGTGCTAATTTTTCATTTACGTGCGTCACCTGAAAAACGTTAACGGGGGGAGTACTTATTGCCTTCTATTTAGGATGTGCTAAATGTTCCCCTGATAACTCTGTGTTATCCAGTTAGCATGTGCTAATGTGAACACTCTAATTGGATAATGCTTCCAGGCCTATTCCCCACCCATGACATGCCCCCTCCTGAAAAAAATTACAAACAAATAAAAATATGTGTTTTGCAATAAGCCTTTTTTTCTTGTCTTAAGTGCACATTAGCACTTAATGTGGTTTAGCAAAAAGTCCCCATAATCTCATGAGCTTTTGACAACACCCAGTTCTCCAGCTTCACTTGGCTTCATGAAGCACCTTTTATAGCAGCTGCCCCCCACACTTCTCAAGACTGTCTCTCCCAAAAAGGGGTGAGGTATCTTAGCAGAACTGTGATAGCACCTGAAATGTGCTCAGGTGCCTATGAGAACAGAAAATATGAAGTTCAAGAACAGAAGCCCAGGGCCATGTGTGCTGGATTCTGCGAGAATCAAGAGACAGTCCAGGGGTAGGGTAAGTAGACTCTACAAAGGACCAACGGAGACGTAGGTTCAAAAGACGATCTTTATTGGAACAACTCAAAAGACTTGACACAGCTGCTGTGTTTCGGCGTAAAAACGCCTGCCTCAGGAGTCTTGTAATGTTCGTTGTATAAAGGTAGATGATGTTTCCAAAACAACATACAACTTTGAATGAACAAAGTAGATCCAAGCGTGTCTACAAACTCTGGATCTACTTTGTTCATTCAAAGTTGTATGTTGTTTTGGAAACAGCATCTACCTTTATACAACGAATATTACGAGACTCCTGAAGGAGGCGTTTTTATGCGAAACACGACAGCTGTGTCGAGTCTTTTTGAGTTGTTCCAATAAAGATTGTCTTTTGAATCTATATCTCCCTTGGTCCTTTGGAGAGCCTACCAACCCTACCCCCTGGACTGTCTCTTGCTGACGTACGTAGGGATTGAGTGTTCCTCCACTTTTTGTGGTTGTCTCCTTTTCTCGGCGCCTGAGAGAATCAACCCAGATCTCGGCTTGCAGCACCCTGCAAACCATGTTTCCTTTCTGTGAAGAAATAATGTTGTCATTTTCAGACAATGACCTTTTCTCAGTGAACAGTTATTTTATGCCAAATAATTAAAGCTAAGTTTAAAGTTCAGCTGGTTGAAAACAGTGAAAATTCATTACTGAAGTACTGCTTTCGGTGACATGTTGTGTTCCAGAGAATATGTTTCATTTTAGGCCTACAAGTTGTTGCTGTGTGATTTGCTTGGTAAGTTTTCTATTTTAATCCATTGATTAGGAAAGTCAAATTAAGACAAATGACTTGTTTTCAAATAGGTCTAGTAGCACTGGGAGAAAAAAAAATAATTTGCCCAAAGCTACATGGAGGGTCAGGAGCAGAGATTAGAATTGAGGCATGGGGATATAAAGTGACTGGCCCATGGTCACAAGGAGAATCAGGAACAGAAAAAGGTTATGAATCATGTCCCAGAACTTATCCAGAATCTGGGGTTCATTACTTTTTATGGATAAATGTTTCTCATTTTTTAAAGATTTAAATAGTCTTTTTCTGAGACTGAAATTTTGCAGGTTTATGCAGTTAATATCCTTCTATGTTGTGATATAAATAAGTCACATACACCACTTATGGTATCTGTTTGTTCAGCAAGTCACACATGTGAATATGTACATGTGTCTGTGACTGTGTGGGAGCATGTATGTTAGGATGTGCATATCTGTCCTATAACACCAAAGTTTACATGCAGGATCAATATTATTAATTGGCTTATATGTATACTAGCCGTTAAGCCCGTAACAACGGGCTAGTTTTGTGTTTTCCTATGGCCTCCCCCCTTCCACCAACCCTGCTCTCTCCCCTGCCCTCCCCCCAGTGTCTGTTTCCCTCAGTTCCGCCCCCTCCTTCTCTCCCTGCTCCCTCCTCCTCTGATTTCCACGCCCATGTCCAAGCCCTCCTCCCTATTGGGCTGTACCGCTGGTGGAGGCGGGGCTTGGACTTCTACACTCTCAGCATTCCGACTCTACTGCGCATTTGCAGGTGAGTCGGTCACTTGCCGTTTATATGTTTGATAAGTTCTTTGTCCTGTTCTTGAAAACTGTGTGCAATTCTACAATTCTAGTCATCGCATCTCAAAAAGATATAGTGGAATTAGAAAAGGTACAGAGAAGGGTGATGAAAATGATAACGGGGATGGGACGACTTCCCTATGAGGAAAGACTAAAGCAGCTAGAGCTGTTCAGCTTGGAGAAAAGACGGCTGAGGAGAGATATGATAGAGGTTTATGAAATACTGAGTGGAGTGGAACAGGTAGATGTGAATCACTTGTTTACTCTTTCCAAAAATACTAGGACTAGGAAGCATGCAATGAAGTTACTAAGTAGTACATTTAAAACAAATCAGAGAAAATATTTTTTCACTCAACATGTAATTAAACTCTGGAATTTGTTGCCAGGGAATGTGGTAAAAGCAGCTAGCTTAGCAGGGTTTAAAAAGGTTTGGATAACTTCCTAAAAGAAAAGTCCATAGGCCATTATTAAGATGGACTTGGGGAAAATCCACTGCTTATTTCTAGGATAAGCAGCAAAAAATGTATTGTATTGTTTTGGGATCTTGCCAGGTACTTGTAAACTGGATTGGCCACTGTTGGAAACAGGATGCTGGGCTTGATGGACCTTTGGTTTGTCCCAGTATGGCAACACTTATGTTCTTATCTTCTTATGTTCTTATTCTACAAAATCAGTTTCAACTTATATAGCATATTACCAAGAGTGGGCCCTACCTGTGGGCGGAGCATGGGTGGAACAGGCAGAACGTGGACATGTCAGCATGTGATGCTAGCAGCATATAAAATCCTGTTAGTGGTCGTGCGCACCAGAGTCTGTTTGTGCTTGTATTCTGTAATGGGTTAGGTAGGCCATTACAGAATAGGCACTAAGCGTACCCCGTTGTAACAGCTTAATATAAGCACCACTTTCTAGAACTGGCCCCCGTGTGTGGAGTAATGGTGAATGTAGGCTTATGTGAACTCCTCGCTTTCTAATGGACAACTACCAACTGCATTAAAAAGGGCAGTGGTTCACCCTTTGCTAAAGAAAAACAACCTTGACCAGGACAAACTTGAAAGTTATCGGCCAGTATCCAACATCTCATTTCTAGGGAAACTTATAGAACAAACAGTCTGTGTTCAACTCAGTGATTGTCTAGAAGAAAGAAACTGGTTGGATCCATGTCAATCTGGATTCAAACCCGGTTATGGAACAGAAACGGTCCTCGTATCCCTACTAGATGATCTTCACAGAAACAGAGACAGGGGATTTGCCTCAATGTTAGTACTGCTAGATTTCTCAGCAACTTTTGACACTGTGGATCATGATATCATGCTAGCATGACTGACAGAAACAGATATCAATAGAACAGTACTTGCTTGGTTCAGATCCTATCTATCAGAGTGGCAACAATCTATAATTTTTGGCAACAACTCAACGTCACCATGGGCACTGACCTGCGGGGTACCACAAGGATCGATACTGTCACCTATTCTGTTCAATATCTACCTCAAGCCGCTAGCTGAGCTGATTCGGTCAATGGACACTCAGTTCTACATCTTCGCAGATGATGTGCAGCTACTCATACCCATTGAACCTGACTTACCTACAGCCTTGAATAAACTGATTACCTGTCTAACATCAATTCAAGAATGGGCTAAGCACAACAAACTTTGCCTGAGTCCAAGTAAAACTGAGCTTCTCTGGGTCCCTAACACAAGTGGATACATACCTGACATCAAAATCTCTTTTGGGAAGTACGAACTCTCCCTCAAATCACAAGTCAGGAACCTTGGAATACAGTTGGATTCAACACTTATTCTGATTCCCCAAATCTAAGCAACCTTCAAGAACTGCTTCTACTATTTGCGATAGCCATGCTGCCTCTCTCCTTATATCAAGAAAGTAAATCTTATCCCTATTGTGTATGCTATGATAATGTCAAGACTGGATTACTGTAATGCACTCTACAATGGTCTGACTACAAAGGGCCTGCACCAGCTCCAATTGATTCAGAATGCTGCAGCAAGACTAATAGAAGGGTGCAAGCAGCATGACCACATTACACCATGTTTGCAAAAACTTCATTGGCTACCAGTACAATACAGGGCTAAATTTAAAAACTCTATGTCTGATCTTCAAGGCTCTTAAAAGAAATGGCCTCGAGTACCTGAAGAAAAGGATGGTCCTCTACACACCGCCAAGGACACTAAGGTCCTCTCAAGGACTATCACTAACCACACCCTCTCCAAAAGACATTATGCGATGTGATACCCAGAAGCCAGCCTTCTCCAGAGTAGCCCCCACACTCTGGCATGCACTCCCTGAAAGGTTCCACTTAACACAAGACTATCTCAACTTCAGGAAGCAGGTGAAAGCTTGATTCCAACCAGGCCTTTAATGGAAGAAGTAACTAACCTGTTAGTCTCACTCACACGTACAAAGAGTGACACAGGCTGCACATACTGCAGCAAGACATATTTATCCTCTCCTACCCTAGCTGAGATAATATTTAACCATCTCTCTGACCTCATGTGCAACTTTCTTTAAATTAGTCACCTTACTTTCTAACTCCTCTTACTCTCTTACCTATCTATATGTTCCATCTTTGCTTATACCCTACACTGTCAGTTAAAATGTTCTATTACATATTGTGTTGACATTGTAAGTAGTATACTATCCAGCTTATTTTCAAAAGAGAAAGACGCCCATATTTCGACCCAAATTGGGAGATGGGCGTCTTTCTCGTGTACGACCAAATCGGTATAATCGAAAGCCGATTTTGGCCGTCTTCAACTGCACTCCATCGCAGGAACGAACAAAGTTGATGGGGGTGTGTCGGAGGTGTGGTGAAGGCGGGACTGGGGCGTGGTTATCGGCCAAGGAGAGATGGGCGTCTTTAGCTGATAATCGAAACAAGGGCGTTTTGGACAAGAATTTGGTCCGCTTTATTTGGACCCTTTTTTTCCAGGTCCAAAAAAGTGCCCCAACTGACCAGATGACCACCGGAGGGAATCGGGGATCACCTCCCCTGACTCTCCCAGTGGTCACTAACCCCTCCCACCAAAAAAAAAACACTTTAAAAACTTTTTTTTCCAGCCTCTATGCCAGCCTCAAATGCCGTACCCACCTCCATGACAGCAGAATGTGTTCTATCCTGTGACAGCCTTTCTCTGGTTCTGATGTGGGTCTCGGGTGAGTGTGACACCTTTTCTGTTATGTGCACTGCAAAGTCACATCAGCAATGCATTGTGGTGGGTGTAGGGTATTGGGCTCCGTGATTCCAGTAGCTTGTGTTAACTGCTCACGATGTTGGTAGTTGATAGGCTCTACTCCCATGGTGCTTTTCCCCCTGCTTAAAGGGTCAGAGTGTGCCCTGTTTTCTTTCCGGTAGTCCATGAGGTAGTGGCCATTTTTGTAAGACACTTTTAGATCCCTTTCATGTGTTAGCCAGGTTACAGCACTTAGTTCTTACCTTGAATGTTGCTGAAAGAGGGCATTGTACAGCATTCTGCCAGCTCTGACCTACTGCTAATCTCAGTACCAGTGAGACTCGTTGCCAGTGGGGCACAACCTCTGATCTGCAGTTGACTGTGAGTAAAGGTGCTTATTCAAATAAAGGACATTTTCAAAGAGATTAGTCTTCAAGTGTCAACTGCAGTGCCAAGGTTATACAGCAGCAACTAGTCCTGTCCTTGGAGCACTTTTAGTGGGTACTGCAGTGCACTTCAGACAGGCAAACCCAGGTCCCCCCCCCCCCCCCACCTGTAACACTTGTGCCAGGGCCGTGCTAACCCGGTAAGCGAGGTAAGCATGGCAGGGGGGCGCTTCCCTCTGGGGGGCGCCGCCGCACCATGCTCACCTCGCTCGCCCTCCCCCAACATCCCTTTTCTTTTTTTTTCTTTTTAAATTTACCTCCGTGGCGGTCCAGCAGCGCAGCGTCAGTGAAGGAGGCGGCGCTCCCGATGTCTCTAGCCTTCCCTTTGCTGTGTTCCGCCTTCTTCTGACATCAAGGAAATGACGTCAGAAGAAGGCGGAACACAGCGAAGGGAAGGCTAGAGACGTCGGGAGCGCCGCCTCTTTCCCTGACGCTGCGCTGCCGGAACCGCCGCCACGGAGATAAATTTAAAAAGAAAAAAAAAAGAAAAGGGATGTTGGGGGAAGAGAAGAGGGTGGGCAGTTGAACAATGGGAGCGGGAGGGCAGGGGAGAAATGACAGCAAGGATGCGAAGGGGGGGCATGGATGCGAAGGGGGGGAGAAGAGGGCGGGCCAGGCTGGGACATGGGAGAGAGAGGAGCATGGATGCGAGGGGGGGTCATGGAAGGGAGAGAGGGGAATTGCTGGAAAAGGATGAATGGAGGGGGCAGGGGACAGAGGAGCATGGATGGGAATGGATTGGGAGGGCAGGGCTCAGGGAGAGAGGGGAATTGCTGGAAAGGGATGAATGGAGGGGGCAGGGGACAGAGGAGCATGGATTGGGAGGGCAGGGCTCAGGGAGAGAGGGGAATTGCTGGAAAGGGATGAATGGAGGGGGCAGGGGACAGAGGAGCATGGATGAGCATGGATTGGGAGGGCAGGGAGAGGGGAATTGCTGGATAGGGATGAATGGAGGGGACAGATGGGCATGGATGGATATGGATTGCAGGGCAGGGCTCAGGGAGAGAGGGGAATTGCTGGATGGGGATGAATGGAGGGGGCAGGTGACAGAGGAGCATGGATGGGCATGGATTGGGAGGGCAGGGCTCAGGGAGAGAGGGGAATTGCTGGAACGGGATGAATGGAGGGGGCAGGGGACAGAGGAGCATGGATGGGCATGGATTGGGAGGGCAGGGCTCAGGGAGAGAGGGGAATTGCTGGAAAAGGATGAATGGAGGGGGCAGGGGACAGAGGAGCATGGATGGGCATGGATTGGGAGGGCAGGGCTCAGGGAGAGAGGAGAAATTGCTGGACATAGAGGGGAGGGAAGAGAGATGAAGGAGATGAAATGAGGGAAAAGGAAGCGAGGAGAAAAACTGCACATGGATGAAGAAAATAGGCAGAAGCTGAGGACCAGAAATGAAGAAGAAAGGAGGAAAGGAAAGAAATAAATGGAAAGGAAGCCCTGGAAACGGAGTTAAGAGGACAGATAGCAGCAGAATCAGATACTGGGCCAGCATGATCAGAAAAAGAAAGTCACCAGACAACAAAGGTAGAAAAAAAATCATTTGATTTCATTTTAGTGTTTGGAATATGTCCACTTTGAGAATTTACATCTGCTATCTTATTTTGCAATGTATAGCAATTTGCTTCTAAGAATATTGCTGACAATTCCTGTCAGTGTGGCAAGTGGTGAGCGATCATTTTCACGGGGGGGGGGGGGGGGCGCCGCCGCCGCCACCAACTGATAGTCTGCAGGGGGGGGCGCCAACTGATAGGCTGCAGGGGGGCGCCAGAGACCCTAGGCACGGCCCTGACTTGTGCTGGTAAATGGGAGGCCTCCAAAACCCACTGTACCCACATGTAGGTGCCCCATTCACCCCTAAGAGCTATGGTAGTGTTGTACATTTGTGGGTAGTGGGTTTTGGGGGAGGGGGTTGGGGGCTCAGCACCCGTGGTAAGGGAGCTATGCATGTGGGAGCGTTTTCTGAACTCCACCGCACTGACCTCTAGGGTGTCCAGTTGGTGTCCTGGCATGTCAGGGGGTCGAGTGTACTACGAATCCTGGCCCCTCCCATGACCAAATGGCTTGGATTAGGACGTTTCTGAGCTGGGCGTTTTTATTTTCCATTATCGCTAAAAAAAACAAACGCCCAGCTCACAAACGACTAAATCCATGGCATTTTGGTCCGTACAAACCATATTTTCGAAACAAAAGATGGACGCCCATTTTTTTTCAAAAATATGGTCTGTCCTACCCCTTCATGTACCCGTTCTCGGACATAGACGCCCATGGAGATGGGCATTCGCGTTCGATTATGCCCCTCCACATCAATAATTTCTATTGCTATTTGAATATTTTTACTGCTGTAATTGTCTATTGCTCATGTTTGATTTATTCTCACTGTACACCACCTTGAGTGAATTCCTTCAAAAGGTGGTAAGTAAATCCTAATGAATAAATGGCGTGTATATGAGAGTGTGCGTGTATGTGACATGCAAAGTATGTAAAGATGTATGACATTTATGTCTGTTCTGCATGTGTGTTTTCTATGTGGCATATGTGGAGCAGGGGCGTAAATAGAACTTTATTTTTGTGGGGGTCCAGGGGTAGATACGGGGGCCAAGCATTTCCTCTCAGTCCCTCCTCCTTGCTGCCACTGCTGCTCCACCATCCAGTGATATTCTCTGCCGGAGCCCAGGACCTTGCTGCCTGAGGAGCAAAGAAGCAAGCACGCTGCTCCAACCTCAGACACCAGCATTTCTGCACATGCTCAGTACAGAAGTGTCAGCATCAATGGCTGGAGAACCCCCCCCCCCCCCCCCCCGACTTCTGGCTACTCACACAGTACGGCCCCAGGTTCCAGCGGCAAATCTCATTGGCTGGTGAGGCTTGAGCATCCCCACCAGCTAGGTATTCAGTGCCACAATTTTCAAGGAGGCTTGTCCCCCCCCCCCCCCCCCCCATGTGTATGTGTGTGTGTATGGTGAAGTGTTAGAGTGTGTGTGTGGGAAGGTTGAGAGTGTGTGCATTAGTGTGTTTTTGTGTGTGGGGGCAGGTATCCTGCTTCATCTGGGAAATGTTTTAACAATCACTTTGATCTCTGAAAGATGAGTTGGGAGATTGCCTGGTATATCTGTTCTAATCCTGTCTACCACTGATTCCCTCCATGTCTGGAAACAAGTCTCACTAGCTTACTTTCTCTGTTTTTCCCTAAACTGTAATACTAGTCATGACAGTAAAGTGTTTAACATGGTTACTTCTTGCCTCTCTCCATTTGGAGACTGCTAAACAGCTGAAGTGCAAGAAAAAATGGGATCAAGCTACCCACCCCAGAAGCATCTGCAGGTTGGGGTCCTGTCACCTCTAGCAAGTGGCTCCCCTTCACAGTAAACCCTACTTGTGACAACATGAAGGCTTCCTTCAGAAAATACATCCTATATGATTTTGAACACAACCATCAAAGGTTGGCAGAGTGCACGACTCTGACCTAGGAACTCATTGACTATGTGGCTACTAGTGATCCTGACTGCACTGAGGGGTTATTATACCCTGACCCCAGGTTCTGGGCAGCGGACAAATGTTTTCTCTTAAGATGTACAATTCCACTGCTGAACTTTCACAGTTCATGGTAACTGGCAGGCTGGCCTGTCCATCCAGCTGTTCCAGAGCAATGAATTCCTGTTACTCAAGCTATGGATTTGGTTTTAATAACAGTTAGTACAAACACAGTAAATTTACTGCTGCTAGAGAGAGTTTTTGAAAACATGTCCAAGTCAGGCTATAATTTTTCAACCGCACCAGCTGTTTGCACTCAGCTCATACCTGACACAGGGCTTTGAAATAGCAATCACTGTATTTATAAGAAGGGAAGGACTCATAAATATGTCAGAGGCGGAATATACGACGCTATATTTCACCATTTTCTATTTTAGAATTGTGAGTTATGGCCACAGAAATGTGTACCCATTAAAGGTGGGATGATGTATTTTCTGCCTTGTTCAGGAGCTCATCTATCAGCAAGACAATAAAGGAAACCACACGGATTTTAGATTTTTTTTTTCTCCCTGTCGTCTGTAATTTATGATGCCCAGGGAAAGAAAAAAAGCCCTGTAACCTTTTGGCAGACTTTGCAGGAACTGGTGCAGCCTGAGCAACTAAATAACCTTTTATAAGGTTTCAGCATGTTGCTAGAACCTAGATGCACTGACTTTATTGATCCAGGAGATCCCGAAGGAACGGACGGAATGTCAGCGGGATCCATAAACCGATCAATAAAAGCATATGGATTGTTAAAAGATGCTGGTAATGATTTTTGCCAGACCTCATTTTTCACTAGGTTGTTTTGCCATCTTTTAAAGTTTCTGACTGTCCTCACCAGGATTACCATGGCTGCTCAGCTGTTTGCACGGCTGTTCTCACTGCAGGGCCCTTGGGAAAAAAAAAAAGATTTATTTATATGCAGTATGCATAGAGAGAGAGAGAGAGAGAGAGAGAATGTGTGTGCATGTAACTGTGTGCAAATGTATATACATGATGAACAAGGTTACTTGCGTGTTTTTATGTGTGTATGTCGAATTATTAGGAAAGTGATAGAAAATTCTGGTTGCCTTACTTTAAAAGAGATATAGCAGAATAAGAGAAGGTTCAAAGAAAGGCAACCGAAATGATTAAGAGGATGGAACTCCTCTCATATGAGGAAAGGCATAAGAGGTTAGGACTCTTCAGCTGGGAAAAGAGGCAGCTGAGGGGGGATATGATAGAGGTCTACAAAATAATGAGCGGTGTAGAACAGGTAAACATAAATCGATTTTTTTACACTTTCAAAAAGTACAAAGACTAGGGAACCCTCAAGGAAGTTATATGAAACAAACAGGAGGGAATATATTTTCACTCAGCAAATAGTTAATCCCTGGAACTCGTTGCCAGAGGATCTGGCATCAGTGGTTAGTGTATCTGGATTTAAAAAGTTTGGACAAGTTCCTGGAGGAAAGGTCCATAGTCTGCTACTGAGATAGAAATGGGGAAAGCCACTACTTGTCCCTGAGATCAGTAGCATGTACGTTCCTACTATTTGGGATTCTGTCAGGTACTTGTGACCTGAATTAGCCACTATTGGAAGCAGGATACTGGGCTATATGGGCCATTGGTCTGACTCAGTATAGCTATTCTTATGTTCTTCTGTGAAGCAGCTAAAATGGATGGAGGAGACATGGAGCATGGAGCAAAATCAGAGCAGGAGCCACTGCCAGAACCAAACAGAGCCAAGGCTTTCATACTTCTGCAAGAGAGGAAAAGGTCACCCTTTCATCAATGCTCCTGCTCAGCAGGAATGGGGGGTCAGCGCTTGACTCTCAGTGACAGGCTTTAGTAACAGGTCAGGAGTGCCAAGTGATATGTGCCAAGTCAGATGTTTCAGCTCTTGCATCTTGCAGGAAATTAAATGCATTTTGGGAGTTGTCTGCCTTCTCTTCCTCTCCTTCTTTCCCTGCCTTCTTTCTTTGCCCCTCACATCCATTTTTAAACTTGTCTTTGGAATTGGAGTGGAGTTTAATTCTTCAGGGGTAAAACATCTTCCAAGTTTCTAGAAAGTTATTCACAGAGCAAAGCCAAATTCATTTTTCTCTCTGTGTAGAAAGTAAGGAGAAATCACTTAGAAGCCAGTCAGATAATTTTACACTGCAACTACATACAGGTTCTAGGTGTCATCATGTCCCAGGGTGTTTGGTTCAAATAGCTGTACTTCAAGTGATACTTCAAGGCTGAATGAAATGATGTGCAGCAGTAAGTGGAAGATATGAATATTTCTCTGCTTTAACCTAAGAAAATGTAATAAATGAGCTATCAGTTTCACTCAGGACCCTTCTGTATCTAGAGTGAGAACCTCGTGAGGCCTCTGACATGCTTTTAAGATAATTCTTTCACTAGTTCACAGAATCCAGCTTTCTCTAGGACTATTATGGCCTACTACAGCCCTGCACCTATTACAGGCCTGTAACTATTAAACAGAGCTGGGACACCTGGAGATCCAGATTCCAATCCTATTGCTGCCACCACTGTGGGATCTGAACAAGTCCAGGGCATTGGCGTAGCTACAGGTGGGCCTGGATGGGCAGAGGCCCACCCATTCTTGGCTCAGGCCCACCCTGTCTGGCCTCCAAAACAGTTCAGCAGCAACTGCCTCACTCCCCTTTCTCCCTCTCCTCCATCCTTGGACTTGGCATTTCCCCCCATCCCCGCCCACAGCTCGGCAACCCCTTTCTTGTTCTAACTCAGCACCTTTCCCAGCAGCAGCAGCAGCAAACTTGCAGTTTTCCATTTGTTGCATCCTGTCCTCGATGTCACTTCCTGTTTCCTCTTGGCACGATGCGGCAGAGGGAAGCCTGCAGGGCTGGTGCAGGCAGTGGATGTACATCACTGCTATTGCTGCTGAAAGTAGTAAGATATGGGGTTGTTTCAGAAGAGGGAGGTATTGCTAGGCTGCAGGAGGGTGGAGAAGTGCTGGGTCTGGGGGCAGAGGAGAGGGAGATAGATGCAGGACAAAAGGGGGGAGATTTTAGAAGGCCCACCCATCCAAACTCTGGGCCCACTCACAATGACAGGTCTGGCTACACCCCTAGTCCAGGGGATTGTCTTGTCTGGCTATAATGCCATTCCCTGGCATAACTACTACTACAGTTTGAGAAACAGAAAGATTATTGCTTCCTGCAGATGGAATAGCACATGGGAAGATGGTAGAACAAGAGGACATGAAATGAGATTGAAGGGGGCAGACTCAAGAAAAATGTCAGGAAGTATTTTTTCATGGAGAGAGTAGTGGATGCTTGGAATGCCCTCCCGCGGGAGGTGGTGGAAATGAAAACGGTAACGGAATTCAAACATGCGCGGGATAAGCATAAAGGAATCCTGTGCCAAAGGAATGGATCCTCAGGAGCTTAGTCAAGATCGGGAGGCGGGGCTGGTGGTAGGGAGGCAGGGATAGTGCTGGGAAGACTTATACGGTCTGTGCCAGAGCCGGTGGTGGGAAGCGGGACTGGTGGTTGGGAGGCGGGGGATAGTGCTGGGCAGACTTATACGGTCTGTGCCAGAGCCAGTGGTTGGGAGGCGGGGCTGGTGGTTGGAAGGAGGGGATAGTGCTGGGCAGACTTATACGGTCTGTGCCCTGAAGAGCACAGGTACAAATTAAAGTAGGGTATACACAAAAAGTAGCACATATGAGTTATCTTGTTGGGCAGACTGGATGGACCGTGCAGGTCTTTTTCTGCCGTCATCTACTATGTTACTATGTTACTTTCCCTGAGATGGCCACAGGATTCGCAACTACCAAGTCCTTTACACTCTTCTAGACCTTCCTCCATCCTCTTGGCCCTCTTATTCTCTCTCTATTCTGCATATATTGCTGGCATGAAATACCTGCAATTTAATTTGTATCTCAGAGGCAGGGCTGGGGCTTGGGGTGTGTAATTTGTGCAGTTGCACATAGCATCACATGTGAGATGGCACAACATGTTTGTGCCCCCCCCCCCCCATGCCCTTCCCTGTGTGGGCAGGACAAAAGAGAGCAGGCATCAGGTAGATAGTGATGCCAGGCAGAGGGTTGGGAGGGAGGGTGGAAAGAAAAGGAGATGCTGGGTCAGAAGAAAGAGAGAAAGGAGGATGGTGTGCTGGAGCTGGCACCACTGAAGATGTTCATTTGCCATGTGACCCCAATTAGCCAAAATAGCCCTGCTCAGTGTGACTGCTTTATTGATAAAGCATTTCTTTCTACAAGTTTACATTATACTACGTGAGTTTGAAAAACACCTGAATGGTCAAATTTTAAGCCGAAACACACCGACAACCCAGCACTAGTGGTGCTTCTCCTCTACCAGGACCAGTGCAAAGATGTTAGGTGCTGTAGATGAACCTTTAATCTGGTGTCTATCTCCCACGCCCTCACCCAACACACACACACACACACACACACAATCAAGCAATGAACCGCTTCCTCTCTTTCTCCCATAATCTAGCATCTTCCTGCCCCCCCTTTGTCCTGAGCAATCACGGTCCCCCAGCAGTCCAGCATTCTGTGTTGTGTCGTCCCCCCCCCCCCCCCCCCCCAGTATCCAGCATCTTCCCTTTCTCCTCTCATGTCCCTTGTACTCAATGTCAATGGGGGGGGAGGGGAACAGAGAGAACTAGCAGTCAAGTCAATAGCTAAACAACAAGGCACTGGAGTAGGCAGGGACCCTGCAGCCCTTGTTTAGCTGCTACCTTGCCCATTCATTCCCATAATCCCCTAACTGGAAAGGAGAGGGGAGGGAAGGGGTATCCTAGTGGTTAAAGCAGCAGGCTGCAAACCAGGATAAGCTTGGCTCAAATTCCACAGCAGCTCCCTGTTTTCTTAGGCAAGCCACTTAACCACTCCCCCCCCCCCCCCCCCCCCATTGCCGTATATGCAGACTCATGGGCAGATGATCAACAGCCCCACGCTGTTCCAAACAGCGCTCTAAAAATAGTGCTGGAAGAGCGCGGGGCTTTACCGCACCTATGATCAGAGATAATTGCATGCAAAGTTAAGCACACAGTTCTCTCTGATCATGAGGTGGAAGTGCAGGAGGATTGTGTCTGAGCATTAGATTGTGAGCCCTCCAGAGACAGGGACATACCTAGCATACCTGAATGTAACTCACCTTGAACAACAACTAAAAAATGGCATGAGCTAAATTCAAAAGTATCCCTAACACTTGCTCAGGCTGCCCACTATTTTGCCAGCCCCCAAATCTCAGCATTCTGGGCACCTGCCTAATGGAAGCACCAGCCTTGCCCCCTTCTCAGGACAGGTTTGGTGCAATTCTTTTCCTAACGTGGACTGTGTGTCACTTATCCTCTTCCCAGTGGTTCTACACACTCCAGAACAGCAAGTTATTAAATGTAAAATATGGAAAGCTCCACGGTTACTCGGGTAGCAGTTCATAAATATAATGGCCTCATTTCTTCTGTAATGCACAGGGCTGATGAAACATTAAACACTGGCTTGTTAATTGGAGGTGCTAACAAAGCTGGGGATGAGAGATAATGGACCTTTATCCTTCAGGGCCCTCCTCCTAATCATAACCGAGTTTAAATAACATTTCATTCACTGCTGAGGAGAGAAGAATCGGGTCTGGAAGACTGACTTTGGCCAGATGGAGGTTATCACTGCATGGAAACAGTGACCAATAAGAATGGAGTAGGGTGAGGCAGTTGCTGGAGGTGTGCTGACAAAGAAGAGATTTTTAGTCTGACCCACTCCAACGCATATTGGGTTGCTATGTTCTGGAATACAACAGTCCCCCCTTCACAACCAACCTTGCTTAAAATAAAAGACTGCCATCTTGTTTTTTATTACATGCATATTATAATGTATGACAGCAACCACTGGTTGTGGTAGTTTGTATGTCCATCCTTACTCACATTTTTGCCACTCTCCACTCTGAAAACCTCGTACCAGATTTCCTATTAGGCAAGTGAGTAATCACAGAGACCTATCTAAAAAAGTTATATAAATTCTTGTACTGTTTTGAGTTTACACCCTGCTGATATCACACTACTAGCTCTTCCCAGTCAGAGGCCTCACCCCACCATATAGAATATTGTTTGAGTTTATATCCTCTTAGGCCCCGATGCTGAAAACTCCGGCGCTGGAAAAATACCACCACAACAAAGAGGGGAAGAAAATCCCTAATGCTCAACACTAATGACATGCAAATTTAGGCGTGTTGTTAGTGTTGAGCATTATGGACTTCTGTGGGAGGATTGTGCCTGGGCATGCGCTCAAAAGTTACGCGTTAAGCACAGCTCTTCAGCGCATGCCTAGAAGGCCGGAAGGAAGGAGGAAGAGGTGCCGACAGCGTACCTGAAGGTGCGTACTGGAAAAGAGAACCCCAATTTGCTACTGGAAAAAGGGCTTTTCCCTACTGATACTAGTGTGAGCAAATACAGATGTCAATAATGCTTTTCCTTGTAAAAACGTATCTTTCCACACAGACTGTGAAACGGAAAGCACTTTAAAAAAAAACTGGCGCAGACACTTTGAAAACCAAAGATTTCACTCGTTCTGTTTGTAAATTTATTTTAGGCACACATAAACAGAAAGCAAACTACCTTAGAATGTAGCGAGCAACATGGGGATACAGCACAAATCGTCTGCTCAGACACCCTAACACCAGCTCTGAGCTGGAGTAGGGTTTACAAAGGAAAGAGTGCCTTTGTTTGGCGCACTGTCCGCTAAACATTGTGGAGGAATATATAAAGACTTCATCAGCATGCATTTGCATGCTGTTGGTGCTGTGAGCTGTCGAGCTTGTTCATTCACATGTTCGTCGCATTCTGTACCAGCAAAAACAAGTGCTAGTCCAATTCTAATGGCCTCTAGTGCCCTCATTTGCTTCTGAGCATCAGGGTCTTAATGTCTCACTGCAGGATCCTCCCAGTCAGTCAGAGGCCCTCACCCACACCATACACTGTACTGTCTGAGCTTATACCTTCTTGATGTCACACTGTTAGCCCCTCTCCATAGGCACTGATATGGGATAGTAAGGGTTTAGAAATTCCTCTCTCCTGAAAAATTTTGCTTACTACCCCTTTTCCATCCCAGTCAGAGTGCACATTGTTAACTGATGCAGGACTCAGGAGCCACCAGGCAGTGTAATGTAATTGACAGGGACATCTCTGTGGGTAAGTGACATTATTTTATTCTGAGCTTGGTAACTTAAAGATTAGGGTTTAAAAGATGAATTGTAGGATATTGATAAACACAGCTAGAATTCTAAAATAAAAAAAGCAGCAAACTTTATTAGCAAGTTTCCATAGCCTTTTCTCCATAGGTTTAAAACTTGAAGTTTCTGCCTCAGCTTAAAGATTAGGGTTTAAAAGAGGAATTGTAGGATATTGATAAACACAGTTAGAATTTTAAAATAAAAAAAAGCAAGCAAACCTTATTAGCTAGTCTCCATACCCTTTCCCCCATAGTTTTAAAACTTGAAGTTTCTGTCACAGCATTAACAGTCTCTAGAAGGCACAGAAGGGCCCAGTTCAGTCCTCATTCCAACCCACCCTCCCCTAGCTTCATTTATAGTCAATTATTCTAATTAAGACAACAAGAGGGGAATTTTCAATTTTCATTAGAGTCTGAATTACATTTAATTAGTTTCTAAGAAGCAAACCCTAAATAAATTACAAATTACAACAGTCAAAGGATCATTATATTCATCTGATATCCCTAGTGCCTTAAGAAGTTTTAATTAAACAACTCTATAATATTAAGATGCAGACAGTAGTCCAGCAGCGAGAGGGGTGCTATCCAGTCTTTTGCACTGAGTGTCATATGTATGATTATCTCCCATTTGGTGAGATGTCATATGTATGTGCTTGATGCAAAGAGCTCCTAGCTCTCAGAGAATGAGTCCGTTCTCTTGAGGCTAGAGTAGCAGCCTTGGAGGAGCTGAGGGAGACAGAGAGGTACATAGAGGAGGCCTACAGGGATGTTGTAGATATTGCACTAAATGAAAAACTAGATATAATAGGCATCTCGGAGACCTGGTGGAAGGAAGATAACCAGTGGGACACTTGTCATATTGGGGTACAAATTATATCATAGTGATAGGGAGGATCGAATTGGTGGAGGGGTAGCATTGTATGTTAAAGAGGGCCTTGAATCAAATAGTGTTAAGAACAATAAGCAGAAGATTTTGAACTTAGCTAAACTGTAGATTGAAAATTCTGCAGGAAGCAAAACACATCTTGGAATCCCTATGGATTGAAATACCATGTGTAAAGGGGAAAAGGATGGTGATAGGAGTGCACTACCATCCGCCTGGCCAGGATGAACAGACGGATGTAGAAATGTTATTGGAAATTAGGGAGGCTAACAAACTGAGCAACACAATAATGGGTGATTTCAATTACCCTGATATTGACTGGGTAAATGTAACATCGGGGCATGCTAGGGAGGTAAAATTCCTTGACGAAAGCAAGGATTGCTTTATGGAGCAGCTGGTACAGGAGCCGAAGAGAGAAGGAAAAATTCTAGACCTAGTCCTTAGTGGAGCACATGATCTGGTGTGGGAGGTAATAGTGCTGGGGCCGCTTGATAACAGTGATCATAATATGATCGGATTTGATATTAGCTTTGAAGTAAGTATACATAGGAAATCAAATACGTTAGCGTTTAACTTTAAAAAAGGAGACTATGATAAAATGAGAACGGTGAAAAAAAAACTTAGAGAAGCAGCAGTGAGGGTCAAATATTTACATCAGGCATGGATGCTGTTCAAAAATACCATCCCGGAAGACCAGGCCAAATATATTCCGTGTATTAAAACAGGGGTGAGGAAGACCAAATGACAGCCAGTATGGTTAAAAAGTGAAGTGAAGGAAGCTATTAGAGCTAAAAGAAAATCCTTCAGAAAATGGAAGAAGGAACCAACTGAAATTAATAAGAAACAGCATAAGGAATGTCAAGTCAAATGCAAAATGCTGAAAAGGAAGGCAAAGAGGGACTTTGAAAAAAAGATTGCGTTGGAGGCAAAAACACATAGTAAAAAATTTTTAGGTAAATAAAAGACAGAAAACAGAGAATAGGGTTAAATGGTCAGTGTTCTCAACGGAGAAGGGTAGTTAGTGGGGTTCCCCAGGGGTCTGTTCTGGGACTGCTGCTTTTTAACATATTTATAAATGACCTAGAGATGGAAGTAACTAGTGAGGTAATTAAATTTGCTAATGACACAAAGTTATTCAAAGTCGTTAAATCGCGAGAGGATTGTGAAAAATTACAAGAGGACCTTACTAGACTGGGAGACTGGAAGGGGCATAATCGAAAGGGGTGCCCACGTTTTCCTGAGGACGTCCTCGCAGGACATCCCCGCAAAGGGGCGGGGAAACCCATATTATCGAAACAAGATGGGCGTCCATCTTTCGTTTCGATAATATGGTCGGGGACGCCCAAATTGCGAAATTTAGGTCGACCTTAGAGATGGTCGTCCTTAGAGATGGTCGTACCCGATTTTCGACGATAATTGAAACCGAGGACGCCCATCTCAGAAACGACCAAATCCAAGCCATTTAGTCATAGGAGGAGCCAGCATTCATAGTGCACTGGTCCCCCTCACATGCCAAGACACCAACTGGGCACCATAGGGGGCACTGCAGTGGACTTCAGAAATTGCTCCCAGGTGCATAGCTCCCTTACCTTGTGTACTGAGCCCCCCCCCCCAACCCCCTCCCCCAAAATCCACTCCCCACAGCTGTACACCACTACCATAGCCCTAAGGGGTGAAGGGGGACACCTACATGTGCGTACAGTGGGTTTCTGGTGGGTTTTGAAGGGCTCACATTTACCACCACAAGTGTAACAGGTGGGGGGGGGATGGGCCTGGGTCCGCCTGCCTGAAGTCCACTGCACCCACTAAAACTGCTCCAGGGACCTGCATACTGCTGCCATGGAGCTGGGTATGATATTTGAGGCTGGAAAAGATATTTTTTAAAAACATTTTTGAGGGTGGGAGGGGGTTAGTGACAACTGGGGGAGTAAGGGGAGGTCATCCCTGATTCCCTCCGGTTGTCATCTGGTCATTTAGGGCACATTTTTATGGCTTAGTCGTAAGAAAAAAAGGACCAGGTAAAGTCGTCCAAGTGTTCGTCAGGGAAGCCCTTCTTTTTTCCATTATCGGTCGAGGACGCCCATGTGTTAGGCACGCCCCAGTCCCGCCTTCGCTACACCTCCAACACGCCCCCGTGAACTTTGGTTGTCCCCGCGACGGAAAGCTGTTGAGGACACCCAAAATCGGATTATGCCGATTTGTTTTAAAAGTATTTCCATGTAATTTCAGTGAGTGTCCTCTGGTCTTTGTACTTTTTAAAAGACTGAAAAATCGATTCACTTCTACCTGTTTTATACCACTTCAGCTTGGAGAAGAGACAGCTGAGGGGAGATATGATAGAAGTTTATAAAATACTGAGTGGAATGGAGCAGGTAGATGTCAATCGCTTGTTTGTTGTGATTCACATCTACCCCAAAATACTAGGGCTAGGGGGCATGCAAAGAAGCTACTAAGTTGTAAATTTAAAACTAATCAGAGAAAATATTTCTACATTCAACGAATAATTAAACTCTGGAATTCATTGCTAGAGCAGTTAGCTTAGCGGGGTTTTAAAAAAGTTTGGATTATTTCCTAAAAGAAAAGTCCATAAACCATTAGTAAGATGGAATTGGGAAACTCCACTACAAAATACACTTAAAAGTTGCATGTGTAAATTCTAATTGTGCCAATAATTGCTTGTTATTGGCCCAATTATCAGCACAGACTGGTTTGTTAATTAAGTTCCCCCAATGTGCCTAACTTCCCCCTCCCAAATTCAGACACATTTATGTCATTGAATTTTCTAATGAAACAAAATAAAATGATTTTATTTGTTACATTTTTCATTAGATTAGAAAAGAAATGCGCATCCACGTAGATGTACAGCGATTTACGGAACCGAGGTGTGGGGTTTATATTGAGATCCTGTCCCTTCCTGTATAGATACCAGACTTCATTCCCATACAGAAGAATTGGTTGAATGATACTATCAAGTAATATTAATTGCAGTTATACTGAGTGTTTCAAACTGAGAGTTTCTTTATGACACAGAAAGCCCTAGGCTTCTTCTTGCGTCTTTTGTGATCAATTTAAAAACAGAATCCGGATGATATTTAGCTAGCACCAGGCAGTGCACTGTGCCTTGCGCCCGACGCCAGCACTGAACCCTGATAATCAATGCTGGGTCATTTCCAATGACCGGCATTGAATATCTGAGGGGGGGGGGGGGTGTTGGCCAGTTTAAACTTAACCGGCTATGTAATATTCAGCGCTGGCCGGTTAAAAATTGATTTGGCTACCAAACATAGCTGGCAATGCACTGAATATTTGCAGATAGCCGGTTAGGAGCTATTTAACCGGCCAGAAGCCATTCCTGGCCACTTAA
The DNA here is from genome assembly GCF_901765095.1 of Microcaecilia unicolor. NCBI lineage: Eukaryota > Metazoa > Chordata > Amphibia > Gymnophiona > Siphonopidae > Microcaecilia > Microcaecilia unicolor. Next base: position 324,987,484 of record NC_044034.1, on the reverse strand, counting down.
ATAGCTCTAAATATCAGCTGGAATACCTTTAAGGAAGTAGGCATGGTGGAAGCAATTGGCAGTTCCATTTAGGCAAACTGATGCCAAGTGCTGGTCACCAATTCTATAACAGCATCTGTGCACTAAGATATATTAACGTAAATCAGCATAGGCACATCTAAGTTTAGGCACAACCATTTATGCCATATCACCGATATGCACCAAGTGACATGCTTAACCCATAGTATTCTATAAGTTTTGCAAGCCACTTGAAGACACACCCATGGAATGCCCATGCTCCACCCATGTGTATCCCTTTCTCACAGTTACACTCTATAGAATAGTGTCTAATGCACATTCGCACATAACTGCCTGTTATTGTCACCTATAATGCACATATGTGGTGCGTACATCTAGGCACCAACCTATAAAATTACCTCTGATGTGTAGAAACTTCACTTTGACTTGTCTTTTTCCATAGCTACCTTGCCTTCTTGTCATCACCCTTAAATACTTTAGTCTAAAGCAGGGGTTCTCAACCCAGTCCCTGGGATACACCAAGCCAGTCAGGTTTTCAGGATATCCACAATGAATATGTCCAAGGACTGGGTTAAGAATCCCTGGTCTAGAGATGGCACTGCCATTCCTGCTCAATCAAGGACCCCACTCCATTATATATTGTACTGCAATAGCCTACTGAAGGATCAGTAAAAACAGTGAAACACAGGAAACCTATGACATATGCCTACTTGTTTTACTGTTTTCAAATTATGCTATACTATGGAAGACCTCTGCATAAACAAGATGGGTCCCAGTCACATCTATAACAGAGGGAACCTTTCATGCCTACTGTGCTACATTTTAGGAGGTTTGCTTAATCTTGTACTCATCAGCAGTTGTGGCCCTACCACTAGGCCACCTGAAGCGAGGACCTCAGGCAGCATGCTTCAAAAGCAGCACTCTCCCCTCCCTTCTCAACCCTTTATCTTATGTTCTTTTCCAAAAGGCCCCAGTGGCAGCGATTCGCATAGGTTGACCTGCCACTGGCAATGGCCTCTTCTCCCATTGCAGCCTGCCTCTTGACGTAACTTCCTGTTTTCTCAGAGGCAGGACGCAGTAGCGAAGAGGATGGTGCTGCCATTAGGGCAGCCTATGGTAATCACTGCCACTGACGCATTTTGGAAAAAAAAATAAGGTAAATGGGGGAAAGGGGGGGAGATGCTAGACCGAGCGTGGGGGTGGGAATGAGCAGCATCTCATTCCTGCCTCAGGCAGCAGATTGCCTTGGGCCACCCCTGTTCATTAGTATAGTGATCTTTGTCTGCAGTTACAAACTTTGTGACACACCCCCCTTTATCCACCCCATGATATAATTCCCCCTATCCATCATTCACTATGTGAACTTGAAGAAGTCAACTTCCTGATACCCAAATATATATTATTAAGCTCTTTGGGGGAGGGCCATAAAAAAGGCAAATGAATTATCTAGAGTAGCACTGTGTTCTTTCTATGCCTTTGAGGCATTACCTAGTGTGCCAAAGATGTATTATTTAGTAATGATGAATGGAAATTATTTTAAGCCTCCCATTTCTCCATGACACTGGCTAGTAATGCTGACATTAAGCTCCGAGCAAGCTTTGGTTCTGTACTGGTTGCTGTACATCTTAGGTCTTGTAATCCAGTGTGTGATGCCTTCCAGGTTACAATAAAGAGGCCTCTTTTTGGCAGCTTTGTAAAAGCATTACATGAATGAATACCTGGTCCTTTGAATATACGAACAAGCCAACAAAGGAGAAAAAGGACCTTGCGAAGCCATGAGAAACAAAATAAACCATTGAGGTAAGTCCAAGGAGGATAAAAAAAGATGCTTTATTGAGAAAATGTAAAAACAACCCGACATGGCCGTGTTTCAGCCCGAAGGTCTGCCTCAGGGATCTTGATTAATCAGGATGCATGACATGAGATCCAACAACTCCCAACCACCTGAAGAAAAGTTAGTCCAAATCCTTCCTTGCTGAAAATTAAACCCACCAACAGCACACGGTCAGTCACACACTCTGGTTACAGCACCATCACTGGTGGGTGTGTCTTGTACAGCTTAGCCAATCACTTTCTAGGGAATCAGCTAAAACCTAATGAAATGCAGTGTCATTACAATGTCTCATTAATGAACTTTAGCTTTCTTTATCTATTCTTTTTAAATTTTTGAGCATTTTAACATTTATAATCACGTCAAAAAGCCATGATTAAAGAAAAAGAAATCACAATATAAAGAAATACAACAAAATAAGAAGGTAGATATCAGTTCAGACCACAATATGAGGAAAAATTAGATCCAAGAACATGAAAAACGAGTTGAGATAATGTTAACACAACGTGCCCATCTCAACCGACCTTAGCAATAGTAGAATCCATAGCACTGAGATATCATACAATAATCTTAAGTTCCTCTTTTGCAGAAATAAACTCAAGAAGCTGTATAGGGTGAAAGAAATTGTAAGTTACACCTTCAAAAACTAACACACAAACACAAGGAAATTTCACCAAAAATTGGCTCCCAGCACTACCATTCTTGACCAATAGGCCAAGAATGTCTGGTAACTCTTCTATGTATCTCAAGAAACATCAGGAAAAATATGTATATTTGAAACCATAACCTGCTGATTAATATTGAGGAAACATAAATGCAGGACGCTGTTGCGATGCAATTTCTGGGCAAATGTAACCACTAGAGTGAGTCTCTGTCTTATTACTTCAAGTGAGGATTCAAGAAATCCAGTCAAGTCCATATCCAGAACATTCCTTCCTGAATTCTCTGTTCCTCCAGTGATTTTACCAGCTGTGCTTTTACAATTGGTGGAAGGGCTTCCACTGGTATCTTAAGAACTTTCCTGAAATACCATCTCACCAAGTCCAATGAAAATATAACTGGGGACTTGGGAACACTGAAGAAGTGTAACTTATTTTTTATTAACTGGTTTTCTAGATGTTCTATCTTTCAGTGTGTAATATTCCTATCCTTCACAAAGGTTTCCCTAAGCTCCTGTACTTCCTTCACTTTCTTTTCCAGAGAAATCACCTTGGTAGCTGGTTGGTCAAACTCCTGAGCTTGGATAGCTACCTTCTCAGATAAAACCTTTATCTCACCCTTCATTTTCTCAGTCACTCTCAAACAGGAGGAGTTTAAGCCTTGTGTTGCATTCCAGATACTTCCAAGGTTACAGCAGCCAGTCTTATTGTCTTCCCCATTTGCACTTCCACAGGTATACTTCCTCCACATACAGCACTCACAGTTGATTGAACCTGATGAACCAGAATTGAACCTGATGAACCATAGGTGCCGTTCTCATCAGAAAGGCTCCTTCCTGCGGAAAGGACTCTGTAAGGGGTGAACTCCCAGCCAGCACATCAAACTCTAATTTGATTTTTTTTTTCCATGTGGGAGGGGTTTGCAGTCCCCACACATATGAAACCAGTATAAGACTCATAGCTCCTCTGCCTTACAATCATATTCTCCAGAGCATACCAGAACTTCCAAGCATATCTCCTCTACCCCATGCATACTTGTATTTCCCTATTGTATCTGCACTCTTCTGAAGTAACTTTGATAATTGAAAAAAGGAACACTTGTTTGCATTTTAAAAATAATTAACTCACACAACATGTAACACTAACTAACTAATAACATTTCTAAAGCGCTACTAGGGTTACGCAGCGCTGTACAATTTAAACATAGAAGGACAGTCCCTGCTCAAAAAGCTTACAATCTAAAAGACAAGAGAACAATCTAAAGACAAGTGTACAATCTAGAGGACAAGTGAACAGTTAATCTGATAGGGTGGATAGATTGGGGCATTCTATATTTCTCAAGCGGTTAGGCGCCGAAGGCAGCATTGAAGAGGTGAGTTTTAAGCAGAGATTTGAAGATGGGTAGGGAGGGGGCATGGCGTATGGGTAAGGGAAGATTGTTCCAGGCATAGGGTGAGGCAAGGCAGAATGAGCGGAGCCTGGAGTTGGCAGTGGTGGAGAAGGGTACTGAGAGAAGGGCTTTGTCCTGTGAGCGGAGGTTACGGGCGGGAACATAGGGGGAGATGAGGGTGGAGAGGTAGTGAGGAGCCGCAGACTCACAGACCTTCGTGTGCCTCTGCACCAGGTGCGAGGTGCACTGCAAAGAAGGTGCCCACTGCCCAGGAGTATCTCCGGTTGGTGTAGTAACCCTCTCCTTGTAGTCTTGTAGTGCACTTGGGCATGGAGTCCCAAGAAAGGCTCAGGGTGATTCCTTGAGGATAAAAGTCACACGCTGGTGCCTCCTTGTCTCCCATGGAGAGAGAAGAGAGGGCCAAGGGGATTAATAGTTGCTCGGAAGAGCAATTGGCTGTCTTGTACCTGGGCCCATCAACCTGTTGGGGTCTCTAAGCCTGGTAGCTGACTGGTGTCTCGTTGCAGATGTGTTCCATCTCTCCTCCTTTCCTTTTTGTCAACCATTTATTCTGAGCTTCTTCCCAGTATTATTCTGTCTTGTTCCTTTCCCAGGCCTAAAATGGTGGGTCATCTGGGAAGTGTAGTTTTAAGAACTTTTGTACTTTGTTGACCTCAGGATACGATTTGTTCTCCTTTTTCACCAAATCTTTAGCTTGGCTGGGTAAAGCAATGCCATTTGGATGTTGTGGGAGTGCAATCTGTGCTTGATCTCTCGGTATTGCATGCGTCTTTTGTCTAGTTTGGTGCTATAGTCTTGCAACAGCCAGATATTATTGTCCTTATATTTCAGTGGGCCTTCCTTTCGTGTCCTCTGTAGGATGAGTTCTTTATGCCGAAATTTCAATGGTTTCACCAACATGGGTCTTGATCGAGCTCCAGGAGGTGGCTGCTGTCGTAGTATTCTGTGGGCCTTCACCACCACAGGGGTATCTGGGAGGGATGGTGATGGGAACAGTTCTCTAAGCAGTTGTTGCACAAAGTCTGCAATGTTTATTTTATTTATTTGTGATGTTTATATCCCACATTATCACAAACAAGTTTGATTTCAATGTGGCTTACAATAAACAGTATAGGATACATAACAAAGAATAATGCATAAGAAAGTAATTTGTTGTAATAATCCAATTTTACAATATAGTATCATATTATGTTGCACTCCTGCCCCTCTGGGATCTCCAAGATCCTAATGTTTCCCCGGCAAGATCTGTTTTTGAAGTCATTAATTTTGTGTAGTAGTTTCTGGATGAGGAGATTGTGTGTTCCAGAGTCCTGTTGGAGGATCTGTAGGTCTTCTGCAGCCGATATTCATTGTTTCGTGTGCTCAACTATGTCTCTCAGTTCTGCCTGTACCTCGCCAAGGACTGCCTATATTTGGATGTCTCGTGGATGGAAGTGCTCCCCTCTTTGATCATATTCAGAATCATTTTCGTGTCCATTAACAGCTGCGATGAGTTTGGGCTCCCTGGCAAGGTAGCCCACGTATTGTTGTTTTCTGGCAGGCCTGTTGCCGATGGTGAGTTTGGGCCCAGGCATGCCCCGTCGCCATCTTGTGCTTGCATGCTTTCAGTCAAGGTTTGCTGTTAGGTTGTTTTGCTTGATTTGGGCAGGGTTTGAATCGACCTGGTAGATCTCCAGATCTTGTGCCACATCTGAGACATCAAGCTTGCCATTTTGTGTGTGGTGTTTCCCTTGGCAAAATATTGTGTTAGCGGAAAACCATTTTTTTTCCGTGGGAGCAGAAGCTAAGCACATCTGCTCTCAGCTAGCCGTCACATGATCAACACAAGCAATTTTAGCAAGCTAAACTATTAGGATAGTGGGAACCCAAAGTAAGACCATTCTTGAATAGTAAATGTACCTATGGAAGGAAAATTAAAAACCACTTCTGTGGATTAAATAGTGCTTTACCTGCAGAAATTGACTTTTTTTTAAAGACTACCTGCCGTGTCTGTGGTGAAAGCATACACTTAATGCCATTCCAGGCATACTTCAACCTGCTCTGGGGGTAGGCGAGCCTGCCGCTGGGGTTGGGCCAGGGTTTGGAGCTATGTATTTTAACTGGGGAAAAATATCCACAAAAGTCAGCATGTATAAACATGTGTGGGCATTTTCCTAGGATAATTTTCAAAGGGAATGCATATGTGTAATTTCATTTTGAAAATCAGACACAGTGTGCAGAGTGACAAGTATGTGCATTCACCCACGTAAGCAATTGTAAAATTATCTCCCAAAATGATCCAGTACTGTTTATTTTGTGAACCATAAGGCTTCCAGGCACTTACCTAATCAGACATACAACAGACTGTCAGTGCTAACTTAATGTACTATGCCTTACTGAGGGGACATGATTTGGTATGTTAGGAATTAGCCAGGGAATTACAGTGTGAAGTTCACATTTCCAGTCTGAAGCTGATTTTCTGTACCTCACTTTTCATCTTGGTGCCATGGTTCTAACCTCAGCTCTGCCACTGACTCTATGTATAACTTTAAAAAGGGCCAGTCCAAGAATATCTGGTCTGGTGCCCTAGGTGAACCTTCAGACATGCACCTCCAGGAGCAGCTCTAGGTCCAATCCTCCATAGTCCAGCATCTACTCTTCCACTCCAACCCCTCCTCCTCCCACTCCCAGGTCCAGTGTCTCATCTTTCCTTCATCTCACTACTGTCCCCCCTTGGGTCCAGCTTTTTCCCTTCACCTCCCTAACCCCCCCTTCCATTGAGCACCTCATCTTTTCTTCCCCTCCCTCCCCCCTTGGGTCCAAACTTTTCTCATCCCCTCCCTAAACCTCCTCCCCATTCAGCACCTCATCTTTCCTTCCCCTCCTTCCCCCTCCAGTCCCCCTTGATCCAGCATCTCATTTCCTCTTCCTCACCCCAGCTCCTCCTGTCTCCAGCATGCTCCCCCTGCCACTGTCACCCTATCACTGCTCTTGCACTTCTTCCTGGGCCACTTCAAAGGTACTCTATTGGCATAAGGCCTTTCAATAGACCCTCAAGCACTGCTGCTTTCTTCTCCCTCCTAATGAAAGACTTCCTGCAGGAGGAGGGTGGGAGGTGACAGCACTACAGTGAGATCTTCTACTACAAGCCACCAAGCCAGCTCCGAGTACCTTCGAAGTGCCCAGGAAGAGGTACACCAGCAGCAGTGAGAGCAGCAGTGGCAGGGGCACATGGGACTAGGGTAAGGAAGAGGAGATTAGGTGATGCTCTCCTGCTGTGCTGCCACCCTAGATGGATCCTTACTCCACCTAGGAGCAGGGCTGGCCCTGAGCCTAAGTGAAATGCCTTGTGCAAAGCCTGTCTCTATACACCAGAGGTGGCATTATCATTATAGAATGTATTAGGGCCGGTCTTGCTTAAAAGATGACACTCCTTGCTATTGTGAGGGCAAGTCTATAATCGGGCGCCTGGTAGGTGTCTACTTTCTTTTATAGAATACTAGTCTAACAACTTAAATACATGCTTAAAAGTTAGGTGCAAGCTGGCTCAGCAATGAGCCAGAATTACTGACCAATTTGGCTCAACACTAAACAGCATGCAAATTATATGCATTCTGTTAGTTGTGAGCATTGGTGGGCAAAAGGGTCTGAGCATTCCTGTCACATGCCCACAAGAGCTGTGAGGTAGGCATAGCTCTTCTGTGTATGTCTCAGGATGATCAGACACCCTCCAGAATTCCCCAGAGGTCCAGTGGACTCCCTCCCAACCCCTCAACCGAAAAACCCCTGGTGGTCTAGTGGACCCCCTCCTGATCCCCCCTCTGTAACCAAGAAACCCTGGTGGTCCAGTGGCCCTCTCGCAGGTCCCCTCAACCTCAAAAACATGGGCCATGGTGGTCTAGTGAACCCCTCCCCACCAACCCATCCACATACCTTTGAAAGTTGGAGGCGGAAGGGCAGGATCAACGCCTGCTCCCTCCTGCCTCTGAGCCTGCCCTTGTCAAAAGCACCATATAAGGACTGCCTAAGTGTAGCTTGGCATGGATCAACAGTTTGGTTTGCTTTGAGTACATCAAGATGGTGGCTATGGCTTCAGCCTTGTCATGTGATGCTATCTCCTGTCAATTAAACCTCCTTGGCGGTGGCCCAGGTAAAGTGTAGGCCACAAGTGGAGGAGTGTTTCCACTTCTGGAGCTTGGGGATCCTCGCCAGCTAAGGGCCTGAACCTAAATGGGAGAGTCACCTGTGGCTATGCCCCTGCACATGGGAGAAGGCTGGGCAGAGTTTGGGCAGGGCATAGATTTACACTTTCAAATTATAGAATAGTATAATTTACATGAGTTTTGCAATAATTTGGCACAAACATTTATACCAGCTGATAGCTAAATGACTAGTATAAGTGGTCACACCTAAAATATACATACAGTACATATTTGCTCTGCTATGTTAATATTCTATTAAGAAAAGTAGATGCCTATTTCCTTTATAGAATAAGCTCCAAATAGGCTCCTACTTTCCTTTATAGAATAAGCTAAAAAAAAAAAGTCTCTCTTTTATAGAATTATCCGCACTAGAGTTAAAAATATGGTTTACATTAAATAAATGGTGTTTAGGAAAATATATTATGGTGTTCAAATGATTTCAGGCCGGTTACCTTACTAAGAAACATACAAAACTCATTACAGCACATAATTACATGTATAGGGCTGTGTATGTGGATGAAACTTTATCAAAGATCATAATGAAATTGCATGTTGAATCAGGATCCTGCTGGTGAATATGACTTTACCCAAGCTATATGCGTCATGCAGCCCTCCACGTCTGCACAAATGTTCTCACGACACAGGCAAGCTCTTGAAGTGTTCTCAATGGCTCATGAACATTAAGGCCACAGATAATTAAGAGTTTTAAAAAGAAACTTCATGCATGTTATAATCTCTCTCTTCAGTTCCACCCCAGAGGCATTTTGGTTACATCCCAGCTGCCTTAATGTGGTTCTCTCACGTTGAGCTACATTCAGTCAAGAAAGTACAGAATGAGAAATAGTTCTTTTTAGAAGAACAACCTCTTTCTCTATCTGTCTTCATCTCTTTCACAGATTTAGATAGAGGACATACATTTCTAACATAAGTACAAAATGATAAATGGAATGGAAGGACTCATATGAGGGACGGCTAAAGCAGATGGAGCTCTTCAGCTTGAAGAGAGGGCTAAGGAAAATATGATAAAGGCCTTTACTGCATGGAGTGCAAATTGATTGTTTGCCCTTTTAAAAGGTACAAGGACTAGAGGGCATGCCATGAAGTTACAAAATAGTATACTTATTTGGATTTTGCTCACACATTTTTCAGTAGTAGCTCAAGGTGAGTTACATTCAGGTACGGTGGGCATTTCTCCATCCTTGGAGGGCTCACAATCTCATTTTGTACCTGAGGCAATGTAGGGTTAGGTGACTTGCCCAAGATCACAAGGGGCAGCAGTGAGATAGCTGACTTTAGGAGAATTTACTGCTTAGCCTTGGGTTAAGCAGCATGGAATCCAGCTACCTTTTGAGATTCATCCAGATACTTTGAGTTTTATTGACCACTATTGGAAACAGGATACTGGGCTTTGTAGACCTTTGGTCTGACCCTGTATGGCAATTCCTGTGTTCTTATGTAACACAAAAGAAATACAAATTACAGTGGAGGAGTGGCCTAGTGGTTAGGGTGGTGGACTGTGGTCCTGAGGAACTGAGTTTGATTCCCACTTCAGACACAAGCAGCTCCTTGTGACTCTGGGCAAGTCACTTAACCCTCCATTGCCCCAGGTACAAATAAGTACCTGTATATAATATGTAAGCCGAATTGAGCCTGCCATGAGTGGGAAAGCGCGGGGTACAAATGTAACAAAAAAATAAATAAAAAGGCAATTCTCCGGCTCAGGTACTGGTCCAGATTATCTCTGGTCATCTTAAGTTTCTGGCCTGGTGCTTATATGTAACACAATGTGCTGCTCTAGTGCTGTTTCTCCTGTCTCCTCCTCCCCTCCCCTCCCCCCCCAAAAAAAAAATTTTCCTGCTCATTCTTTTGTAGCAAGTCTTTTGTTTTCTCTGTCAGCTTGGGAAAATCTGCATATTTTATATCCCTTTGTATTTTGTACTCTTTCCCACTTCTCCCTCAATGTACCCTGAGGGTAGGTAAGTAATTGGATACAGCAGTTACTTGTGTGTGCCTGCGCTTTCATCCTGATCCAAATGACTGCAATCCAGTTCAGAATTTACAGTGCTCTGACCTGAGCTGTCAAGAAACAGGAGAGAGATTAATGGGACGGGCAGGTTCATGTAATAATCATTTGTTTGATGTGACAAGCTTGATAGGCGTTGATTTACTTACAGAGTGATATGATTTTAATTGAGTACCTCTAGCCCAGTCACATCAAAGGCACGGAGACTGACAAGGGGCCCCTTCTAGTGAAAGCTTTTAGTGACTGACAGGTCCTAAAAGAACTCTTTATTTTTTTCCCCTCTGTTTTGTTTCCAGGATTGGCCAAGTTCCTGAGTAGGAAGGGCGTGAGTGCGCATGTGTGCAATATCTTGTCCACAGAATCTGGTGGTGTCGAGTAAACTGAAATATGTTTCTGTAACTCAGTAAATGACCGACTTTTCTCTGTTTCCCAGATTGTGCTGAGGGGATTTGTAAGCATTACTCTTTCTGTGCTGGAGATGACAGGAAAGGAATGTAGGGAAGAAGGAATGTGGATGGAGATAGAGAGCGACATGAAAACTCTTTGGTCTCTACAAAGCATTGGTTTCAAGCGAAGAGGACTGGTTACCTCCTGCCACTGTCCCCAGCATCCACTCCCTCTGTCTCTCCCTCTTTCCCAGCATTTGCCCCACCTCTCTTCCTCTTTTCCCCAGCCTCCATCTCCCCGTATGACAACAACTTCCTGAACAGACTTATAGGGTCTGTGCCAGAGCCGATGCTGGGAGGCGGGGCTGGTGGTTGGGAGGAGGGGATAGTGCTGGCCAGACTTATAGGGTCTGTGCCCTGAAAAAGACAGGTACAAATCAAGGTAAGGTATACACATGAGTTTATCTTGTTGGGCAGACTGGATGGACCGTGCAGGTCTTTTTCTGCCGTTATCTACTATGTTATATTACTATGTTACTATGTAAAATGTCTGGAAAGCCTTGGTCTAACCCTCCCTGACTTTCCTTCCCTCACTCCCTTTCCTCCTCACCTCTAGCACCACCATGCATCTTAATAATGGCTGTAGAGGTGAGATACCAAGACCAGGTGGCAGCAGGTGTATAAGAGGCAGGAAAGGCCTGCAAGTCACTCTGTGCAATCTTTGCCCAAATCATTTGTTTCATGCAACTTCTGAAAGGGAAATGAAAATGCACAAAGCACTGAGGGACTTTATCTCCTTCCTTATGTTCACTCCTTTAAAGCAAAAGGTTCACAGTGCTTTTTCCTTGCACAATTTTTCCCCTTCCTGAAATGTATTTATATTGAAATTTCCTAAGGAAACTACTTATGAGTTGGCTGCCAGACTGCCCAGCCCTTTATAATCCAAGCTAGAGGCGAGTAAATCTAAGAGTTACTCTCGCTTTCGACAGATTGCTTTGCACAGTTTTAAGATGATTGGATTATTAATATCTATGAAGTATGTGTGAATGGAGAGTAGCCATGAATTAAAGCCTCAATGACTAGAAAATATGTAAACATCTAGGTCCAGATTCTATGTACAGCGCCTGAATAATCTGTGCAGTAAAAAATACGCCTAGGCGTATTCTCTAAAATATGCCTAAATTGTATGGAATGGGCTTAAATTTGTGGCAACATTGGCTGTGAACGCTCTTGTTTTCTCACATCAGTTAGGCGCACTATCTCCAGACTTTGCAGAGCGCTCAGAAATCTAATGCTAACACACTACAGGGACTCCCGAGGCAGGCCTTTGTGGCCGAAACACAATTTGCATCAAGTCCACTGCATTTTCTCAATAAAACTTCTGATGTGAACTCAATGAGTCTGGTGGACATTTTTTTTCATCATCTTTCTTGTCACCTTTGCTGTGTTTGCCTGCTTAAATTTCCATACTATATATAGAGAGTACGCCGAGCGCCTCTCCATGTGACCAAATTTTGTCATGTCCATTTTGGCCACATTTTACTTGGTGCAAATACCGGCACATAGATTTAGGCAGAGGGACATATTCTATAACAGTGTGTGTAAATTTTGGAATGTCCATGAAACACCCATTTCCCCGCCCATAACCATGGCCCTTTTTGGCTGCATGCATTATTTATTTATTTAAATTTTGCTCACACCTTTTTCAGCAGTATCTCAATTACATTCAGGTACTCTGGATATTTCTCTGTCCCAGGAGGGCTCACAATCTAAGTTTGTACCTGAGGCAATGGAGGGTTAAGTGACTTGCCCAAGATCACAAGGAGAGGCAGCAGGATTTGAACCGGCCACCTCTGGATTGCAAGACCAGTGCTCTAACCACTAGGCCACTCCTCCACTCAGCAATATTCCATGTAGAATCACCAATAATAGCAACATTCCACATAGAATCTCAAATACTAGCAACAGAATCTCAAATAGTAGCAACGTTCAGTGTTCCACTGCTCTAAACTAGGCTACTCCTCAGGTAGCAACATTCCATGTAGAAGCCTGCCCTTGCAGATCAGCAATGTGGCCGCGCAGGCTTCTGTTTCTGTGAGTCTGACGTCCTGCACAGATGTGCAGGACGTCAGACTCACAAACAGAAGCCTGCGTGGCCATGTTGCTGATCTGGAAGGGCAGGCTTCTACATGGAATGTTGCTAGTGGAATAGCAACATTCCATGTAGAATCTCAAATAGTAGCAACAGAATCTCAAATAATTTATTTGGATTTTGCTCACACCTTTTTCAGTAGTAGCTCAAGGTGAGTTACATTCAGGTACTCTGGATATTTCTCTGTCCCAGGAGGGCTCACAATCTAAGTTTGTAGCTGAGGCAATGGAGGGTTAAGTGACTTGCCCAAGATCACAAGGAGCAGCAGTGGGATTTGAACGGACCACCTCTGGATTGCAAGACTAGTGCTCTAACCACTAGGCCACTCCTCCACTTTTAGGTGCTCTGCATTACAGAAAGCACTTAGGGTTCTGTTTACTAAGGTGCACTAGCGTTTTAGCGTGCGCTAACACTAGAGACACCCATAGGAATATATGTCTCTATTAGCGCATGCTAAAAACAGTAGCGCGCCTACAGCGCAGCTTAGTAAACAGGGTCCTAAATTAGTTGTGCACGTAAATTCTAATTAGTGCTCATTATTGTGAAGTGTGAAGTTATCAAAGCTGATTATCTTGTTAAGCCAATTAAGTTATGAATGTTATTATATAATATGCTTGGATTTTGGCGCAGAACACTAGACGCGATATATAAAATCCAGGGGATATTGAACACATTTTACCAGACACAAGCAGGGGTTGAATTATCACAAGTAACACTTAATATATTCAAGGATGCAAACGGGTCAATACTGAGCCGGTGACACTGAGCTTTTTTTATAAATACTGACCACCACTGGCTAACTGGGTAGAGTTGCTTCTTAGTCAAGCCACCTTACTAGCTGACAACCATGGGCAAAGTCATTCCAATTTAAACTCAACAATGAAAATACACACTGTCTCATTCTCTCATCCCAATACAGCACGGACAACCTCACAACTATCAGCACCCCAGATCACACCCTCCCAGTCTCAGACAGCCTGAAAATCCTCGGTGTAACGTTGGACCACTACCCAACACTAGACAGCCAAGTAAAATCCACAATGAAAAGAATGTTCTTCACAATGTGGATACTCAAACGAGTGAAACAATTCTTCTCGAGGGAAATATTTTGCAACCTGATACAATCGATGGTGCTAAGCCAGGCTGACTATTGCAATGGAATCTATGCGGGATGCAAGGAACAAATCATAAGGAAACTACAGAACGCTCAAAACATGGCAGCAAGACTCCTCTTCGGAAAAACACGATTTGAAAGTGCAACACTCCTATGCGAAAAACTACACTGGCTCCCAATCAAAGAACGCATCGCCTTCAAAATTTGCACTATGGTTCACAAAATCATCTACGGCGAAGCACCGGGATGTATGATAGACTTGATCGACCTACCAACCAGAAACACAACTACATCAGCACATAAATACCTAAATCTCAACTTTCCAAGCTGCAAAGGACTAAAATACAAAACTACTTACGCATCCAGCTTTTCCTACATCAGCACACAACTGTGGAACGCTCTACCAAAAGCCGTGAAAATGACGTACGATCACCTCCAATTTAGGAAAAGACTAAAAACTCACCTGTTTCAAAAGGCATACCCGCCCGACCCAACATAAATACATGAATTTTGCGACACCACAACACTACAATTCGTAATGATCACCAAACAATCCTATCCGCACTTGACTTTCATCATGTGGTTCCACCACATGAACCTTACGTGGTTCCCACCTCATGAACCTTTTCCTACCACAACTTAACCTTGTATCTGTAACTGTTTACTCCGGAGCATACCAACACCTCTCCGGCACCATGTAAGCCATATTGAGCCTGCAAATAGGTGGGAAAATGTGGGATACAAATGTAACAAATAAATAAATAAATAATTTAGACCTGGATATTAAGTGCCTGGCTGTATCCAGCCCCTCCTTTCTGGTTAAATCACTTCAAATGTTGGGCCCTGTATATCCTTGAATGAAAAATGCTTTATTTCAAAGTAGGGCAAACGACTGACTTGCAGACTTATTTTGCACTTTTTTTTTTTTAATGAGTCTTAAATCTGACTTGGGTTTGTCACAGTGGAGAGTGCAGACATCAAGAAGTGAGGATTAGGCCCAAGTCATTGAGATCCTCATCCCTGTCCCAATTCATTTCCAAGAGGATCACTATATGAAAGGCAGCAGAATGAAAAGGATTTAATGTCAGATTACCAGAAAAGCTGGTTTATAGTTTAACTCCCCAGTTACTGTGGGACAAACTATTTTGTCTTTTAACGTTTAATATTATGGTTTTATTAAACACTAGGGGGTCCTTTTTCTAAGCTGTGTTAGGTGCTATGCATGCCTAACGCAGGAAGCACTAAAGCGTTCTACATTAGTGTTTCCATTTGTGTGCACTAAACGTCTGGTGTTTATTTTTTTCTTATTTTGGGGGGAAGGGTATGTCAGGGGTAAAGAATAAGCATGGATGCACTAATCAGTTAGCAGGCAGACATTACCACCACACATAGGTGCCCGGTATAAGAGGCTTGGGAAAACTAAGCCTCCCCAGTCGAAATTATGACTTTCCCCACCTATTGCCTTCCCAGTACCATCCCCCTCTCCCCCCCCCCTCCCAAAGCCATCCACTGGCGTGCAGCAATTTTTGTTCTCTTCCTCCCCTTACCATCTCTGCTGGGTCACGGTGTTAATTATATGGCAAAGCTATGTGGAACTGCAGCTCCGCACACTGCGGCTCCTTCCTCTGCGCCTACTCTGCCTCCTCTGAAAGAGGAAGTTATATTGAAGGTGGGGATAGCCCAAAGGAAGCAGGCGCAGTGTGCAGACAGCCTCTGTCCCGCGCAGCTTTGCTGTATAATTAATACCGCAGCCCAGCAGAGATAGTAATGGAAGGGAGAGAACAAAAACTCCTGCATGCCGATGGGCAGCGTAGGGGCAGGCAGAGAAAGAAACATTGCCGGGGGGGCACAAGGAGAGAAGCAGGAGCAGTGCTGGGGGGGCATGGAGAGAGACAGAAGTACTGTTAATGAGGAGGAAAGAAACGGGCAATGCTAGGTGGGAGTAGAGAGAGAGAGAAAAGCAGGGGCAATGCTAGATGGGGGGTAGAGACAGACAAGCAGGATAATGCTGAATGGTGTAAGAGAGAGACAGACAGACAAGGGGGGCAATGCTGGATAGGAGGTGGAGAGGCAGATGACAGATGGTATGGGAGAAAGAGCGAGACAGAGGCAATACTGCATGGGGGAAGAGAAAAAGATGAGGCAATGCTGAATGGAGAAGAGAGAGAGAGAGACAGGGCAATGCTGAATGGTGCAGGGGGAAGAGAGAGAGAAGAAATGTTGCATACCAGGGCCAAAGGCAGATAGACAGATGCAATTATGGATGGCAGGGTAGGTGGAGAGAGACAAAACAGGAGATACAGGGTGGGGGGGGGGGGGGAGACAGAGAAACAGAGGAGCTACTGGATGGTGAGGGATGGAGGAAGATACAGAAAGAAACAGATAGTAGAGAGAAGGAAAGAAGCTGGATGACAGGGGAGAAAGGAAAAAGCTAATGAAAGATTGGGGAATAAGAGGAAGGAGAATGGAAGGACCAGGGAGGGGGAAAGAGATGGAAAGCTGTAAGTACAAGAGGGAGATAATGGATAATATGAATGAATAAAATCTAAATGGAAAAAAAGCTGAAAGGAACAGATCAGTATTGGAGCTGGATGTAGTAGAGGAGGTAAAGACAAAAAATGACACAGGAGACCTTTGGAAAAAGAATGAAAAGAAAACAGAAAGCAGTAACCAGAGACTGGGGTCAACACAATTAGAAATATTAAGTGGCTAGACAACAAAGGTAGAAAAGAAATGTATTTAAAATGAAGAAATGTGGTAGCCGTGTTAGCCCACTTTAAAGGTTAATAAATGGAAAATAAGATGATATCTTTTTATTGGACTAAATACATTTTTGACTAGTTTTCTAGCTTTTGGAGGCCACAGCCTCCTTCCTCAGGCTGGCACAGTATACTGCTCTTATGGTATCCTGTCCTGACCTAAGAAAAGAGAAAACAAATTATATTGTTAGTCCAATAAAGAAAAGGTATCACCTTGTTTTTCATTTGTGTTTTATTTAGGGCTTCTTTTACTAAACCGCACTGGCGATTCCCGCTCGGCAAATGAGAGGAAGCCCATTCAATACCTACGGGCTTCCCCTCATTTGCCGCTCCAGCAATCGCTAGCGCAGTTTAGTAAAAGAAGCCCTTAATTTGTAATGTAGTGGTTGGAATTTGCCAGTTTTGAGATTTACATATTCTATCTTTATATTTTGCACCTCAGAAGGGAGCATGTGTCACTGTTTCTCTTTTCCTGGTTGTTGCATTATATGCAGAGTCAGGTTTTTTTTTTTGGGGGGGGGGGGGAGGTTCAATTTATTTTTTTGTGCGTGTTTCTATTTGTAGTTTGTGATTGCTTATTCTGCACTTGGTGAGTTAGTGTTCTACATGTGTGAAAGAGACGGGGTTCTCTGTTACCACTGAAAATCTACGTAGGATCAATCCACGCTAATCAGGCTTGTTTAGTTTTCTATTAGGTAAATTGATTTTCTAATGCCCACTGCCTTTTCCTAGGTGGGCACTTGTTGTGTGATGCCTCCTCTCTCTCCCTGCTCCTGCCTCTGCGATCACTCTCCATCCCACGCCTCCTCCCTGCGATCACTTTTTGCCCAGTGCCTCCCACCATCCCACCACCCAAAGGCCCTCCCTGGGCCTACAGTACCTTTAAACCTCCTGGTGGTCTAGTGAGTCTTCAGGGACATCCTGTGGCAGCCTCACAAGACTGCCACAAGCGGTCCTGGTGGCCATCTTGGGATTATAAGTAGCAGAAGCAATCTCCAGTCACTCCTACTTATGCTGTTTCCAATCTCAAAATGGCCACTGGGACTTCCCGCAGCAATCTCATTCTGGTGGCCATTTTGAGACTGGAAGCAGCATAAGCAGGAGCAACTGGAGATTGCTCCTGCTTAAGCTGCTTCCAATCCTAAAATAGTTTGTGAGCATGTTTCTATTGTACCAGTCATAATATTTTGGCCCTGTATACCCCAATGCACCACTCAGTGAAACACAGACCACCGTCAGTAGGACCAAGTTAATCTGTGCTATTTATGCAGATAGGTTTTTCAAAAAAATGTTATGATTATTAAAAAAAGAATAGAGTGCTACATAAGATTGTGATGATCAGACTTTATTTCTGAAAAGATATTATTAAAAATGATATGAGGAGGGGTTTTTTAGCACAGAAGTTATTACCCTTTTTAGTCTGTGAGATAACAGTTTGCTCTAGATGGTGTTCTGAGGCTTTTTCCTTATTCATTGGATATTGTATGCTTTTTGTGAGGTTTATATTTCGAAGTGGAACTTAATTTTTGTTGAATAGCTATTTTGATTTCACAGATCTTTCTCTCACTTTTATTTTATGAGTTGCTGTATATTTTATCTTTTTGTTTTATTGTATGGTATGTTTTAGTTTTGAGTTATGTATTAATTTTTATGACTGCAAGTTGTAACCTGCTTAGATGTATTGGATAGGTGGGATATAAATTTGATAAATAAATTTCTTGTACACTTTTTGTTAAGCATTCACTGCTTGCTTCTGTGGTAGACAGGACACCAGGTTAGATACATGTATCCATATCCTCTTATATACACATGGGGTTAGACTCTATAAATGGTGCTCAAAAATGGCTGCTGGAAAAGATCCATGATATTAAGTGTGATTCAATAAAGGGCCCTAACTTTGAGTGCCAGACTTTCACCTGCTGAAACCTGTTGTAAATGCTGACACTGAAGTTGGATGCGCTGACCCATTATTCAGTAACAACATACACAGCTTTTTGGAATGCCCCGACATGTTCTTGCCCCACCCTTGGCTGCGCCCCTTCTTCAGATTTCCTGTTGCTGTGCACATGATAGCCCCGTCCTCCACCCCACCCCCATAACTTGGTGTTGTACTATTGAACTCGTATAGCTTTCCACGAGCACTCCCCATGTACATTCTAAGCAGGGATGGCCCAAGACAATCTGCCGCCTGAGGCAAGAAATGAGCTGCAGTCCCGGCTCCCACTCCTCCACCGCCCCCTTCCCCAAAATTACCTTTTCTATTCTTTTCTTGTGTTTCAAAAGAAGGCACCGCCACAACTTCCATAGGCTGCCCTGCCGCAGGTCCAGGCTCCATCCACCTTTCTGAAGTAATTTCCTGTTTCCTTGGAAGTGTGGGCCACTCACAGTACAGTGAAGAGGCCAAGACCGGCAGCAGGGCATCACTGTCACAGGGCATCACTGTCACCACCTTCTTTTGAAAAACAAGAAAAGAAGAATGTAATTTCGGAGAAGGGGTTGGAGGGAAGGGCAGGGGTGATGCTACCTTACAAGAGTCCCGCCTGAGGCCCCCGCCTCAGGTGGCCTAACGGTAGGGCCACCACCGATTCAAAGAGTTTGGCTCATGCATGTTCTCAGATTAAACAGCAGTAAGAAAGAGCTATTTACAGATTGTGAGTTTTCCATTTTTTCCTTTATTACAGGAACTCAAAATAGTTCATTGCAGCGTGTATGCTGCCAAAGGGGTTTGAGTGCTTATATTAATATTACATATCAATTAGGCCACTGTACTTTGCAGGCTTAATTACTTAAATACCAATACAGGAAAACATAATATGTTGCTACTTTTTTACTGATCTGGCAGAAAAACAGATTCAGATATTTCATGAAAGATAGTTTCACTTTCATCCCATCATTTTGTTTTTAAATTGTATATGTGTCTCTACTGAAAAATGTGCATTTCATGCCTGCCTTTTCATGGATAAACATTTCAGTGCACAAAACATGAGGATAGGGCACAAGGCTCTAATAAATGTATGAAAACAGGCATGTGCATGGAAAAAAATGTTTGCTTTTACTTTCAGTTCAGTTTTGGACTTTTTAACAATTTCCTGACTCTTGTTCATTTCAAATACACACATTCATAAATATTTTTCATGAAGGTTAGAACTTTTTAACGTATAGAAATTGACTACACTTGTGTTAATTCATAGTAATGTGGAGGGCAATGCAATGCTTTTTTATTATTTATTTATTAGGATTTATTTACCGCCTTTTTGAAGGGATTCACTCAAGGTGGTGTATATTTAGGTTTATATAAGGTGTGTGTATGTTAGGCACGCCTAACATACATAAATAAAGACTAGGCATCACTTACATGCTGCACTGAGGTGGCAGAAAAGCTGTTCTGAAAGTTCACATGTAAATGGCATAGCACATAATTGAAAAGCGGGCTACATGGACAGCCAAGATGGCGGCCAGCAGAGACAATTGAGCTGGCAGCTTCGTTAGTGCTCTATAGTGGCTGCTTCTTTTGCAGATTCTAACTCCATTTATTATGGGGAAGAGAAAGGGGGATCCAGGGTTTACCCACCTGATCCGCGTCAGACCCCAACAATTTACTACTACTACTATTTAGCATTTCTATAGCGCTACAAGGCATCCGCAGCGCTGCACAAACATAGAAGAAAGACAGTCCCTGCTCAAAGAGCTTACAATCTAATAGACAAAAAATAAATAAAGTAAGCAAATCAAATCAATTAATGTGGACGGGAAGGAAGAGAGGAGGGTAGGTGGAGGCGAGTGGTTACAAGTGGTTACGAGTCAAAAGCAATGTTAAAGAGGTGGGCTTTCAGTCTAGATTTAAAGGTGGCCAAGGATGGGGCAAGACGTAGGGGCTCAGGAAGTTTATTCCAGGCGTAGGGTGCAGTGAGACAGAAGGCGCGAAGTCTGGAGTTGGCAGTAGTGGAGAAGGGAACAGATAAGAAGGATTTATCCATGGAGCGGAGTGCACGGGAAGGGGTGTAGGGAAGGACGAGTGTGGAGAGATACTGGGGAGCAGCAGAGTGAGTACATTTATAGGTTAGTAGAAGTTTGAACAGGATGCGAAAACGGATAGGGAGCCAGTGAAGGGTCTTGAGGAGAGGGGTAGTATGAGTAAAGCGACCCTGGCGGAAGATGAGCCGGGCAGCAGAGTTTTGAACCGACTGGAGAGGGGAGAGGTGACTAAGTGGGAGGCCAGCAAAAAGCAGATTGCAGTAGTCTAAACGAGAGGTGACAAGGGTGTGGATGAGGGTTTTGGTAGAGTGCTCGGAAAGAAAGGGGCGGATTTTACGGATGTTGTAAAGAAAGAAACGACAGGTCTTGGCAATCTGCTGGATATGAGCAGAGAAGGAGAGAGAAGAGTCAAAGATGACCCCAAGGTTTCGAGCTGAGGAGACAGGGAGAATGAGAGAGCCATCAACAGAAATAGAAAACGGGGGGAGCGGGGAGGTGGGTTTGGGGGGGAAAATGAGAAGCTCGGTTTTGGTCATATTTAATTTCAGGTGGCGTTGAGACATCCAGACAGCAATGTCAGACAAGCACGCTGAAACTTTGGTTTGGATGCAAGGTGAGATATCAGGGGTAGAAAGGTAGATTTGGGAGTCATCAGCATAGAGATGGTAGGAAAAGCCATGGGATGAGATTAATGAACCAAGGGAAGAAGTGTAGATAGAAAGAGGAGGGGACCAAGAACAGAACCCTGAGGTACGCCGACAGGCAGAGGGATAGAAGTAGAAGTGGATCCACCAGAATGAACACTAAAGGTGCGGAGGGAGAGGTAGGAAGAGAACCAGGAAAGGACAGAGCCCTGGAATCCAAGTGAGGATAGGGTATCGAGAAGTATGCTGTGATCGACAGTGTCAAAAGCAGCGGAAAGATCAAGAAGAATGAGGATGGAATATTGACCTCTGGATTTAGCCAGTAATAGGTCATTGGAGACTTTAGTAAGCGCAGTTTCGGTTGAGTAGAGAGGGCGAAAACCAGATTGTAGTGGGTCAAGAATAGCATGTGAGGAGAGAAAATCAAGGCAGCGGCGGTGAACAGCACGCTCAAGTAATTTGGAGAGAAAAGGAAGGAGGGAGATGGGTCGGTAATTAGAGGGACAAGTAGGGTCGAGTGAAGGCTTCTTAAGGAGAGGTGTGACCACCTTACATTAGAAGCCTTTCAGACTGCTCCCTCTACAATGGTGGAATCTGCTTCAGTTGCGTAGGCTTCAGCGTGCAGCAGCGAAGGGGCGTCTTTCAGCACAGAAGAGAGAGCAGCTCCTGCAAACCCCGGAAGTGTGATCCGTGGTATTGGAGTGCATTTGGCTAATGATGAGGGGATTCGATTGCAACCTGTACTGTTGGAGGGGCTTCCTGCTACAACATCCTCCCCTGTAAGGAGATTTGAATGGTGTTTCTGCACCCAGAACATGGATTGGAGAAGGTCAAGCTGAAGGAGGAGAAAATCAAGGGAACGTTCAGCTTGTTGTGTAGGCGTTACAAAGACCAACCGCAGTGACAATGGAGTCTCTGTGGGACACTGTGCATGGGGTGAGTGTATCTCTATCAACTGTAGTTTGCAAACTGGTGGATGATGTTCATGGAATTTCTCAAGTTTCAACGTAACAAGCTCAGAAATTGAGTGACCAATCTGGTAGGTTGAAGGTAGTAGAGACTAAAGTACAGGCTTTGCAAGAGGAAAGTATGGCATTTATTAAAGACCAAGACTTTTTGCACTGTAAAGTAGAATATTTGGAGAACCAGCTTAGGAGGAATAATTTAAGATTTCTAAATTTTCCCAAGATCCCCTTTGATTTCTGCTTTAGATATGGTGTATAAATATTTGAAGGAATTACTAAATATGCTGGCTCCATTGGTGAGAGCACAATGAAGCCTTTTTACCAAGCTGTGAGAAAAAGGGCCCTGCGCTGGCGGTGGGGCCATTTTTCTAATCTCCCTCCTACCCTTCCTCTCCAAAATACTTGAGTGTGCCGTTCACAGCCGCTGCCTTGATTTTCTCTCCTCTCATGCCATCCTCGATCCACTTCAATCCGGTTTTCGCCCCCTTCACACAACAGAAACAGCACTCTCTAAAGTCTGTAATGACCTGTTCCTTGTCAAATCCAGAGGCCACTACTCCATCCTCATCCTCCTCGATCTATCTGCCGCTTTTGACACTGTCAATCATGATTTACTCCTTGCCACACTGTCCTCATTTGGGTTCCATGGCTCTGTCCTCTCCTGGTTCTCCTCCTATCTCTCCCACCGCACCTTCAGAGTTCATTCTCATGGATCTTCCTCCACCCCCATTCCGCTATCTGTTGGTGTTCCCCAGGGATCTGTCCTTGGACCCCTTCTCTTCTCAATCTACACCTCTTTCCTGAGCTCCCTGATCTCATCTCATGGCTTCCAGTATCATCTCTATGCTGATGACACCCAGCTGTATCTCTCTACACCAAACATCACCGCGGAGACCCAGGCAAAGATATCGGCCTGCTTATCCGACATTGCTGCCTGGATGTCCAACTGCCACCTGAAACTGAACATGTCCAAGACCGAGCTCATCGTCTTTCCACAAAAACCCACTTCTCCTCTTCCTCCACTTTCCATCTCAGTTGATAACACCCTCATCTTCCCCGTCTCATCTGCCCGCAACCTTGGAGTCATCTTCGACTCCTCCCTCTCCTTCTCCACGCATATCCAGCAGATAGCCAATACCTGTCACTTCTTCCTCTTCAACATCAGCAAAATTCGCCCTTTCCTCTCTGAACACACCACCCGAACCCTCGTCCACGCTCTCATTACCTCGCGCCTTGACTACTGCAATCTACTCCTCACCGGCCTCCCACTTAGCCATCTATCCCCCCTTCAATCTGTCCAGAACTCTGCTGCACGTCTTATATTCCGCCAGAACCGATCTACTCATATCACCCCTCTCCTCAGGTCACTTCACTGGCTTCCAATCAGATACCGCATTCAGTTCAAGCGTCTCCTTCTTACCTACAAATGCACTCAGTCTGCTGCCCCTCACTACCTCTCTACCCTCATCTCCCCTTACGTTCCAGCCCGAAACCTCCGTTCACAGGACAAATCCCTCCTCTCGGTACCCTTCTCCACCACCGCCAACTCCAGGCTCCGTTCATTCTGCCTCGCCTCACCCTATGCCTGGAACAACCTTCCTGAGCCCTTACGCCAAGCCCCCTCCCTGCCCATCTTCAAGTCTTTGCTCAAAGCCCACCTCTGTGTGTCAGGGCCCTTTTTCCCGCAGTGGGTAAAAAAGGCCCCAGAACACATGTTCATGCGATGGGGAGCCCTTACTGCCACCCACTGAGGTGTCAATAAGGGCTCCCGCGCTAACCCAGCGGTAACTGGGCAGTGCATGGCGATGCCTGATTACCGCCGAGTTACTGCTACACAAACCATTTCCGGGGGTTTTCTTTTTCCCCCGGAAATGGTGCGCGCTTGAGGTGGGACTACCACCGGTTGCCACTTTGGGCCAGCAGTAGTCTCGAAAAAGCAAGCGGTAAAAGAGCCCCAATATCTTTCATTACCAGCAAAGACTAGATCAGAAGTGTCTGCTCCTCCTGAGGAAGAATCTCAATCATTGAATTTAACAGCCTTTTTAGAGTCATCATTGGAGGTAGTTACGCAAAGGACACCATTATTGGTGACTTTGGCACTTGAGCTTAGTTGAAATGCTGTCCTACATTTATACTTCAGTCATTTGAAGCATAGAGGCTAAGATTTGTATATTTCCTGATCTGTAGAGGGCTACACTGAAGAGGAGGCAGGACCTTTTGTTTTTTAAACCACGGATCCTGGCCTTTGGTGTTAACGTTTTGCTTAAATTTCCTTGCTTGTTGTATATTTTGAGGGTAATTCTTTTATGTTTTTGATCCCAAACAGCTCAGTGACTTTCTAAGGACTAGGGAAAGTATTCCCCCTGTTAGCATATCTCCAATTTAGGGCACTCTATGCAACTGGCTGCAGTTAACACCGTTGTTTGTGTCTCTGCTTTAATTATATGTGACTAGCCATTAAGCCCGTAAAAACGGGCTAGTATAGGAAGAGGGGGGTTGAAAGCCCCCCGCCACCACTGCCGCGTTCGCCGCTGCCACTCCCCCTCCGAGTTCGCCCCCCCCCCGGAGCCGTCGCCACCCACCTTCCACCCGGTCGGGCCCTCGCTCCGCTATTGAAACAGCGAGGGCACGCAGCACACAGCTCTACTGCTGAGCTGCCGTGGCCTTCCTTCTTCTTGCCTGTGTCCCGCCCTCGTGTGACGTAACATCGTCGAGGGCGGGACACAGGCAGAGAAGAGGAAGGAAGGCCGACGGCAGCTCAGCAGAGCTGCGTGCCCTCGCTGTTTCAATAGCGGAGCGAGGGCCTGACTGGGTGGAAGGTGGGTGACGGCGGCGACTCCGGGTGGGGGGAGCGTTAGCGTCGGCGGTGTCCCTCGCAAATGCGCAGTAGAGACCCTCTCTGTTCCGCCCCCGTCATCACATATTGATGCGGGGGCGGGGCAGAGAGGGTCTCTACTGCGCATTTGCGAGTGAGTATGACACTCGCCATTTATATATATTGATGATGATGATTGGTTCTCCTGAATTTGTAGTGGACGAATTGTCTTAATTTGATTTCCTGGATTATTTTCCTTTTTTTTTTTTTTTCCTCTTAATCACTGTTGATATGTGATTAATTATTGAAATTTCAAATTAAAGATAACAAAAAAAGCGGGTTACGTGTGGGAGGAGCATGGGCAGGATGTGGGCATGTCACCCATCAACAGACACATCTAAAGAGTTAATATTTTTTATTCAGGATCACACTAACCATACAGCAAACAGCTGAACAATAATACTAGGCAAAGTCCAAAGTCTGTTACATGATAATTAGGATACAATGAGAGAACAATGAACAAAGCACCATACAGTATATGACAGAAGAAACTGAAGATCCCAATTTGGTGAAAATCCCACTACCAACAGACACATCTTATAAAATACTATCAGATATGTGCGTTGATTGACGAATCTAGCAGTGGTGTAACTACAGTGGGGCCACGGGGGCCTGGGCCCATGGTTTGGCTGGTGGGGGTCCCCAACCCCATCAGCTGAAGCCTTTGTCCAGCGCTGCCACATTGCCTGCCCTGCTCTCTCTTCCCCTCACGTGCGGCAGCGCCGGAGACCAGTGCTGCCCAAAGGCTTCAGCTGGCGGGGGTTGGGGACCCCCTCCAGTCAAGGTATGTGTGGTGCAAGTGGTGGCAGCGGTGCTTCAGCTGGTGGGGGTTAGGGACCCCCGCCAGCCAAGGTATGTGCAGCAGCGGCAGTGGGGGAGCGGTGGACCAAAATGTGCCGCCCCCCACCCCAGTTTGGGCTCTGGCCCCCTTCCACCTTGAGGTCTGGCTACGCCCCTGGTATCTAGGCACACTCTTCTACATCTGTCATTGACTTGACGTAAATGGGTGGATGCATCTTCTTTTTGCTGCATCAGTGTGGGTTTGCTGTAGTATTCTGTAGCGACATTAGGGCACCCTGAAGCTGTTATTGAATTGGCGCTCTCCGTGGTGCACTGAGGTACCAAAAAGGAGGTGGGCGACAAACACAGAAGAAAACAGCCCATCAACTCTAAGGATTAGGATGTGAGTTATACGTTTTTATGCGAAGATATTCTCATCCGGAATTTTCACTTATCTCCCTTAGTTTACTGCCAGTTCATTTTTTCAGAAGATTGTTACGTCCTCCAGAAATTATTTAAGCAACAACATACAGGTACTTTCCAAACTATTAAGTTCTTATCATTAGTTTCTTTACTCATAGGTTCAAGTTTGGCAATAACACACAGGAACTCTCCAACACAATTACGTTTTTCTATTATTGGTTCTTTATCTAAAGGTTTCAGTTTAAGAATTACACGTAGGTACTGTCCATACTATTAGGTTTACCATCATCAGTTTTTTATCCATAGTTTCTGGTTACCAGTAGCTAGGTGATTAGTCCGTCTAGATTGTGAATGCATCACTAGGTTTATATTTGTAGTTGTTTTTGCATTTTCAAGTTCATTCTTTTAGTAAATATAATTTGTTTTAGTGTATTGTTTGAAGGTTGTTTGCACTTTTCATTTGCCAATACATATATGTTCTCTCTTATGTAAGACTAGTCTAGTTGCATTATAAATGTACTCTCTTATATGACAATACGTATACATTAAGGTTGTCATTATTAATATTTTTATCATCTGCATATTACTGTTTGCATTCTACTATATTTTATTTTATTTATTTATTTTTTATTTTTACTGTTATTATTTTTATTGTTTAATTTTTAATTTAATTTTATATTATTTGCTTTCTGTATAATTTGCTTTTTGTATCATTTGCCTTTTACTAGATCTGTATTTTAAGATTGTGTAAATTTGCAATTACTTTTGGTCTTTTTCAATTAGTTCTATTATTATATGAGACATAAGTCAAGTAGTATTTTATATTTTTGTTTGTGTCATGCTTTGTCGTTTTTACGTTATGTACTGTTTTTAGGGACTCCTGAGGCAGGCCTGAGCGGCCGAAACATGACTCGTGTCAAGTCCACGTTTTAAGAAAAACTTATGCTGTGAACTTTGTAGAGTCCAGTAGAAACTTTTTGCCATCATCTTTTCTGTCTCCTTTGCTGTGACTTTTTCCTTTGACCAAAAAGGAGGCGCCAATTTCCAGAATTGCCGCCATATAAATAATGGCAGATAAAGACCATTATGGTCCATCTAGTGTGAGAAGTAAGGTGGCCAGAGTTGTACCTGCCGCTCCCTGCAGGTTACACCTCACCAGGGGGCAGATGATCCAAAGCAAACGCTGGTGCTAGAGGCTGTTTGAACCGTACTAGCGCCGGCGTTTGCTATCACCTCATGATCAGAGCCCTTGAGCATGTGAAACAACCCACTCGAGGGCTCTTACCGCAAGTAGCTTGCAAATGCATGCTAAACGGTGCTTAACGCATTCATCCCCACTGATCAATGACCAGCGCACCAAAGATTGGGGCGCTGGCTGCGACAAACCCTACGCCAGCTCCGAGCTGGTGTTAGGGTTTGCAGATCATTGGGGAGGAATGGTGAGCCCTGTCCAGCATGCATTTGCATGCTGGCAGGCCCCCATTCCCCCCAACGATGCAAAGCACTCCCCCAACGATAGGGGACTGGAGGTCCGGCGGACCTCTGGTCCCACCCCCCAGGTTCAGGGAGGGCTGGCGATCCGGTGGGTCTCCAGCCCCCCCATACCTCCAGAAAAAGACTCCCTGGTGGTCCGGTGGCCACCGCCAGTCAACCCCCCCCCCTCCCAGCGAGCGACAGGGGTGGGCGGACCTCCAGCCCACCCCAACTCCCCAACTCCCAGAGTTGTCTGCCACCGAATCCCTGATAAAAATAACCGTGAAGCCCCTCCCGGCCCCCCTACCTTAGTTGGAGGAGGGACGCAGCCTGCCTCCCTCTTCTTCCTTCGACGCTGCAAAATGGCGGGATGCACCCACCGAATCTCCAGCCCTCCCTGAACCTGGGGGGAGGTGGGATCATGAGGGGGGGACCGGAGGTCCGCTGGACCTCCAGCCCCCGTTGCTCGGGGCAGGGGTAGTCAGGGCCTGGTGGTCCCATGGACCTCCAGCCCCTGTGTTTGATAGGTTTGGGATTTTGACAGCCCAGACCTGTCAAACAAGTGCGGGAGGATTGTGCTGAGCACATGCTCGGCACAGTTCACACGCACTTCTACCCCATGATCAGAGATAATTGCGCTGCTTAAATTTGCATGCATTATCTCTGATCATCGGTGCGGTAAAGCCCCGCGCTGCTCCAGCGCTATTTGGAACAGCGCGGGGCTTTTGATCATGAGGGTAAAGGTCATTTAAGTTTTGCTTTGATTCCATCCTATTGCTACATAGGGAATCATAGCTAAAAGCACTTTAAATTGGTTTTGTGCCCTTTTTTCACAGGTGCTCAAACAAACCACATGTGTGCTAATGAATGCAAAACCCCTCTTTGAGAAGATAAACAATTGTGCCAGCCAATGCATATGAAATATGTACAAAATAGTACCTAATTAACCTTGATTCTTAGAAGTGTGTAGGTTGGGTCAGTCTGAAATGACAATAACACATATTTTTAAGGTGCCAGTGAATGTACATATCACTCTACAGTAGTAATAAGCATTCGAGTGCAATATGTCCCTGTCCCAAAAGCTTATAATGGGGCTAATGCAGAAAACTTTCTGCATGGTTACTGCAGGTTTAACACTGGTTTACTGCAGGTTAGCAATGCAAAAAGGGGTTCAGAGTTGGTGTCAACTTGCATGGAAACCCTGAATACACACTGCACTAAAATAAATGTAAATGAAGTGAGAAACCATTTTGCAGCCATGCATGAAAGAAAAATGTTTTAGCCATGAAACTAAGTGGGAAAAATTCCCTTATATGGCAGACTGGCTCCACCCAGTGCATCCCAGGATGCACTGTGCAGGGCAGGGTGCCAGCATAAGAACATAAGAATAGCCCATCTAGCCCAGTATCCTGTTTCCAACAATGGCCAATCCTGGTCACAAATACCTTGCAGAATCCCAAATAGAAGCAAGACTCATGCCACTGATCCAAGGGACAAGCAGTGGCTTTCTACATGTCTATCTTAATAGCAGCCTATGGACTTTTCCTCCAGAAACTTGTCCAGACCTTTTTTAAACCCAGAGATGCTAACCACTGTAACCACATCCTCCAGCAACAAGTTCCAGCATTTAACTATTCTTTGAGTGATACAAATATTTCCTCCTATTCATTTTAAAAGTATTACTATGTAATTTCATTGAGTGTCCCTTAGTCTTAGTACTTTTTGAAAAGTAAAAAATCGATTCACTTTTACCCATACTACACCACTCAGGATTTTGTAGACCTCTATCATATCCCCACCCCACCCGCCAGCCTTCTCTTTTCCATGCTGAAGATCCCTAACCTTTTTAGCCTTTCCTCATATGAGAGGAGTTCCATCTCCTTTATCATTCTGGTCGCCTTTCATTGAACCTTTTCTAATACCGCTATATCTTTTTTGAGATGCGGCTACCAGAACTGCACGCAGTACTCAGGGTGAGGTCACACCATGGAGCAATACAGAGGCATTATAATATTCTTAATCTTATTTTCCATCCCTTTCCTAATAATTCCTAGAATCCTGTTTGCTTTCTTGGCCACCACCACACACTGGGCAGAAGATTTCAGCCTGTCTACAATAACATCTAGATCTTTGTCTTGGGTGATGCTGACTCCTAAGGTGGACCTTAGCATTCCTCCTGCTTGTGCTGGCCTGAGCCTTCCCTCTGATGCAACTTTCTGTTTGCATGACCAGGAAATTGTGTCAGAGGGAAGGCTCAGAGCTGTCTCCAGCAAGGGAAATGAATTGCTGCTCAATGCTGGTGAAGACCTAAAAGATTTAAGGGTATTGGGGGAGGGAGCAGTGGCGTTCCTAGCCTGGATGACACCCAGGGCGGATCGCCAATGTGCCCCCACCAGGTGCAGCGCACCCCCCCTGCAAAATGACACCTCCCCCCCGGCGAAATAAAACCCCCCGGTGCACGCCGCTGGGGGGGGTGCTGCGGTGCACGCCTGTCGGCTCCGAGTTCGCTAACTTCGCTCGTTCGCTGCAGCTCCCTCTGTCCCGGAACAGGAAGTAACCTGTTCCAGGGCAGAGGGAGCTGCAGCGAACGAGCGAAGTTAGGGAACTCGGAGCCGACAGGCGCGCGCCGCGGCACCCCCCCAGCGGCGTGCACCCGGGGCAAACCGCCCCCACCGTCCCCCCCCCTTGCTACACCACTGGGGGGGAGTGTAGTTAAATGACTCCCCCCTGATTACCTTCGGGGATGGAGAGATGTTGGGGGGGGGGTTCATGCCCACCTGCTTTGGGCTCAAGCCCATCTAAAATTGGCCTGTGGAGGAATAGTCTAATGCAGTGGTTCCCAAACCTAGTACTGGAGGCACCCCAGCCAGTCAGGTTTTTAGGATATCCATAATGAATATTCATGAAGAGATCTGAATGCACTGCCTTCACTGCATACAGATCTCTCCATGAATATTCATTGTGGATATCCTGAAAACATGATTGGCTGTAGTGCCTCCAGGACCAGGTTTGGGAACCACTGGCCTAATGGTTAGTATAGTAGGCTGAAAACCTGGGGGAAATGGGTTTGACTCCCACTGCAGCTCCTTGTGAGCCTGGGCAAGTCACTTAACCCTCCAATGCCCCAAGTACAAAAAAGTACTTTCAAAAATATACATATCAAACATATAAATGGCAAGTGACCATACTCACTTGCAAATGCGCAGTACAGACTTCCCTCTCTGTCCTGCCCTCTAGTCAAGACGTCATGACGTCAGAGGGCGGAACAGAGAGGGAAACGGAGTCGAATTGTCGGACGACGACGCTGCCGCCTGGAAAGGAACATCACGCGAAACAACCTCCACCCTCCCCCCATCCCCGCCGCCGCTCCCCTCCGTATTGGGCCCCCTGCACTGACCTGATAGCGCCTCTCACCTCTGTGTGGAAGCACTGCAGGCAGCTGCTGCCTGTAGCGTTTTCACACGGAGGTGAGAGGCGCTGTCAGGTCAGTGCAGGGGGCCCGGCACAGAGGGGGGAGGGAGCAGCACAGAGGGGGGAGGGAGCAGCGGCGGCGATGAGGGTAGCTGGACATGGGGGGAGGGCAGGGGGGAGAGGCCATGGTTGCTCGACTTGGGGTGAGAGCAGGGCACAGAGGAGGGTTGCTGGACATGGGGGGAGGGGGAGGCCATGGGAAAGAGGAGGGTCACTGAATATGGGGGGGAGGATCGGTGGACGGGGTGAGGCCAGGGGAGAGAGGAGGGCTGCAATACTCGCCTGTTTTTACGGGCTTAATGGCTAGTAATAAATATAAACCACTTTGATTATACCACACCCCTTTACCCAAGCTTACAAAGAGTGTCAGTGGCAGAAATGGAAATCAAACCCTAGCACTGTTCAAACTAGAAGGGGAATTGTACATCAAATACTAAACAACTCAGAGATTCAATAAAAAGGAAACTCATTGATTACCCTGTGTTCTTAAGCTTTGAAAAGAGTTATCTTTAATGAAACTGACTGGTATTGCATACTTGAACACTGTTTTCAGTACTTCCTTTATCCAAAAAAATGTGCACAGAGGTTTGGAAGTGAAGGTTAAATAAGCTTCGGAACGAAAAACAAAAAGGGAAAGAAGCCTTTGGAAGGAGGCCTTTCCCTGACAGCGTACATAAAACCACCAAAACTGTAAACAGGATCCTTGGCGCAGAAAAGGCCTTTTCTTAATGAGCAAACGCTATAAATTATGTCACTGTGACCTTATGTCAAGCACTCTCTGTGTGTTTTGATCTGTTGCCCTTCCCTGGTGAATAAGAGAGGAGAGGTTTTTTTTTTTTTTCTCCCTCCCTAAAGCACTTTGATAAGTGTGTGAAGTTCTCCTCCCTCTCTGCAACTTCTCCCATAGAATTTCGCAGCAGGAAGCAGACACATTACATCAACAACAGGAAGATCCCACTGGCGGGGGACAAAGAGAAGCAGCTGTTAGCCACACATCAAGGGAAAGCTTCAAAAAGTCTCACCTTTTCCTCCTTAATGTTCACACAATCCCTCAGTATTAATCACGCCGCCGGGCAGTAGCTCCTAAAGCCCCTTAAAGGTGATATGACAATGCTTTAGTAAGTACTTTTAAATGCCCGCCTGGTTTTTGACCTTTCAAGGTCAGACCTGGTTCTTGTTTTTTTAATGCTGCAGTTTGTCGTTCTTTGTAATTTTGGCTATTGCGTTCCTCTTTGTCTCGGCTATCCAATTTGACCGAGCTCTGCTGCTGTGTACTGTAACTCGCTATTTCCTGTCCTCTTTCTACCCATTTCTCCTTAAATAACAAGGGGAGGGGAATTTTTTTCGCGACAGCAGAGCAACTGAGGACAGTAGTCTGGATTGTATAGCCAGGGAAAGCAGAAAGAAACAGCCCATCTGGCTACTACAAGAGTTTAACTGTGAGCAAACTTCAGGCAACCTGTGGTGATAGCTGTTGCGTGACCTCCAGCTCAAATCCGTTCCGTTTTATTGATTTATAAAATCGCCCTTTTTAGACACCTCGTTCCTGCACGGTGAAATCAGAATGCGCAGCTTAGGCTGTGTTCTTCAAGAAATCGGCTTGAGAAAAAGGAAGATCACATTCCTTTCTTTGTACAGCACAGGCACTATGCAGAGGTGTTTTAAAAAAAAATGTAATTTCAAAAGGCTGAAAGTGAAGACGTGATTTCCTACCATGTTGAAAAAAAAAAAAGGAACAGTGTGAATCAGATATTACCTATTATTTTCTTTACAGATGTTCATCCTACAGGAATGATTTAGCAGCCGCGATTAACTCCAGCCTTAACAGGAATGCTCTTTCCCTGTTAAAGCAGGTTTTTTGCCAGAAATCTATGATAAATCACGGTTGGCTTGTCATTTTACATCTTGCACTGGTGTCAGTTGTTGTAAGACATGCATTCTATAATAAATAAGATCAGTTTTATGTACTTGTTTTTGCAGTAAAAGGACGACCTATAAATTGTATAATGCTAGCAGTAAAGCCAGGCTCTGAAGTGGGGGTGAACCAGCCGACGTCGGCACATTTATAGACCCTCATCTTCCCCTTAGCTAAGAGAGTCACTCCTGCTAAGATACTAATTAATATAAAATGACTTAGCTAGCCTAGCAAGTCCTGTATATTATCTGAACGCCAAAGCTGGAGATGAAAAAGTTAAGATATTGTGCCCTCTTATTTATCCCAGTGTTTTTTGTTGTTAGTTCAGTGGACGACAACTGAGGAAACAAAAAGGCCATCTTATACTTCTTTGCCTCCAGGGTAAATCTGCTGCCCACATGAGACACACCCATTAATAAAAGGCTGAAGGGAGTACATGGAGCTGCAGGTGGTTGTATTAGTCCAAGATCTGAGTTTTTTTTTTTTGTCACATTTGTACCCTGAGCTTTCCCACTCATGGTAGGCTCAATGTGGCTTACATGGGGCAATGGAGGGTTAAGTGCCTTGCCCAGAGTCACAAGGAGCTGCCTGAAGTGGGAATTGAACTCAGTTCCTCAGGACCAAAGTCCACCACCCTAACCACTAGGCTACTCCTCCACTGTTGCTACTATAGATTCTACATGGAATGTTGCTATTCCACTAGCAACATTCCATGTAGAAGTCAGCCCTTGCAGATCACCAATGTAGCCGCGCAGGCTTCCGCTTCTGTGAGTCTGACTCACAGAAACAGAAACAGAAGCCTGCGCAGCCTTCTACATGGAATGTTACTAGTGGAATAGCAACATTCCATGTAGAATCTCCAATAGTAGCAACATTCCATGTAGAATCTCCAATAGTATCTATTTTATTTTTGTTACATTTGTACCCCACGCTTTCCTACTCATGGCAGGCTCAATGCGGCTTACGTGGGGAAATGGAGGGTTAAGTGACTTGCCCAGAGTCACAAGGATCTGCCTGTGCCTGAAGTGGGAATTGAATTCAGTTCCCCAGGACCAAAGTCCACCACCCTAACCACTAGGCCACTCCTATAAACAAAAGGAATCCATTCTTTGTGAAGGCGTGTGTGTGTGTATGGGGGGGGGGGGGGAATTATCACTTCAGTTGGGTAGACCATGGGGTCACTGATGAGGCACACAGCTTATGTCTTTTCCCAAAGAGGAATACATAATTGGTGGAACTATACCATAATTCCACCGATTATTTATGAAGTGTATGAAACAGGTCAGAAATTCTCTCTGTCCTACTGTTGGGTAGAATCAACACAAACCAAAGGAAGCAGCCACACTAAAGCCAGTTAATATGCAGTTATCAAATTCTTACATTATAGAAACATAATCTGCAGATAAGCCATCTTAGTTTTCCCAGTTTGTCCAGTTTAACCCCTGTCCACCGTTTCATCTCGGACCTTTCTCCATCATTTCCAGTCCCCCTCACCCATGCTGGAATGTGGTTTTCTAATTTTGGTTGCTACCATCTCCTCTGGGCAGGTGATTTCAGGCACTCACCATCCTGTCATTAAAATGCACTTCTTGCTCACAACCATGTTAAAAGCCTGTTTTTTTTTTATTGAAGGATGAGCTTTAAAATATTTCCTATAAACAGGTGGAATGCCAGTCTCTGAGTGAAATAAATAGAAGCCTCGTCCAAACCGCACTGTAGAGAGATTGGAACAAATCCTCCAATATACCTGGCCCTTTCCATCTCACACAGGTTGATTGCAGGTACCATGGTTGTGACAAGAAATACAAAACCAAACTGTTTGCATAAGCTGTTCTGACATTTAAAATTAAATAATATTGATAATAATAATATGTTTTAAGTGATGGCTGTTATTATTAAACTAAAAATGCTAAAGGTTATTGATGAGTGCAAGAAAATATCATAGTAGGACATCATTGTTTCTGTTCAGAACTGTTGTCCTTTTTCTCACATATCAGTCAAGCTCCAGCCTGTTTGTCACATTTGTACCCTGAGCTTTCCCACTCATGGCAGGCTCAATGCGGCTTACATGGGGCAATGGAGGGTTAAGTGACTTGCCCAGAGTCACAAGGAGCTGCCTGTGCCTGAAGTGGGAATCGAACTCAGTTCCTCAGGACCAAAGTCCACCACCCTAACCACTAGGCCACTCCTCCACTGTTGCTACTATAGATTCTACATGGAATGTTGCTATTCCACTAGCAACATTCCATGTAGAGGTCGGCCCTTGCAGATCACCAATGTAGCCGCGCAGGCTTCTGCTTCTGTGAGTCTGACGTCCTGCACATACGTGCAGGACGTCAGACTCACAGAAACAGAAGCCTGCGCAGCCTTCTACATGGAATGTTGGTAGTGGAATAGCAACATTCCATGTAGAATCTCCAATAGTAACAACATTCCATGTAGAATCTCCAATAGTAACAACATTCCATGTAGAATCTCCAATAGTATCCAATATACCTGGCCCTTTCCATCTCACACAGGTTGATTGCAGGTACCATGGTTGTGACAAGAAATACAAAACCAAACTGTTTGCATAAGCTGTTCTGACATTTAAAATTAAATAATATTGATAATAATAATATGTTTTAAGTGATGGCTGTTATTATTAAACTAAAAATGCTAAAGGTT
Source organism: Microcaecilia unicolor (assembly GCF_901765095.1). Lineage (NCBI taxonomy): Eukaryota > Metazoa > Chordata > Amphibia > Gymnophiona > Siphonopidae > Microcaecilia > Microcaecilia unicolor. The sequence goes on along the minus strand of NC_044034.1, from coordinate 324,951,762 downwards.
ATTGATGAGTGCAAGAAAATATCATAGTAGGACATCATTGTTTCTGTTCAGAACTGTTGTCCTCTTTCTCACATATCAGTCAAGCTCCAGCCTGTTTTCCTTTCTTCCCTGGTAGCAGCCCTTTTCTTCTGGTGAAGTGCCCAATCTGCAGGGACAAGGGCAGGACGAGTGATGGACACCTTAATCTCTGTGTTTAACAAGGGAGTCTCGCCAAGGTGTCATTGCAAGCTGGTGAAAGAGCTCAAACAAAGGTAAACAAGCCTTCTCTGAGAGGTACAGCTTACAGAGGGCTTGCAGCTGCCCTGTGGACCTGGTGTTATTCAGCAGGAGAGAGAATCTACAACCTTAAGAGAACTCTAGGGAAAGAACTGGACTTATGGCCACTTCTGTTTACTAAACTGACTTAATTCTTAGATAAATGTCTTAGGCCCCGTTCCCCATAATACTTCCTTGTGCCTCCAAATTTACTGCATTCAGGACCTGTGTTTTGTATTTTACTAAAACAGGCACTCCCCATGTTGATTAATTCTAACTATGCTTGCCAGGCTTTTTATCATTGCCTTTTTTTTGTATTGCAATACCATTAGTGACATCACATTCCTCTATCTATGACATCATAAAGCACCACACCAACTGTGATTGTGAAAGTTTTAAGACACACACACACACATATACCCTGAAAGAATGGAGAGAAGGGGCATTTTTTGACTGGCAGATGCTGATACTACATTAATATCTAGAGTGGAAGAGTAGCCTCAATTTTAAACCTAGAATGTAAGCTTTCTGGCGCAAGGAAACAACTACTGTACCTGAAATGTAACTCACCTTGACCCTGGGTTTGGAAAGGTGAGTGATAATTCTTAAGATGTAGGGCCCATATGCAAAAAAAAGCTGAGCTAAGTTGGGCTCATAAATATGTGTCCTATTGTCATCTAAAAATCTTAATTTAGGAGCTATGCATTACCACTTGACGTGAAAAAACAAAGTGTCCTAACCAACTTTCGGAAATTACTGAAAACCTGCCTCTTTAACAAGGCGTACCGCAATGATCCTTCATATGAACTTTAACGCATTACCTCTTTACCTATTATCCTGAACGTGTTCTCTTTATACCTGTTTGCTCAATTTTATTTTGTCATTCATGTTCTCTATGTAATACCACTTGTATCTCTCATTCTGGAATAGCGATTGCCATGACGGAACAATGTAAGCCACAACGAGCCTGCAAATAGGTGGGAAAATGTGGGATAGAAATGCAACAAATAAAAATAAAAGTTATGCTTAAACAAGGGAGGCCATTTGCCTAGATTTGCTGCAAATCGGTGCTAAGCTCCTAGATTGTTTCTCCACTTTAAATCTGCCCTTGATGCCACCCACTCTCCATGCTCCTAAATATGGGGGAGTTGAGTGACATTTTGGATTACATACTGTGGAGTGGAGGAGTGGCCTAGCGGTTAGGGTGGTGGACTTTGGTCCTGGGGAACTGAGTTCAATTCCCACTTCAGACACAGGCAGCTCCTTGTGACTCTGGGCAAGTCATTTAACCCTCCATTGCCACATTGAGCCTGCCATGAGTGGGAAAGCACGGGGTACAAATGTAACAAAAAAAAATGGCATCAAGAAATCAGGGCTGAAAAATGTAAGTGCTGAGCACTATTCTATAAAGGATCTGGAAAAGTGGCTAAATGCATAAATGGTGCCTAACTCAAGGCACCAACAGTTATGCCTGCTGAAAAAGCAGGTGTAAATATCAGCACCTAAATTAGGCACTGATCGGGCCTATTTTCTAACAATGCGCATAAATTCTGGGAATGGCCCAAAACACCCCTGGCCATGCTCCCTCTAATTTATGTGCTATAGGATTTCCGCGTGCATCGTTATAGAATATGATGTATGTATAAATCCCAATTAAGGCCAATTTGTTAGCAGCCAATTATTGGTGATAATTGGCTCATTGATCAATTAATTTGCACATGCAAATTGACAGTGCATGCTGATTTGCATGCACAAATTTAGTCAACATATATGACTCCAGGGGTGTGAGTATAAAGCTGGGTACGCAGCCTTAACAAATTTTCAAAGAGGCCACTTAGGAGCATAACTCTCAGGCCCCAATGATCAAAAGTAAACGCAGGCACTATAGGCTACTAGCGCCATCCTAGCACCCGCATTTACCTGCGCAGAATTCAGAAGCCCGGTACGCGTAAACAAACATGCAAACAGAGCAAGTAGCATGCTAATGTAGTCAAGCTCATGTTAATGAGGTCATTTTATATTCCTCCCCAATGCTCAGAAAAGAGCAGCTGGAACAAAACTGCCTTACCTCTGCAAAAAATAACGCCAGGTCAGAGCAGATGTTAGGGTATTGGAAGAGAGAATTTCTCATGATTCTCTCATGCTTCTTTCTGCAAAATCTGCCAGTTGTGATTGCTTTTACAAGCAGAAGGAAGCCTGTGGAAGCCCTTAAACACTGGTTGTGAGAAACAAAAGACCCAAGCAAAAGCACACATTTGTGTCTGTTTCCTGTGTCTATATATAAGCATCCAAGCTAAAAATAATTTAAATGCTTTAAATTATTTTTAGCTTGGATACTTATATATTTAGGCCACAGAAAACAGACACCAATGTGTGCTTCACATTCAGGTTGTACCAGGTGCATGTGCACAGGAGCCCAGCTTACTACGGAATTCTTCTGTGCTTGCGCCAAGCACAATCTTCCTGCGTCAAAGCACAATCCTCCCGCCGAACTCCCTAATGCCCAAGTGCTATGAGCACACCTATATTTGCATCTCATTGGCATTGAGCATTAGGGTGTTGTCCTGCACTGTCCAGTGGTATTTTTACGCACTGTTCAGAACAGCGCCAGAGTTCTGAGCATCAGGGTCTCAAAGGGACTTTTTACTAAGCTGTGTCAGATGCTAACATGTGCCTAACACAGCTTAAAATAGCGTACCATACTGCCAAATCTGTGCACACTAACTGCAAACTAAAATATATTTTTTGGAGGGGTCTGCCTGGCGCTGACCAGTGGGTGTTCCTGCACTGACCAATTAGCACAGCTACATTAACGTGTGCTAACTAGTTAGCGCATGGATACTGTACGAGTCCTTATCACCTACACAATGGCTATTAATAAAAAAAAAAATTTTAAACAAGCCAATTTTACAGCTGCGGTAAAAATGGCCTTAGCGCACAGGAAAGACCTACATAATGGCACGCTAAGGCCACTTTTTTACTGCAGCTTGGTAAAAATGCCCCAAAATTAGGGGCATAAATCCTTTGAATTGTTGTCGATTTTTCAGTTTTCAGTGTGAACTGCTTTCTGGTTCATGAGGTTTTTCTTTCCAGATTAAAGTAACTTTAATTTTCTCACCTTTTACCTGGCCCCTTGGTAATTCATGTCTTGGTGTTTTAGCACTCCAACAAATTAGCCTTTTCCCAGGGAAGGCTGTGCTGGCAGATAACTGGTAAGTGCTGAAGCAGCTTATTGTGCTGAATGGTGCCTAATGTCTTTTCCATCAGTCTTCTGCTAAGAAAGGTATTTTCCCACCTCTATTCATCTGAGATAAGTCTTACCTGACAATTTTATTTCCAATTTACAGTTAACTCCCATGGAACAAAATATATAGGTGAAACCTTAGTTCTATCTCTCCTCCAATGTGGAAGAGTCAGCTAGAAAATAATCTCCGCAGAATATTTCACAGGCAGCCCAAAAATGTTACACCTCTTTCTTTTACTATTACTATTTTTGCTTTAGAAAGTGAGAGAATGTATTGACTTTTAAATGATTTATATAACCCCTTTAATCATTTCCTAATTCACTTTGGTATTCAAAGCGAAGGATTGTCTCCAACAGCTTTGACCGGCTGCAATAATAATAAAAAAAAAGACTTTTATGTGGGTTCCACTTTTAGTGGGGGGGGGGGGGGGGAGTTAACAGGGGCTTTAACAAGTGCAGAAGCCCAGACTGTTACCCCTTTGTTCCCCCAATGTGTGTTTGCATTGAAATCACAAGTGTCAATTATTTCCTAGTGTCCTTTGAGTCTCAGGCCAGCCCCTATGCACCAGGCCAACCTTATTCTCCTTTTTGTTGGCCTACTTTGAGGGAAAGGGTTTTTATTTTCCCATTTCCTCCTACTTGAGTGACTCCTTTCAGAAGCAGTCTTCCTTTGTCGTAATTTTTGCTGTCCAGGTTGAATCAATCTTACAGTCAGTTGGGAGGAGGAGGGTAGCTCACAAGGAGGCAGGTCTGACAGTTTTGATACACAACCTGATTGATTGTGGCTGCCAACCTAGGGTATGAGATGAAACAGGGGCTTCCCTCCACCGTCCCTCACTGAAAGAAACTCGGGCCCATACTCTGTGCCCTTCAGTGAGGTATTCGAACAACTTGAGCTAGGAGCAGATGAGGGTGGCAATAATGTTACAAAATGAAGCATTTATTGGGTTCTCATACGATTAGTTTTCCATCATCGAAAATTGAACATTGTGTTGTACCTGAGGCTTTCTTTCTTCGCCACCAAGTGAACTCCCTCAACACCCCTTGAAGCTGAAATGATCAGAAATACAAGGGTTTATAAAACGTGCTGTTGCACGTCCTATGCCTACAGAAAAAAAAAATACATGAATAGACTTATAAGGTCAGCAATCATTCAGAAGAAAAACGATCAGTGCTAAGCTCTTACTAATAGCAGCAACAGCAGCAAAGTGCTGTAAAGAGGTGGGCAGTACAAAATTACACGATTTTGTGTATCAGGAGTTTTTTTTAAATATCTGCAGTAAGAACACCATTTTAACCTTACTTAATTCTTCTAACAAGTTGCAGCAAACCTTGAACCTCTCCACCTCTCTAGCTTTCTATCCTTTAACACTCTACCTTCACTACTGAGTTTACTTTTTTTTATTTCCTTTAGCACAATTAAGGCAAAAATAAATAAAACGGTTGTTTTGTTTTGTGAGCTTTTCAGATAGCTGGAATCCCTGCTCGTTCATTTAAGGAACAACCATGTACATTCTGATGTTTAAGCGGACTACCCTCAGGGCGTATGCAGTGTAATACAGAATGGGCATCATAAATAAAACACAGGGAACTATGGAAACAGCATACGTGTACACATGCTTTTTAAATGCCATCACTCGGGGTGTACGTACACATACAGCGTGATGATATTTTAATATATTTACCATAACGTAAACAATGAGAATCAAGTGTGAACATTTACAATATTATACACATTATGTATGTAATATCTGCATCTGTGCGCATACATTATGTGCACTTAGACGCACGCCAACAACACATTGCTGAGTTGTCCCTTTTTAGCAGAGATTGGAAGAACACTGCCTCCTCTAGACTGGCGCCCTGGTCCCAGGAGATAAGGACATTGTGAAGTCAGGAGGAGGACTATCTGCTCATCCCTTTAAGGGTTCCCCCTCCCTCTTGGGTTCTTAATTTTTCCTGTTCCCCGGGCAAGCCCCGCCTACGGGCGCAGCGGAGCTCGCTGATTGGCTGCGCGCGCCATGCCCTGGCAGTCCCGGAGCTGCTGCCTGCTAGTCGCAGTGTGGCGGACTTCGGGCTGGGTTGGTGCTGCTCGCGCGGGAGCTCGGAGCTCCTCGTCTCTCTTTTTTGCGTCGGCTCCAAATGAGCGAGTCTCCCCACCGATGTAAGGCGAGGACCGGCGGCATCGACACCAGCAGCGGTTCGGAGAGCGCCTCCTGCCCGCGCTCCGCCAGCGGCGGGAGAGCCTCCCCTCCGGCCGCTCCGCTCCCCCTCTTGCATCCAGCAGATCCCGTCCGCCAAGCCAGTCGGCTCCCCATCAGGGTGCTGAAGATGCTGAGCGCGCACGGCGGCCACCTGCTGCACCCGGAGTACCTTCAGCCGCTGTCCTCCACCCCGGTCAGCCCCATCGAGGTAAGCAGCCTCCCCCACCCAAATCCCCTGCTTTCTTCCTCTGCAAACTCCTTGGCTTGGTACACTGGGTTCCTAGGCTAGTGCTACAGACTGGCACAGACGTGGGGGAGACAGATTATTATTCCACATTTTACCTCCTCCCCGCCATCGTTCATTACTAGTCTGTGTTTTTGCTTTGCATTAATAGGCTGCGGGGATCCCGTTTCATGTTTAATAATAATACAGTAATAGGAAGCCCAAGTCTTGCGGCGCAGCCCCCCCCCCCCCCCCCCCCCTCCGGACACAGGGAATGTAGTCCGGAGAAGAGAATATTTGGAAGCTACCCTTTAGGGCGATCTGCGGCTTTACACCCTCTCTTAGGGCGAGGGAGGATAACATCCTGGGGATTTCAAATCTGATCCAAGAAGAATATTGCCCCAGTGCAGAAATAAAATAACTTGCGGGTCCCTCTGTTTTGATCCTCCTGTGCATACCTGGCCCTAGCCACCCTGCTGCTTTCTCATTCTCACCCCTTGTCTGTTCTCTGTTCTCCTGCAGCTGGATGCCAAGAAGAGTCCCCTGGCACTGTTGGCTCAGACCTGCTCGCAGATCGGCAAACCGGACCCACCACCTTCCTCCAAGCTAACGCCGGTGACCTCCGGTGGCCTCAACGACAAGGATACGGGCCGATCTGGCTCGCTAAAGCTGGGCGACGCTCCGCTGGAGGACAAGTCTAGTTTTAAGCCCTACTCTAAGGGCGGGGGCGAGCCACGCAAGGAGGGTGGGGGCGGCGGGCTGGAGAGCAAGGCCGGCTTCCGAGTGCCCAGCGCTGCTTGCCCACCCTTCCCAGCGCACACTCCGTCGCCGTCAAGCCGGATCCCCTCGCCTGACACGAAGAGGAGCGACAGTCCGGACAAGGAGCCCGAGACGGGCAAGGGAACCCCAGAGACGGCCTCACCTTCCTGTGCTGCGGCTGGCGCTGGCCGATCCAGCGTCGAGCCGGGAGAAGCAACAGCCGGCAACAAGGTGGACCCGCCGGCGCTGAGCTCGGGCCACGTGGCACCTGTGTCCCCTTACAAAGCCGGCCCATCTGTCTTCCCACTGCCACCCTCCGGCTTGGGCTATCACGGATCCATCGTAGGCGCCTATGCGACCGGATATCCAGCGCCCTACGTACCGGCCTTGGAGCATGCAAAGTCCAGCCTGGTGGGCAACCAGTTGGCACTGGCTGGCAAGCCACCCAGCTCCAGCCCGCTGAGTGGAGCTTCGCCGCCCACCTTCATGCAAGGATTGTGCCGGGACCCCTACTGCCTCAGCTACCCTGCAGCGTCCGGCTCCAGCTGCTCCGGCTGCGTGCACGAACCAGCCGCACTCAAATCTGGCTATCCGCTGGTGTACCCGGGCCACCCGCTGCCCTCCTCCGCTCACCCGCTCTATACCTACGGCTTCCTGCTGCCCAGTGACCCCCTGCCCCACATATGCAATTGGGTGGCGGTAGGCGGACCATGCGACAAGCGCTTTGCCAGTTCAGAGGAGCTGCTCGCCCACCTGCGGACTCACACCGCCTTGCCCGGGGCCGACAAACTGTTGGGGGGCTACCCAAGTTCGGCAGCATCTTGCCACCTCCACCTTCCACCCACCGGGCCGGGCAGCCCTGGATCTTTGTCCTTGAGGAATCCGCACACTTTGGGACTAAGCAGATACCACCCGTACGGCAAAAGCCACCTGAGTGCAGCCGGTGGCCTCCCCGTGCCCTCCTTGCCCACAGCAGGACCTTACTACTCACCATATGCACTATATGGACAGAGGTTAACCTCGGCTTCAGCGCTTGGATACCAGTAACCCATCCACCGGTCCAGACACTTGTGTATTTATTTCCTGTATATTTAGCTTAAAGCTGGGAAGATTAAGTGCATTATTTACACCAATGAATCAATGGTATGCAAAGTCTATGTCTCCAAAAAAAAAAAAGTATCCTCCTTTCTCTGCATCTTTTTTTTTTGTTTTTTGGGTTTTCCATTTTCATATTTTTATCTATCTTTATTTTTTAACGTTTTTGCTATCTCTTCTGGGGATTTGCTTGCATGATGCTTCTTCACACGGAGTACATTTTTCCCCCCTCAATCTTATTTAGAATTCCATTTCGTTTCTTTTGTACAGTTAAAGAGATGTAATATTTTTTGTAATGTATTTGGGGTGGGAGGAGGGGGAAAGTAACCCTCGATGGCAGTGCTATCTCAAAATTGGTAAGTCTTATTTTGTTAATAAATGAGAACTTGGCTATATTCTGTGTTTTTTTTTTTTTTTTTGTTCCCCGTCCATTTCCCATTGTTTTCTTTACCAAATCCCTCTCCCATTTCTAGAAAGCCAAAGCATTCTACATAAAGTATCTGGAATGTATTATGAACAATAAAACCGAATGTTTTTATGATAAACCGAATTTCAGATCTCGAACACTTTTTGTATTTCCTATATCAGTCATGGTGCAGCCTATGGGAGGTTATTATATATAGGTAATACAAAATCGGTACTTATTTTCTCATGTTCTTCTGAAAAAAAAAATGCATATTTGATTTACTTTATTAATATATAATTACAAAACGTTTGTCTTTTGTTTTATTTTTTTTCCCCCCAGAATGTGTCCGTGGGAAAAATCTAGTATAAACCAGGACTATAGAGCTTTGATTACTGGAGATTAATGCTGCTGGAATGCTATACGGGGCTTCTGAGATTTGAAGGGAGTGGGGGAGTGAGTGCACAGGAGGATTGTGGAAAAAAAGGGTTGTGGCGCCCCCTAGTGGATTTCTTTAGATTTCTCGGCAGTAACTTTTTAAGCTCCTCCTTGACAGATCAAAAAAATGTTGCTACTTAACCTTCCTATTTTAAGGCCTTATGCCATACCTACCACTGATATTAACAGCAGCTTCTTTGCAAAACATGACATTTCGGTAATAGCGGATGCTGGGCCGTTCTGTTTTTAAACCACTGTGTGAAGCTGAATCTGTTCTTTGCTCATTCTATAGGCCCGACTCAGCAAACTGAACAGAGCTAGCAGGCCTGCTTGAGAGGGGAAACATTTTTAAAAGAACACAACTGTATTCAGCATTATATACTATCATATAATTGATTGTGTAATGTTTAACACCTGGTAATGACTAGTTGAAAGGCTGGCTTTTCTAATAATGTGATTGCGCTACCCTATTTCCTTTGTGTCTTGTTGCACATACATCTGGGTGGATATTAAGAGCCCAGGGAAGGTTGTAATTGGAGTGTGCTGAGGTCTCTGAGCCATCTGAACTAAGCTTGTGGAAAACAATGGGGAAGGGGGAGGGGCCTAATCCTCTTCCACATATAAAAATCCAAGGAATTTGAATAATTAGAGAGGGTGTTTCAACCACATAGACCAGTGTATTTATTTAAAATTAAAAAAATACACGTCAGCCATATCTGTGTCTACTCAAACACAGAAATGTTGTGTATATTGATTGGTCATCCCACAAAGCAAGTCTTGAGTTCTGCTTGGTATTCCATTTACTGCTTTTATGTCCATGCTTTAATTAGTCATAACCTAGCCAGTCTGAAAAGTGTGGTGTCATAATGGGTTGTGTGTGCATTCTCAGATCCCCAGATGTACTGTTCCAAGGAGTATTTGATTGCATTAAAGTTGGGGTTTAGTCGAAGGGAGAGGAGGGAGAAAAAACAGTGAAAGTTGGTTTATGGCTCTCTCCAAATTCCTCAGCAGTACCACCTGTGATCAGTTATTTCATTTATTTGGGCAGAGGTTCCCCTTTTTTGCATCTCCCATCCTACCTTGTAGACATCATCTTGACCAAAATGTTCCAGGATGTGTTAAACGTAGAAAGCAACTGGATAGGATATACAAAATCCTTATTCTATATCTGACTTAGATCTTGTAGATTTGGTTTTTGTATATATGACTCTCACTCATTCACCCCTTATATTTTGTTGTATACAAAAGCGAAGAGCTGTACATCACAGTTGCATGAACCAGAGAGGTGACTGCCCGATAACTGATATTCAGTTTTATTTTACTATAGCTGATGACCACTGAGGAGTTGCAGAACAATACAATTAATTTAGTTAATTATCAGATATTTGTATCAATCATCTGCCCTGCTTTAGATTACACGATGTGCCAAGCCACGTAATCAGTAGAAATGTGAATGCCTTTTAGTGTGAACCATTTTGAAGAGGGATTCAATATGCCCGAATGGCATTGACAGAAGAATGCCGGTTTTAAAGGGCAATGGGAAATTGTTAATCCCATTACAGTTTTCTTTGTGTGCAATAGATACGAACTTTGGCATTACAGTTTATTGATTACTCTGCTGAAGACAATAATGTAGAGAAGGATTGCTGTAGACTTAATGTAGAGTGGTGTGGGAAGCTGGTCTTATATGAGTCCCCTCGCCCCTGCAGCTGTCCCTCTTCATTTTTCAGATGTTGTAAGGGAAATGGCATTGAATTGTTTTTTTGTTTTTTTTTTGGGGGGGGGGGGGGTGGATAAAACAGCAGAAAATCCCCGAGCAGTCTAGTTTTACTATTAATATTTCTTCTTGCAATGGCCCTGGTTTTGTTTTGATTTCCCTTCAGTTAAGGTTTAGGATTCCCATTAGTTGACACCTAGATCCTTTTCCTGGGGGGGGGGGGGGGGTGGCATTATGAACCACAGGTTAATTTTCTGCTCAGTGTGTGATGGCATCCAAAAAAGCAAACACAATGTTAAGAATTGCTAGGAAAGGAATAGAAAATAAAACAGTAAGTATCTTCATGCCTTTGTATTGCTCTATGGTGTAACCACACCTTAAATATTGTGCGCAGTTCTGTTCACTGCATCTAAAAAAAAAAAGATATAGTGGAATTAGAAAAGATACAGAGGATGATAAATGATTAGGGAGATGGAATGACTTTCATATTAGGAAAGGCCAAGGAGGTTGGGGCTCTTTACTATGGAGAAGAGATGGCTCAGGGGAGATATGAGTGGAGTGGAACAGGTAAGGGGATAGGATTTGATTATACTTCCTGTCTGTAGTTATAATCAAAGCGGTTTACATATTATATATAGGTACTTAATTTGTACCTGGGGCAATGAAGGGTTAAATGATTTGCCCAGCGTCACAAGGAGCTGCAGTGGGAATCAAATCTGGTTCCCCTTGTTCTCAGGCTGCTGCATTACCGATTAGGTTAAAGTACAAAAACCAGAGGGCACACCTTGAAGTTACTCAGTGGTACATTTTAAAACAAAGGAAAAATATATGTATATTTTTTCACTCAAAACATTGTTAAGATCTGGAACTTGTTGCTGGAGGATGTGATAAAAACAGCTTAGCTCGGTTTTAAAAAGGTTTAAAGTAGAGGAGTGTGGTAGCCGTGTTAGTCCACTCTTAAGGTTATCAATAGAAATCAAACAAAATAAAACATGGAAAAGAAAATAAGATGATACCTTTTTTATTGGACATAACTTAATACATTTCTTGATTAGCTTTCGAAGGTCGCCCTTCTTCCTCAGATCGGAAATAAGCAAATGTGCTAGCTGACAGTGTATATAAGTGAAAACATTCAAGCATTACTATGACAGTCTGACAGGGTGGGAGGATGGGGGTGGGTCGGAGGTATGCATGGGAACATCAAAGCATATCATTGATATTCTAACAGGATGGGTGTGGATAGGTGAGGGGAGGGTGATCAACAGAGACATACAGCTTTATGGTTTATAATGGGCTAGGAACCCCAGATCCTTGTTAAGTCCTTTCTGTTGGGTGTTAAAATATTCAATCATTCTGACTTCAAAGGTCTTACGTTCTTGTATGGTTTTAAAGTTACCTTTCAGGATTCTCACTGTGAAGTCACTGGTACAGTGTCCTGGTCCTGTAAAATGTTGACCAACAGGCGTGGGAACCCTACTGGCACCAGTATTGTTCATGTGATGTCTATGTAAATTGAATCTTGTCTTAAGCATCTGCCCTGTTTCTCCAATATAGCATCCTTCGTTACATTTTTTACACTGAATGATAAAGTCCATATACCATTTTCAAGGTAGCTTTCAGGAAAACCACTTCTTAACCCTGGGGGTAAATATCATGGAATCTTGCTACGTTAGGGGATTTTGCCAGATATGTATGACCTGGACTGACATCTGTTGGAAACATGATACTCAGCTAGACTTATGTTTTCAATAAGGATCCTCTTTTCTTATCTGATGCTCTCTCAAAGCCTGTAACTGTTTTAGTCTTCTGTGTAAGGCTGTTGTATGTGGCTGTCTCTTCTATTATTACTGCTGAGTCTCATTTGACCTCTTGTTCTGTAACTTCCTTCCTTGCTTGCTTTTTGGGCATTGGTTATACCTTTGAGGTATTTGAATGCTTGTCTCTGTCTAAATCCTTTGGGTGGTAGTCCTCAGAACTTGATATAATCCTCAGTGAGATTTCATCTCAGATTTTAGGTAGGGGCATTATTACTTTTTTAAACTGATTTCACATTCAGACTTTTATTTTCTATAGAAGATGTCTTGGGTAGGTTTGATGGTAGCTTGTTGACAGTCTCTTGCAGGGCAGTGCCAATAATTCATTTTCAAATTTTACAGATCACTTTTAACCACTGCTCATATCAGTTTCATCCATCTCAAATCAACTTGTGCATAAGTATGTACAACCTTTCTAAAATAGTCACACACTTTCTGGCTGCACCCCCAATGCAGTCCAGTTTTCCTCATCAAAATCATCCCCCAATCTCTTGCCAAAGGATAAGCAGCTTACATTTTTACAGGAAGTAAACCAGATGTACAGCTGTGGCATTCCACTGCAAATATTCCAAAACCCAGCCCCTCCCTGATTATTGCTCCGTCTTCCTCTTTACACTACTTATTGAGGTTTGTCAGCCTCTCTTTATGATGAAACTTCTACCCACAAATGTTTTTTAAATGGTTTCCATATCCTTTAAATATTAAGAAAAATGATTCCCAACAGCAGGTATCCCAGAGCTGAGAGCACAGGTGACAATGGCATTTTCATTCTTTGCTCCCTCATATGTACTTAATCCAGACTTTTAAGCATTTGTTGTGAAAGTTTTGCTGGGAAATATACAGTGGGGATATTAACACTAGTAATTTATAGGTACAGAATGAGCAATTTGAGTATTGGTAAATCCATCACTGATGTTTGTAAACCAAGGCACAATTCCTTTTCCACTGCTGCTTCTTGGCAAATCAAATTGGCCATTTTTGACTTTCCAGTTAGGTTTGATGAACTTTAAGGGCATTTGGGGTGGGGGGGGGGGGAGTATAATTGAATTGGCTGCTGTATGATCACTAGTGGGAGGATGGCAGTCAGCACTGATCCTGCTGTGTAGCATCCTACAATGCACTTTATGAATTATTTGAAACCCAGGCCCCTCCTGTATCAGTCTCGTCCAATTTCCTTCCTTCCAAAAAGATAATTCAAATTGAGGCTGAAATGTATTCACCAAGACCTGGTGCCCTCAGCAGCCTGGACCAAGTAGGTCATGCATGGCAGTGCATAGAAGTGGCATCTCTTAAAAGGGCAGGATATGGTGGTGAGGTGAAATCCACTTGAGGGAAAGGGAATGGAACTTGATATACCACCTTTCTGTGTTTTTTGCAACTACATTCAAAGTGGTTTATGTCTTATATACAGGTACTTATTTTGTAACTGGGCCAATGGAGGGTTAAGTGACTTGCCTAGAAGCACAAGGAGTTGCAGGGGGAATTGAACCCGATTCCACAGGATTGAAGTCTGCCGCGCTCAACCTCTAGACTACTCCTCCACTGTACTTAAAGGAATGCCTTAACAAATCAGAACATGTTGGGATGGGCTTGGATTTATACTCCTCCCCTCTAAAAGGCACATGCTCATTCATTTTAAGAAGTGTGTTGCCATACTATTCCAAAGTCAGGTTCTGCCTTTGCTGACCTCTCCAAATTCCTCTGTCTAGTTTTGTTGTCTGGATCAATTAAAACGTGGCGGCTTTTTCTTGTGATGATGGTAGTATCACAAGTATGTATGGGGGGATGTTTTGCAAGCCAGTTTCTGGGGGGAAGGGGGTTGCTCAGTTGGAGTCAATGCTGGGATCCTTGGCAAGAGGAATCTTTACGTACACTTGTGTTGGAATTTTTCCCCATTTTTCCCCATTTTCAATATACCCTCTCTCTTGCTGGTCTTAGTGGACTGCTTATGACTTTAAATCTAGCCAACAGGTCTCACTCTTCACAATTCTCATGATTCCCTCCTTCCCCTAGAGCAGAGGTAGGCAATTCCAGTCCTCGAGAGCTGCAGGCAGGTCAGGTTTTCAGGATATCCACAATGAATATGCAGGAGATAGATTTGCATACCAAGGAAGCAGTGCTTGCAAATCTATCCCCTGCATATTCATTGTGGATATCCTGAAAACCTGACCTGCCTGTGGCTCTTGAGGACCGGAGTTGCCTACCCCTGCCCTAGAGCCATATGCAGAAGATGCAACTTGAGAATCAAAAGCGAGGACCTTTCACATGGCAGGGCACATCATTTGCACTGAGGCAATAGACTACCCCTTTTTTGATCTGAGAAGTAGACATGCAAATAGTGGACACTTGGTCATACGCTGACATTGCTACCTGGATGTCTCACCACCATTTGAAACTTAACATGGCCAAGAGGGAGCTTCTTAAGTTTACTTCTTCACCCACCTCCACTCATTCTTCCTTTTCTCTGGGTAAGACTGTCATCCTTCCAGTCTCCTCAGCCTATAGTCTTGGGATCATTTTATTTTTCTCTCTCTCTCTCCCTGTAGTTTCTTAATCAAATTATGAAAATTATTTCTTTCTGAACAGGCTACCGCAACCTTTATCCACACTCATCGCCTCTCAGGCTACAGCAACCTGCTTTTCACAGATTCCCACTGAACCATCTCTTGCCACTTCAATCTATTCAAAATTCAGCTGCAGGACTTATCTTCCACCGGCGTCACTGTACTCACCTAACTCCTCAAGACTCCTCCTTCGCTCTCTGTCCTTTCCAAAGTACAGTTCAAGCTTCTATCACCTCTGTGCGCATTCATTCTGCAGCTCCCCCTACACCTTTCCTTGGAAAGCATGCTCCTACCTGTGCCTTTATTTTCCCTCACCAACTCCAGAATCCATTCTTTACACCTTGCTGCACCAAACATATAAAATAGGAGTTGGTATACCATGCTCCCTCTCTAGCCTTATTCAAATGCAATGTCAAAATCCAATTTTTTGAGGGTGCTTTTAAATCTTAACCCCTTATTCTTCTGTTTATAGCCCTATTTTTAACCATTGCTCATAATAAACTCTCAAATTCTTTTTTGTCCTATCTTGAAAGCTGTATTAAGAACATAATATCCATAGGAGGTCAGACCAATAGTCCATCTAGCCCAGCATCCTGCTTCCAACAGCGGTCAATCCAGGTTACAAGTACCTAGCAGAAACCTAAACAGTAGAAACATTCAATACTACCAATCGTAGGGCAAGCAGTGGCTTCCCCCATGTCCATCTCAACATCAGACTATGGACTTTTCCTCCAGGAACTTGTTCAAACCTTTTTTAAACCCAGATACACTAACCACTGTTACCACATCCTCCGGCAATAAGATCTAGAGCTTAAATATTCTTTGAGGGACTGTTTTTCATATGTGTCTGTGCAAGCACTATGAGTATCTAATAGAGCTACAGAAATAAGTAAGGTAATAGTAAAATTGCTAGAGGCTTGAAATCATAAGCTACAGCTCTTAATGTGAACAGCTTGACAATTACTAGGGAATTCTTTATGTGATACCTAGTGTTAAGCACTGATTTTTGGTGTGGAAAAGCGTTATAACAGAAACAAAATGCCGAAACATCCCAAAAATGGTACACCTGCATGGAACTACACCTATGGGCCCAGTTAGAAAATAGCACCTAATTACTGTATTTCTGTACCGCTCTAAAAAGGGGGCATAATGATGGGTGGGTCAGAGGAATTCACTAAAAATGCGCACACTGTTGTAGAATTTGGGGGATCCACACCTAAATTAGGTGTGAGCATTTACACCAGGTTTCAGTTGGTGTAAATTTTGGGTGTGGATCCGTACAAGGTCAATGTGGGCAGACTTCTACGGTCTATGCCCTGAAAATGACAAGGACAAATCATGATCAAGTATACATACATTATGCAATAAATTATCTTGTTGGGCGGACTGGATGGACCATGCAGGTCTTTGTCTGCCATCATCTACTATGTTACTATGCAAGCACTTTTCTATATAGGGCGCCCAACTCTGAGCACCCTTTACAGAATGCCGTTCAGCACTGATTTTTTATTTATTTAAATTTTTTTGGCCCCATATACTGAATCTAGTCCTTGGTGTACAACTCGTAGGTTTCAAATATGTGCAACTCCAACTATTCTGCTTTTTGAGTGAATTTCTTGATGAAAATCTGGGCCATTCCTTTATAGGGAAAGAGTCGTCGGCCCACTTGATGATAATTGGAGTTAACTGGCATTAATTTGCAGTTATATGCTATTCTATAATTTAGGGTCAAAATTGTATAGTGCATAACCTTGAGAAGGGCAAGGCGGGACAGAAGTGTGCCAAGCACTTACACGCTTAGGTTTTTGAATACTGTCAGTTGCACACAAATATTTACGCCTGACATACAGCTAGTGTAGTGCGTGTGCCTAATGTTATGTGCAGGTAAATGTGGACTTAACGCTAGTATTTCTGTAACAGGGATTACAGGCATAATAACTGTTATATAGAATTCATGCCTAGTGCACACTTTTGGTCACCTAAAGATAGATGCTGGGATGCTGCATGCTAACCCCCTGATTCTATAAAGGTCGCCAAAAATTGTGCTTGCAAATTTAGGCATGTTCCCAATTCGCAGGCACAATTTAATAGAACGAGCCAATTAGTGCCAATAATTGGCTTTTTAACAAGCAATTATTGGCACTAATTAGATTTCATTGGGACTAATGCGCATAAAGTTAGGCTTAGGATCCATGCCTAAAATTTACCCACAGTCCAAAAAAGGGGGGGGGGGGGTGAAAATGGGAGGGTCATGGGTGTTTCATGGGCATGGTTTTGAGTTATGTGTGTAATTACAGAATATGGGTGCTCCAGGAGTAAGTTTAGACATGGATATTTGTGCCACATTTTTGTTGATGCAAATGGCAGTACCTAATTTACGCGCAACCTCTCCCCTCATGCGCTTATTCTATAAGCCACACTGAACTTTAGGCGTGGCTTATAGAATACCACATAAGCGAGTATTTTTCAGCATCGAATTTTTTTAGGCACCATATTTATTTTATTTCTTGCATTTGTACCCCACATTTTCCCACCTATTTGCAGGCTCAATGTGGCTTACATAATACCGTCAAAGGCGTTTGCCCAGTCGGTTGATAACAAATACAAAGTTGTATAGTGATCGTATGAGGTATAAGTGGAGGGTTGGAATGGATGAAGATTGTGTGATGTCCTGTTCGATCATAGTCATGCTGTGTTCTATAAAAACTATTATGCATTCAATTGTTATAGAATACCAGTGTAAGGCCACATTTACACACCTAATGTTAGGCACGGGCACTTGTCCCAGCCAAATGGCTGCTGTATATGTTCGCACCAAACTGTAGGCAGTTGCAGATATTCTACATCCTACGTGTTAACTGCTAGGCACACCCATGTTCCTCCCAGGTCTACACCGTCTTTGCAGTTGCATGGGTTATAAATACTGACTAGGGGCAATTAGGTGCGTAACTGCCACTTACTACCAACCACTTATTGGTTGTTAATGCCCATTAGCACCTCGTTAGTTAAGTAATGCACCTGATTCTATTCTACAAAATCGCATGTACAACGTTAGGGGTACGTGTGTACTGCCTGAACAGATCTTATTAGTTACATGTTGTTCTACAAGAGCTGATCCATAGATCCACTTGTAGAAGACATTTTTAAACTTAAAAATGAGCCAAATGAAAGGTTGGTAATAATAGTCAAATGTCTGGGTTTCATCAATTGTGTGAGGGTTTTTTTTGTAGCAGAAAGCAGGTGAAGCCAACCTCTAGTGATGATGCAAGTCCTGTGGGATTGGCAAAGGGGGCAGGAGTGCTTCTAACATACAGGCAATTCCAAATCCATCAAGTTAACCAAAACCTCTTATGAAAACTAACTACTATGTATGTATGTATCTCTATAATAATGATAGACCTAATAGATCTACCAACCAGAAACAGAATCAAGATCATACCTAAACCTACATTATCCAAACTGTAAAAGACTAAAATACAAAACAACATACGCATCCAACTTCTCCTACATAAGCGCACAACTATGGAACGGACTCCCAAATACAGTGAGAACAATCCATGACCACTTAAATTTCAGAAAATCACTCAAGACTCACCTATTCAAAACAGCCTATCCCAACGATCCAACGTAAAATCCCAGCGACACAGCATAACTAATGATCGTACTGCACAATTTATAATCTTCACCTTTCGACCCCTTGATACCTGATCCAAACCTACCTCATTTGATCACAACATAACTTTGTATCTGTTACCAACCGAACTGGCAACAGCCTCTAAGATGCTATGCAAGCCACATTGAGCCTGCAAATGGGTGGGAAAATGTGGGGTACAAATGTAACAAATAAATAATGTGCTTGGCAGGTGCCCAGTATGAAGTAGCATACCAAGGGTGTGGCAGTGTGGGCAATCTGTCCCAGGTACAGGCAACAAGGGGGTGCACAGAGCAGTCGTATGCCTGTCAGCTTCACCAGTTCTCTTCCCCCTCTGATGTTACTTCCAGTTCATGGGCAGGTGACTGGCGGAGCAGACATAAATCTACATTTTCGTTGGCCTAAATGGATGCACGCCGTTTTAGGCTCTAGGATTTCCACCTAAGCGTATTCTATATACCACGCTAAATCTAGGCACCATTTATTGACTAAGTTTAGGCAGAAATCTTTACCTTGTGGTCCTTAGTGAGTAGTGTGCATAAATTCTAAATAGTTCAGATAATTGCTTAACATCCAATTATCCACACTGACTGGCTTGTTAACCAATTGAGCTGCATGTGCAACTCTAGTTGCACTATATAGAATTTGCAGGATAGGGGGAATTCTATAAGTGGTGCTCAAAAACAGGCGTCAGAAAAGAAGGGCGCTAAGCGCTATTCTATAAGGGGTGCACAATCTTTATTGAATAGCACTTAAGGCCAGATTCAGTAAATGGCACCCAGTGCTACTCTCCAGGATGAATACTCTTCATAGAATAGCGTTGGGCACTGAATTCCACCCCCAACTTTGGGTATGAAGACGTACACCAACTGAAACGGTGTAAATGCGGGCATGTGAGTTGGGCGCAAATCTGTGATATTTTATGACACTGCGCTCAGTTTTCCCGAATGTCCCTGACCTGCTCATGCCCCTCCCATGAGAAAGCCCACTTTGCAGTTGCATGCAGACACACAGGTGCTATCCTATAAATGGCCGCGTAAGTGTATTTCCGCATCGATCTGTTTCAGCTCCATTTTGGCACCTTGTATCTGTTAGAACGTGTTTTCACGCTGAAAGATGGGTGCAGAATTAGCGCCTTACTTTATGTGCTCCCTACTTACCACCTATTCCTGCACCCAACTTTCCTGTACCTGATGTAAACCCTGGTGCCAGGTTGGGCACGGAGACCCATTCTATAACACTGCATACAACGTTTTGGAATGCCGTGACCGCCCATGCCCCTCCCATGGCCACATCCCCTTTTGGGTTGCGAACTACGGGATTTAGGTGCCTAGCGTTATAGACTAGCACACATCCAGATGCATGTGCAAGTCCGAATTGATGCCAATTAACATCAATAATTTGGTTGTTAGAATCCAATTATTGATGGCTGACAGTCCATTAGCCAATTAAGTTGTGCATGCGTGCATCTTCGGAAAAATGTGATTTGAAAGTGCAAAACCCCTTCACGATAAACTGCACTGGCTCCCAATCAAAGACGCATCAAAATCTGCACTCTGGTTCACAAAATTATCTACGGTGAAGCTTCGGGATACATGACAGACTTGATCGACCTACCAACTAGAAACACAT
This sequence comes from Microcaecilia unicolor, assembly GCF_901765095.1. Lineage (NCBI taxonomy): Eukaryota > Metazoa > Chordata > Amphibia > Gymnophiona > Siphonopidae > Microcaecilia > Microcaecilia unicolor. Next base: position 324,931,762 of record NC_044034.1, on the reverse strand, counting down.
CCAAATCAACATGAACATACCTAAATCTGCACTACCCAAGCTGCAAAGGACTCAAATACAAATCAACTTACGCGTCCAGTTTTTCCTACATAAGCACACAACTGTGGAATGCATTACCAAAAGCCTTAAACTACGAATAACCACCTAAACTTCCGGAAAACACTAAAAACTAACCTGTTTAAAAAGGCATACCCTACCGATCCAACATAAATGCCTGATCTCTGCAACACACAAGAAAACTAAAGAACGTAATGGACATAACACAACTCTTCCGCTTTGCGATTCCCTAGTGTGGCTGTGCCACATGAACTTTATCTTAACACAACATCACTTTGTATCTGTTTACACCGGAGTCTGTAACGCCTCTCTGGTACTAAGTAAGCCACATTGAGCCTACAAATAGGTGGGAAAATGTGGGATATAAATGTAACAAATAAATAAAATAAATAAATCTCACAAGCACACCATATACAAAAGCTAGGGGTAAGTGGACAAGTTTTTTTCTATAAAATTTGGTTGCTCATTTATTTATTCATTCATTTATTTTGATTTTCATTTTATTGGGTCCATCAAGGCATAAACAGTTCAAATGCAAACAACGGGCAAGAATTATTTAATCCGTCAGATTTGTTTTTTTACATATTAAACCAACCCCCTACTTCTCCCCCCTCCCCTGGCATCGTAGGCCCATCCTGAGACAGTGACCCGTGTAAGCATAGGCACAATGAACAGTCTTAGACCATTTTTCAAAGGGTCCCCAAATGTTTCTAAATTGACTAACCTTTGGGGTCTGAATGCTATTATCTTACTCCTTAGATCAGGGGTTCTTAACCCAGTCCTCAGGACACACCAAGTCAGTCAGGTTTTCAGGATACCCACAACGAATATGCATGAGATAAATTTACTTCATTTTGGATACCCTGAAAACCAGAGTGGCAGTGGCTTAGTGTGCTCCAAAGACTGGGTTGAGAACCTCTGCCTTAGAATAATATTCCATATCTGCTTAACCAAAATGTATCTAGTTGGCATATAGAACTGTTTCCAACAACTTGCAATTTCATAGCTGGCTGCTACTATGCAAACTGCAATAAACTTCCCCATGTGAAAGTCATACCCACCCACAGGTGCACCTAATAAATAGCACCTCGGATCCTACTACTACTACTATTTAGCATTTCTATAGCGCTATAAGGCGTACACAGTGCTGCACAAACATAGAAGAAAGACAGTCCCTGCTCAAAGAGCTTACAATCTAATAGACAAAAAAATAACAAATCCCATACCTGTAACCTCTTTCCAAAACTTCAGTGCCACTGGATATTTATTTATTTTTGTTACACTTCTACCCTGTGCTTTTCCACTCATGGCAGGCTCAATGCAGCTTACATGGGGCAATGGAGGGTTAAGTGACTTGCCCAGAGTCACAAGGAGCTGCCTGTGCCTGAAGTGGGAATTGAACTCAGTTCCTCAGGACCAAAGTCCACCACCCTAACCACTAGGCCACTCCTTCACCATATATCATAAAACTACCCTCCTGCCCACATTCCCTCCAGAACATTCTATTTTCAGTCACTATTTGTGGGTAGAGGCAAGGTAAGTCCAATACAGTATTGTATTTTTCTGCATATTTTATTTGTTACATTTGTATCCCACATTTTCCCACCTATTTGTAGGCTCAATGTGGCTTACATAGTACCGTAAAGGCGTTCGCCAAGTCCAGTATGAACAAATACAGTAATGTGGTAGAATAAGGTTCGTGTGTACAGACAAATTAGGAAATCGTAGAGAGGAAGAGTTATTATACGTCCATTACGAGCTTTGGTTTTGTTGTGTTGCAGGGTACAGGCACTAGATTCTATAAATGGTACCGAGAAATCAGCACCGAAAAATTAAGCACTGAGCACTATTTTATAAAGGATTTCCGCCCTTTATAGAATAGTAGCTAAGTGCATAAACGACACCTAACTTAAGGCACCGGCAATATCTGCTGAAAGCAGGTGTAAATGCCGGTGTATCTTAGGTGCCAATCGGGTCTATTCTGTAACGATGCACATAAATTCTGGGTACATCTTTGGCCATGCCCCCTTCAATTTGCACCCTATAGGATTTCCTTGCATATTGTTATAGAATATGATGCACGCATAAATCCCAATTAAAGCTAATTAATGCCCGTAATTGGTTGTTAGCAGCCAATTATGGGCACTGATTGGCTCGTTAATTAATTTGCATGCTGATTTGTATGCACAAATTTAGTCACTGTATATAGAATCTGGGGGATAATGCACCCATGCGTATAATGCGCACATGCATATAATCATGCAAATTGCATGTCTATGTACAGATAAACTTGTATAGCACGCACATGCATATAACACCAGATTATCTGTTAATTGCAACATTAATACATTTGTTTATAAGGGCTTTTCTGTCTAGGTTTTTGCAGGTATTATTAGCACATGAAACTGCAAAAAACCTAACAAGAAAAGGGTGTAAAAACAGACCTGCTTATATTTAGCACATCTTAGTAAAGATACACTGGTATGCGGTTTGTAAAAACACATATCATTTGTGCATAGGTGCTGACATTTCAAATTATTGGGGATGCCAAACCAAATACAAATTGCCCTTCCCTGTACATAATGAAGCAGTCTGCTCAATATTGGGGGTGTTCAGCACCTAGAGAGTTGGCTCCTATGCATACATGCGTTATCCCCCAGATTCTTTATAACACAACTGAAATTGCGTGCGCAAATGTCATATTCTGGATTTGTGCACGTAATTTAATTACTTAAGCTAATCAACACTGATAATTGCCACTTAACAAGCTATCAGTATTAATTGGCATTAATTAGAATTTACACACACAACTTACTAAGCGTATTATGTAAAGTGGTGCACGTCAATTTTACTGCACGTGTCAAAAAGAGGGCATGGCCATGGGTGTCCAAAAATCTGTGCGCAGGGTTATAGAATACACCTGCTCCATGCCTAACTTAGGTGCTGTTTTTTTCACCAAGTTTTACTTGGTGTAAATGGATGTGCCTAGAGTTAGGCGTTTAGCTGACAGGACTTTTTATGCTTTCTCATGGACTTTGAATCTACTTCATTCATTCAAAGTTGTATGTGATCACAAATTTGCCTATCTCTGAACAACGAACATCACAACACTCCTGAAGCAGGCGTTTTACGCCGAAACACAGCAGCTGTGTCGAGTCGTTTAAGTTGTTCCAATAAAGATCACCTTTTTGAACTATCATCTCCCTCGGTTTTTGGAAGAGCCAATCTAACCTACTCCTTGGTTTCTCTTTTGCTGTGCTTCACAATTGGGCTGAGTGTATAATGGCGAGTGTAGCAAAAATACTGATGAATTGTAAACAATCCCGATCCCAATCCAATCCCACTGCTGTGGACGATCTTGCTCAGAATAGTTCTGGAGTACTGTACTAAAGTCACAACTTGGTGACACGCTTTTCGGGGGGGGGGGGGCTTCTCATCCCTTACTTTGACCCTATGAACTGACAAATGTGGACATGTGTGTTCTTCAATTTTCTACCACATCAAAGCCACAACCAAATCCAGGGGGAGGGGGGGCAAATGATGTCAGTGGCTGACTGATTACAAACTCACTGGGGAAGGTGAGGGGGTAAATGTGATTGCTATGTTTGTCCACTCATAAAAGGTCAGCAAAGTGATGCAAACAAGTTTCATAAGTACTTTGTCACTGCACTTGCCAAATCCATTCGTGAATTGGCAGCTTTTGAGAGTTGTACTTCCTTTGGTCAGGCAAAGGCTCTTAAAAGATGTTCCTGAAAGTATTAAGGAAAACCATAAAAAGATACTGTGTGAAAGTTGTTTACTCTCCTGCATTTCATTAAGATCAAGTAACTGTAAAAAGGCATGAGACCCTCTTGTCAAAAGCTTGTCTGTCACAGTAAAAGCCATTTTATAAGCAGTAGAAATGCATCTGTCATCAAAGAAGAGTGATGGAAGGGACAACAGGAGGTCATGTAATCCAATGGCTCACAACCGAGTCTTCAAGGAATACCTGGTCATGGAGGTTTTCAAGATATCTGCAATACATATGCATGAATTATATTTTCACACAGCGAAGGGAGTACATACAAGCATGCAAATTCAATGTGGATATCCTGAAAACCCAGATGTGTCCGGGGTAGATCCCCAGGCTTGGGTTGCAAACCACTGACTCAAGTCCATCCTGCTCCTTCCAAGCAGAGTGCCCTGCATCTATCTAATAATCTCTTTAAAATCTCCAATGACTAAATCTCACCTTGAGAAAGTGTTTTGAAATGTACACCCTAAATAGTAACAGCAGCACTCGGGCATGCTAATGTTGAAATTTTAAATGCTCTAAAAAGTTATTTATCCAGCATTTCACTACTATCCTTTGCGCTTTTCTCGGGTATCAACCTGGTCTCCAAGTCCTGGTTATAAATGATCAGTTTGTTTTAGCTTGCTTTGTTCCAGAGTTTTGTCCAACTCAGTCAGAACTGGTGCTGGGATCCGGCACCATAAACCTTCATTTGCAATTACCCAGGGATTTTGCTATCTTTAAAATCCTCTCTCAATTTACTTTAGTCCAGTGATTCTCAGGACATACTCAGCCTGGCTGGTTGCAGGATATCACAATGAATATCCATGAGAGATTTTCAGGCTTTGTAAAGAAACCTCTCTCATGCATATGAATTATGGATATTCTGTATACTAGACTTGAGTTGAGAATTATTTAATTTAGATCAGGGGTTTTCAACCCAGTCCTCAGGACACACCAGGCCAGTCTTCAGTTTTATCAAGCTAGATTTTCCTTTCTTTACTATGCTTATTAGGAAATGCTTTTCAGGTTACAATGTATTCTTCGGTTATCATGTTTGAGTCAACTCACTTGTAATACGTTTTCTGTTATGCAATTGCTTCTAGTGCCTGTTAATCTGTAAGAAACAAGAATTGGAAAAATGGAAAGGATACCCACAATGAATATGTATGAGATAGATTTGCATACAGTGGAGGCAATGCATGCAAATTGATCTCATGCATATTCATTGTGGATATCTTGAAAACCAGACTGGCTTGGCCTGTCCAGAGGACTGGGTTGGGAACCCCTGCTTTAGATTCAGCTCACATCTTTTCATTGGTAGTTCAAGGCAAGTTACATATAGGGACAGAAAGTATTTCCCTATCCCCAAAAGCCTTACAATTAAGTTTGCACCTGAGGCAATGAAAGGTGAAGTGACTTGCCTCAAGGTCACAAGAAGCATAAGTGGGATTTGAATCCTGACCTCTATAGTTTAGAGCCTATTACATTAAACACTACACTAAACTTCTCCACTGCAGACCTGTAAGGGGATAATTCTCAAAAGGTTGCCCTAAAGTGTGTGTGCTAAGTACAAATTCTAAAATGGCAATTATGTGCGTAATTATCATGTAAGTCCACAGTTATGCTCCTACCTTTAGGCGGGAGCACTAACACTAGCCCAAAGATGGGAGTAAATGTGCGTAACTACAGTATTCTGTAACCTTAGCGTGTAAATGCTGGGCACACCCCTGACCCGATCATACCCTTCCACCATGCACATCCCCCTTGAAGTTGCACGCTAAAGGAATTACATGCTAAGGTTACAGAATACTAAGTGCAGTCATACATGTAACTGCAAATTAGTAATGCCAATTTACTGTAATTATAGCCAATTATTTAACAATTAAGTTACATGCGTAACAGACAGCATTCTATAATCTGCGTGCACAATTTTGCAAGCTAAGTGCGAAAATGGGTGCATAAGAACATAGAATTAGGATATTGCCTACCTGCCAGCTCATGACAGAATCATTAAAGACTCACCTATTCGGAAAGGCATACCCGACTGACCCAACTTAAATGCCTCAACCCTGCAACACTTCACTATCAAAGATCGTATTGGACATTATCAAACCCTCCTACCTTTAACCCCATGTGACTGAATCTTATCTTCCCTATACCACCATAACTTCTTTTGTACTTGTCCCCTACCGAACTTGGCGAATGCCTTTACGGTATTATGTAAGCCACATTGAGCCTGCAAATAAGTGGGAAAATGTGGGATACAAATGTAACAAATAAATAAATGACATCAGAGCCACCTGATAGGATCATGGACCACAGTACAGTTTTCATTTCACTGTTACCAACAGGCCGATCCATTCTTGGTTCTGCCCACCGGCATAGCTAGGTGGGGTGCAAGGGGAGTGGTTGCTCTCCCAAACGGATTTTGACTGAAACAGCTCCTAGGCAGCTCAGCCTTGCACCGTCACCTATTTTACAAACGGTTTGCTCCCCCTGACATCAAAACCTGGCTAAGCGTCTGGGTCTGCCCCATGACATACATGGATTTGCACTTCTAACTTTACAATGGGCGAATCAGGACTACTAGTCTGTGCATGCCATGGGGTAAATAGGTGCCAGCTCTGTACTGGAGGGAGGGGGGAGGGGATCGATGCAGAAAGCCACACGGTCTCTACTGCAAGTGTTCCACAAACAATTGTCCACAGGATTCAGTATTCAATAAGCATGTAAATTACCATCACCACATTAAAAATGTGGCAGTAATCCGTGCATCAGCCCTGGTAGTCTAGCTCCCCCCCCCCCCCAAAAAAAAAAAAGATGACGCCCCCAATGGCACCTTCCACACCTTGACTCAACCCAACTGATTTCCTTATTTCCACAACATACTACTACTACTACTACTTAACATTTCTAAAGCGCTACTAGGGTTATGCAGCGCTGTACAATTTAACATAGAGGGACAGTCCCTGCTCAAAGAGCTTACAATCTAATAGACAAGTGAACGGTCAGTCCGATAGGGGCAGTCAAATGGATTTACTGGATTTACTGAACGGTAAGTGTTAGGTGCCGAACGCAGCATTGAAGAGGTGGGTTTTAAGTAAAGACTTGAAGATGGGCAGGGAGGGGGCTTGGCGTAAGGGCTCAGGAAGGTTGTTCCAAGTATAAGGTGAGGCGAGGCAGAATGAGCGGAGCCTGGAGTTGGCGGTGGTGGAGAAGGGTACTGAGAGGAGGGATTTGTCCTGTGAACGGAGGTTACGGGCGGGAACGTAAGGGGAGATGAGGGAAGAAAGGTAGTGAGGGGCAGCAGACTGGGTGCATTTGTAGGTAAGAAGGAGAAGCTTGAATTGAATGCGGTATCTGATTGCCAGCGAAGTGATCTGAGGAGAGGGGTGATATGAGTATATTGGTTCTGGCGGAATATGAGACGTGCAGCAGAGTTCTGAACAGATTGAAGGGGGGATAGATGGCTAAGTGGGAGGCCGGTGAGGAGTAAGTTGCAGTAGTCCAGGCGAGAGGTAATGAGAGAATGGACGAGAGTTCGGGTGGTGTGTTCAGAGAGGAACGGGCGAATTTTGCTGATGTTAAAGAGGAAGAAGCGACAGGTCTTGGCTATCTGCTGGATATGCGCAGAGAAAGAGAGGGAGGAGTCAAAGATGACTCCGAGGTTGCGGGCAGATGAGACGGGGAGGATGAGGGTGTTGTCAACTGAGATAGAAAATGGAGGAAGAGGAGGAGGACATCTAAAAATAAATTCTCTGTTGCCTAACGGCAGCCTCCCCCCAATACTACTAACCCCACTTCTCTCTCTCCCTGACTTAAAAAAGTTCTAGTGTCTAGTGGCACCATCCCCCCCCCCCCCCCCCCCGACTTAAACAAAATCCCCTTAGTGTCTAGTGGTGACTTCACCCATGCTACCAAATAAGGAGGGAAATCCCTTATTTGACAGACTAACCCCGCTTTGTGCGGTTGGAGGGGGGTGCTACTAGACACCAGGGAAATTTTGTCAGGGGCAGGGGAATCAGGTTGGAGGAGGGAAGGAGTGCTAGTAGACACCCTCTCCTCTCATTCTAAACCGCCCCAGACCTTGCGAAAAATGTCTTGGGTTATGCACATTTCAAAATCCATTTTTCTCCTCGTATTGCAGGGGAATAGGTAATGACCTCATTACCAGTCATTTTAATGCAGTGTGCAGCCATGTTTACTGGGCAAGTTAACATCCATACTCAACCCCTTTCTGCACTGCTTGGCCAGTAACCTGCACATTAACCTCATGGCTTGGCTCATGGTAGCTTTCTGTATCAGCCTCTTCTTGGTGCATGAGAACATCCAATAAAATATTGAGCAAGTTACTTTATTGTGTGCAGGGAAGGGTAATTTGTATTGAGTTTAGCACCACCCATCATTTTGAAAGGCTGAGCAGGATCACCCTGTTCAGTTGACCTGGAATGAGGCGGCATCCCTCCTGAGTAAACCTATGCTCTTATCCTGAGCTACAAAAGGGGCGGAGGGAGGAGACTAAAACCAAATAAAAATTATGTGAGCAGATATGACTGGCATTATGCCACAAAGATAATATAAATAAATTGTAATTAGACCTGAAATTCTGGATTGTAGCAGTGTGTACTTAAAGAAGGTTTAAACCCATTGTACTTCCAGGACTTTGCAGAAGGAATCACAGAGTAGCTCACCCTACCCGGATTCCAGCTTGTTCTGACTGCATAACAATGACTTTCTAGCCAGGTCTTGAATTGCTGGAGACCTCCAGCAGTTGACTGTCAGTTGACCCTGATCCCAGCACTCCTCGCTGAAAGGATTATAATAACACGAGCTGTCTATTACTCAAACCCTGAAATGAAGGAGAGCGAGAGCGAGGGGGAAAAAAAGCACTGATTATCCAAACACAGTCATTAAAGAGGAAATGTGTTTTTAGAGCTGTCAGGATGATTAATGAGAGTTAGCAATCCTTGCAAATACACTTGTTTAGTCTAACTGGCAAAGCAGAGTTTTCGCATTGATTTACTGCTGCTTTTGAGTGCGTCTATGTGGGTAAAAGGGATTCTGAATGCTTAAAAACTGACGGAAGATATACAGATAGTTTTGCTGGGTATCTAATGAAATGTGTGCATGTGTGAATACTTATAAATTTATATATATTTTACCTCCTTACACCACTATTAGAGTAGTCTTAATGTATGTGTAGAACGATTCTTATAACATTTTCCTTTGTAAATGTTGGACTGGCTTGGCCCAGTTTTGACCACAAAAAAAAAAAAAAGACATACTGGAATAGAGGATTAAGTCATAATTTTGTCTTCCCTACATGAGTTATAGCCTCTCATAGCTTTGTTTGGCAGCTTTGCTCACAGCACTGGTTTTCTTGCAGACAAGCACTGTTCTGTTTTTCCTCTGGTTGTATAACTTTTTGCCTTTCAGCTGTAAATGAATTGGGTGTGTGTCATAGGGCTTGTTTCCTGATTCACAGTATGATTCCTTAGCAGAGAAAGTGGGATCGGCAGTCAGTACATTTACAGGCAGCTGTAGCCAGAAGGGAGGGGAGGCCTGCTCTGAACAGAGGGAGCACAGAGCTGTGTCCTTGTGCAGGGCAAATGCACCCAGACCACTCACAGCTGTTAGAGGTCCACTGAGAACTTAAAAGTGCTGCACTGTTAAATAATAAGCAAAATAAGTTTAAAAGTCTTCATCACATCTGTTATATTACATAAACATAATCATCTCCAGCTATTTCCGCTGTTGGTCCAGTGAAAGGTATCACAACCTGCTGTGACAGAGCCATTGGAAATGGGTTATTATGGTGTCATTTAGTTTTCTCTACTAGCATTTTGGACACTAGTCTCTGATCCAGTACATCAAACTGTTTTTGGTCAGGTGAAGTTAAAAGGAATCATTAGCTGTGCATGTGCATCAGGGGCATGGGCCCATCCACTTTGCCTTCAGGCCCACCAGTCATGTAGACGGCAGGGATCCCCAATCCCCTGAAGAAATCCAGACCTTCGTTCAGTCACTAAAATATGGCTGAGCTGCTGTTGCTGTCATCATGAGCATGCTCAGTTCTTGTGCATTCAATCATGTTCCGCTCATATGTGAGAACCGAGCATGCTCAGGATGTCGGCCTCAGATTCGCAAGCGCTACCACCGAGTACTGTGGTTTAGTGACAGCACAGCACAACTCCAGATTTGTTCAGCTGGTGGGGCTTGGGATACACTGTTCCCTCTAAGTTGAGCAGGAGTCCTCCAACTGCACTAAAGGTACAAAACTGTCTTGGGACCTGCATACTGCTATCTCTATATTGGTATCACAATGCACGGATAGTTGCCAGCTGCCGCTAGTTTCTATTAATAGCCTGATCCACTCCTGGTTTTACTTCATGAATGCATGGGCTTGTGTTTCTGATTTTGTCTAAAACTGGTACAAGTTCATGCATGCAACAGGGTCAAATCAGTTCTACATCAGCCTGTCATAAAAAAAAAAAAATTCAAAATAAGGAGAGTCAACATCAATTCACACAATCAAAAAAATAAAAAAGGGGTGAGCATGAACAAGTTAAAAATGAAAAAAAGCAGGTATTCCTACCATGTTCACTCTTTATAATTTAAAAATAAAGCGGGGCATAATCGAACGGGGGTGCCCAAGTTTTCCTGGGGCCATCCTCGTGGGGAAACCCGTATTATCGAAACAAGATGGGTGTCCATCTTTCGTTTCTATAATACGGTCGGGGACGCCCAAATCTCAAAATTTAGGTCAACCTTAGAGATGGTCGACATAAATGTTGAGATGGTCGACCTTAGAGATGGTCGTCCCCGGTTTTTGGTGATAATGGAAACCGAGGACGCCTATCTCAAAAACGACCAAATCCAACTCATTTGGTTGTGGGAGGAGCCAGCATTCGTAGTGCACTGGACCCCTTATATGCCAGGACACCAACCAGGCACCCTAGGGGGCACTGCAGTGGACTAACTGATGCACTAACTGAACGGAAAAAGCCCTTCCCTTACCGATCCCTTAGCGCTTCGGAAAGGAACGGACATGCATGAAGGAAATCGCATGCAAATGAGCTGCTCGCTGTTAGCTCATTTGCACACGAGTTCCTTCCTAAGGAGGGGAAGCCAGTGCAGAGCAGCCGAGCGTTATGCGTGGCTGCTCTGCGCATGCCAAAGACGGCTTCATACACGCAGACAAGCTGCGTGTATAATAGCCATACACAACCTTAAATAAATTGCCGTCTACAACCTTAAAAAAAAACACAAGTCCACGTGAAAATGTCCAAGTGCTCATCAGGGACGTCTTTTTTTTTTAGTATGGGTGAAGGACGTCCAAAATGTGGATGTTTCTGTGAGAAGGACATCCATGGGATTTGAACCGGCCACCTCTGGAATGCAAGACCACTAGGCCACTCCACTACCTTGAAATTTGGCCGTCCCTGTGGGGGGGGGGGGGGGGGCGCAGTTCAGGACCTCCAAAATGTTTGAAAGAAGGATGTCCATGCCTTCGCTAACACACACATACAGACAGCTGCGATGGACCTGAGTATGATGTATGATATTTGAGGCTGGCAAAAACAGTTTTTAAAGTTGTTTTTTTCAGGATGGGAGGGGGTTAGTCACCACTGGGGGAATCAGGGGAGGTCATCCCCGATTCCCTCCAGTGGTCAACTGGTCAGTTCAGGCACCTTTTTGAGACTTGGTTGTAAGAAAAAATGGACCAAGTCGGCCAAGTGCTCGTCAGGGACGCCCTTCTTTTTTTAATTATCGCTCGAGGACGCCCATCTGTTAGGCATGCCCCATTCCCGCCTTCGCTACGCCTCCAACACGCCCCCCGGGAACTTTGGTTGTCCCCGCGACAGGAAGCAGTTGGGGATGTCCAAAATCGGCTTTCGATTATACCGATTTGGCCGACCCTGAGTGAAGGACACCCATCTCCCGATTTGTGTGGAAAGATGGTCACCCTTCTCTTTCAAAAATAAGCCTGAAAGCCAACTAGCAGCCCTGATTACATGAGCTACTTTCTCTAGTCTGCCTCCTTTCCAACCTCACTATCTACAACTCCTAGTCCATTCAGGGAATCCTGACCTCCAGAACCCCTTCCTCTTCCATTTATTTATTTATTTCATTTGTATCCCACATTTTCCCACCTATTTGCAGGTTCAATGTGGCTTACATGGTACCGTAACAGCGTTCGCCAGTTACGGTGTGAACAAATACAGGTGTTATTGATGGTAAGAAGGATCGTGTTTGGTAGATACATAGGGGGAAGTAATAAATATTATTGGAAGGGGTGGATCTGCCAGTAGGTGAACAGGGTAATTCTATAACACAGGCACTAACATTTACATGCTTATTACATGTGAGAATGTTTAGAATAATGGTATTTAAGCATGTATTTGTGCACATTTGCATATAACAGCCAAAATTCCACCTAAGCACTATTTTGTAAATATGCACTTAACTTACACAGTGCATATTTGCAAGGGGGTACAGCATGGACAGGACTCATTTATAGAATACTATAAATTACACATATATCAGCGGCATTTAGGCACTAGCATGTACACCAGATCTATGGCTGGTGTTAAATGCTTGTGCCTAACCTTTAAGCACTCATATACCCTGTCAAGCCAGTATTTTATAAAGGAACTAGTAAAAAAGGCCCGTTTCTGACACAAATGAAACGGGCGCTAGCAAGGTTTTCCTTGGAGTGTGTATGTTTGGGAGAGTGTATGTGAGAGTGACTGTTTGAGAGTCAGAGTGAAAGTGTGAGTGTGTGAGAGAGAGAGTGAGTCTGGGTGTGAGTGTGTTTGTGAGAGAGTGTGTGTGTGAGAATGAGAGTGTGTGCAAGTGTGTATGTGAGACACAGTGTGAGAGAGAGTGTGTGTATGAGACCAAGCGAGTGTGTGAGTGACTGTGTGGCACATAGAGAGTGAATGTGATACAGTGTGAGACAGAGTGTGTGAGAGTGAGAGTCAGAAAGACATTGTATATGAGAGAGAGAGAGTGTGAGCCGTGCCCTCCCAATCCATGGCCATCTGTCCCCTGCCCCCTCCATTCATCCTTTTCCAGCAATTCTCCTCTCTCCCTGAGCCCTGCCCTCCCAATCCATGGCCATCCATGTTTCTCTGTCACCTGCCCCCTCCATTCATCCCTATCCAGCATTTCCCCTCTCTGCCTGAGGCCTGCCCTGCAATCCATATCCATCCATGCCCATCTGACCCCTCCATTCATCCCTATCCAGCAATTCCCCTCTCCCTGAGTCCTGCCCTTCCAATCCATGCTCCTCTGTCACCTGGCCCCTCCATTCATCCCTATCCAGCATTTCCCCTCTCTGCCTGAGGCCTGCCCTGCAATCCATATCCATCCATGCCCATCTGTCCCCTCCATTCATCCCTATCCAGCAATTCCCCTCTCCCTGAGTCCTGCTCTTCCAATCCATGCCCATCCATGCTCCTCTGTCACCTGGCTCCTCCATTTTTCCCTATCCAGCATTTCCCCTCTCTGCCTGAGGCCTGCCCTGCAATCCATATCCATCCATGCCCATCTGTCCCCTCCATTCATCCCTATCCAGCAATTCCCCTCTCCCTGAGTCCTGCCCTTCCAATCCATGCCCATCCATGCTCCTCTGTCACCTGGCCCCTCCATTTTTCTCTATCCAGCATTTTCCCTCTCTGCCTGAGGCCTGCCCTGCAATCCATATCCATCCATGGCCATCTGTCCCCTCCATTCATCCCTATCCAGCAATTTCCCTCTCCCTGAGTCCTGCCCTTCCAATCCATGCTCATCTGTCACCTGGCCCCTCCATTTTTCCCTATCCAGCAATTGCCCTCTCGACCTGAGGCCTGCCCTGCAATCCATATCCATCCATGCCCATCTGTCCCCTCTATTCATCCCTATCCAGCAATTTCCCTCTCTCCCTTAGTCCTGCCCTCCCAATCCATGCCCATCCATGCTCCTCTGTCCCCTGGCCCCTTCATTCATCCATTTCCAGTAATTCCCCTCTCTCCCTGAGCCCTGCCCTCCCATTCCATGCCCATCCATGCTCCTCTGTCCCCTGCCGCCTCCATTCATCCTTTTCCAGCAAGTCCCCTCTCTCCCTTCCATGACCCCCCCCCTCGCATCCATGCTCCTCTCTCTCCCATGTCCCAGCCTGGCCCGCCCTCTTCTCCCCCCCCCCTTCGCATCCATGTCCCCCCCTTCGCATCCATGCATCCCCCCCCCTTCGCATCCATGCCCCCCCCCTTCGCATCCATGCATCCCTTTTTTTTTTTCTTCTTCGTTTTAACTTTACCTCCGTGGCGGTTCGTGCAGCGAAACGTCAGGGAAGGAGGCGGCATTCCCGACGTCTTGCTTTCCCTTCGCTGTCTCCCGCCTTCTTTTGAAGGCGGAACACAGCGAAGGGAAGGCTAGACGTCGGGAGCGCCGCCTCCTTCTCTGACGCTTCGCTTCCGGATTTGTTTGGTTTGAGGCGAGGGCGGGGCAAAGACGGCTGGCTGGCTTGAAGGCTTCACACCACGAATCCGCGAACCCTTCAGCCTGGGAGTGACGTCAGATGGCTTCAAGGCTTCAGGCTTCAGGCTTCAAGGCTTCAAGGCTTCAGGCTTCACAGAACGTTGTCCTCAGAACGTTGAGGGTGCGTTTTATTATATTAGATGTTGGAACCTGCATTCCTTTATAAAACAGGCTTCTGTTACCAGGTGCCCTCCTGACATCAAGTTATAGGCACCCAGTTATAGAATTATTCTCAAAATGTCTATGGACATCCATCCTGCTGTGAGAGTCATTTGTTTTACATCATCATCTTCAATGCTACACCATCTCGTGGGGGGAGAGGGAGGGGGCAAGCCAGCTGTTTGTCTGCTAGCCAGGGGTATAAATGTGCAACTCATTATTGTTGGAAGGGCATTCAATTTCTGTTTCAAAAGAATGGACCAGTTCCAACCTTTGCCCTCCCAAATGACTCTGTCCATTCCTCAACACCCCCCCCCCCCCCCCACTACCACCACCACCTGTCTTCCTTCGCTCTCAAGACAATTGCATCACTTATTTTTGAGCACATTAAAATATATATATATATATATAGGTGTGTTTCACTGAAGCACTAACGCGATTGGTGGAAGCTCCATTCATTTATCTTTCTGCTTGATAGACATTCATATGCATAGGTTTATTTTACACATGCACAATGCATACATGAAAGCAGTAGAAGCCAGGTGCATAAATGCTGGGAAGTCAGCCGCCACCATCTGAAGTTCAGCAAGATGGTGCTGAGAAAGCCAGTGCCACAGGGACTCAACTACTTCAGAAACATGAGGGGGAAAACCCCTGCAGCAGCAGATACCTAACCCCCATCAGCAAAAGAAGAGGGAATGTACCATGTTGCAGCAAAGAATTGTGGAGCCTTAGAGAGTAACAGAAGCTGTCACAGTGATGGAGCAGCCGAACTAGTCCTGGAATAAGGTGGTATGAAGCTGGGGGGGGGGGGGGGGGGGGGGGGGGGAGAGACAGGGGAAGGGGAGGAGGAAGTGAGAGCCCCTTGTGGGGAGGGGCAGGAGATCGAGGATGTGAGCACAAGGGGAGGGGAGAAAGCACAAGGGGGAGCATGGGGGGGTGAAGGAAGAGAGTGCAAGAAATACAAAAATACTTCCTTCACAACCTCTAAACTTCCCTTTCTCACATCTCCAGAGATACGTATCTGCACTCTTCAAACACAAACCCCCAATCTTGCATGCACATGCTTGCACTTAGGGGTAAATTTCAAGAAAGGGCGCCAAACGTTAGGTGCAAAAAACTGATTGCTAAGCAAGATTCTATAATGGCAAAGTTGAGCGCTGAAGCTGTTATAAAATATTAGTGTAAGCTGGTATTTGAGCATCAAACTCTAGGCTTGAGCATTTACACCACATTAAAATGCTGATATAAATGGTCACTCACGCCTAAATAATGTTAGTTGCGCACATAAGTGCCCGACACACCCCTGACCTGCCCATGCCCCCTCCTATGTTAATGACCTCTATACAGTTCTGCGCTATAGAACAGCACCTAAGTGCAGATACGCACTTAACTGAAAATTGGTGCCACTAAAACTCTTATATAAAAGTCTGTAGTGAGACCTCATTTAGAGTACTGTGTACCAGGGACGTATCTGCGTGGGGCCACAGGGGCCTGGGCCTCCGCAGATTTCGCCCCGGACCCCCTTCCGCCGTTAACCCTCCCTCCCCCGCCTACCGCCGTCACCTACCCCCGAGGTCCGCTTCCTCCTGCCGGCTTTTTAAAATATTGCTTCAGCTGCGACGTCAGACTCCGTCCAACTGGAACTAAGGATGCATGCAGCTTTCACAGCACGACGAGGATGAAGAAGTTAAAGAAGACCGCGGCTGGGCTGGCGGGGAGTTGGGGTCCCCCGCCAGCTGAAGCAATATTTTAAAAAGCCGGCAGGAGGAAGCGGACCTTGGGGGTAGGTGACGGCGGTAGGCGGGGGGGAGGGAGGGAGGGTTAACGGCAGTAGGGGGGGCGGCGGCGACCGGGGGGGCTATAATGTGCCCCCTAACTCTAGCCCCTGCCCCCCCTACCGCCGAACCTCAGATACGCCCCTGCTGTGTACAATGCTGAAGACCGCACCTTCAAAAACACGATGGTTGCATCAGAGGGCGGCCACTAAAATGGTCAGTGTTCTTCGTCATAAAGCATATGGGGACAGACCTAAAGATCTGTTTTTTTACTTTGGAAGAATGGTGGGCAAGTGGAGATATGATAGAGGTATTTAAATACCTACACAGCACAAGGAAGTGAGTCTCTTTCAATTGAAAGGAAACTGGCACGAGGGGCCTAGGATGAAAGTGAAAAACTCAGATGTAACCTGAGGAAATACTTCTTCACGGAAAGGGTGGTGAATGCATGGAACAGCCTCCTGGTGGAAGTGGTAGCGACAAAGACCATGTGAATTCAAGAAATCTTGGGATCTCAACGGGAGAGGAAGGGATAGTAGACAGCATAGATGAGCAGACTGGACAGGTTATATGGTCTTTTATCTGCCTTCATTTTTCTCTGTTTTCTCTTGTTGACAGTTAAAACCAATTAGCATCCTATTAAACAATTAAGTTCAGGCTTTAATTGTAGTTAATCGGTGCTACTTGGCACCTTAGTCATAATTCTATAACCTTAGCCCATAATTTCTTTAGCTCACAACCGCTAGGGGTTGTGGATAAGGTTGTGAGATGGGCATGAATAGGTCATGGCCATGCCCAGCACCTCTAGGGAGTTGATAAAGGAGCAGAGCTCCAAAATTCAACCTTTTTGCAGTTTTGAGATGGGTTTTAATTCCAGCGTGGTAAGTACAGTTCCCCTGACAGAGGAAGTTTGTCGGAGCTGAGCTGCTAGCAGGGTGCTATGTAGTGGTGCTCAGTTCTGTATTTTCTATCTCCACCTGCTGGTCGATGGACATAACTACCCACTCGTCCTGGAATAATGGGAATGAATGTAATGGAAGGTTTAGTTTCTTGAGAATTTTCTGTCAGGGGATTCTTGTGTTATTTTGAGCAGTTCAAGAAAGTTTGGGATCATCCACCTAAATCAGGAATGGTGTTCCTGCACTTTTTCAGAAAGTGGATCTCTGCCAGGATGGACCCAGCTGTCACCTGGTAGTAGAGTACCCAGGACAGCAGAACAAAGCCATAGCCTTCGGATGCTAATCTGAGGATCACTGGAGATGGGGATAAAGGATTGCCATGGAGCAATGCCTCTACTGCTGTCCCAGGTTAAAAACTGACAGTGTTGGCACTTCCAATATGCTCTCACGTTGGGCAAAGAAACAGATTAAATGGAGTGGAGAACATGGATTAGAACGGGAAATGGGGAATCAGGGTGGAAGGGAGAATGAGAACCTGAGAATAGAGAGAGAAGAGTAGATGTAGGGACTTTGGATTAGATGAGGAGTAGGGAGAGGGACTCTCTGGGATCAAAGGAAGAGCAGAGATTCAGCCTGAGCAAAAACTAGGGGAGACAGTTAAGACCTGAATACAGGGGGGGGGGGGGGTATGAGTGCATCTCTGTTACAGTGGGCTGGGTGGTTGTGGGGGTTTGACAATGGAATATAGATGTGAGATAGGTGTAAGGTAAGAGGGCTAAATGATGGAGAGGTGTTCAGGGGTGAAACGAAGGGAATAGAGGGTGGAGAAAGGAGCAAGACACTGAGGAGAAGTGAGGGGGTAAAAAGCATTGGAAAGGAACAGGGGAAACTAGAGTGGGTGAAAGGCTGCAAAAAAGGATGAGTTTGTGGTGGGGGTGAAAGATAGTGGAAATAGAGTTGGGTAGGTGGTGAAAGAGTGCCTTGGAAAGCTGGGTGGAGGTAAGAGACAAGAAAAAAGGGGATGGAATGAATGATAGAAGGAGAAGTAACTTGTGAAGGGAAGATATAAATGCCAGAGAGGGATGTAGGGCAGAAAGTAAAGAAGGCAAGAAGAGAAAAAAGAAATTGAAAATAGGCAGGACACCCTGGAACAAGTTAAGAGAAGACAGAGGAAAGCAGATAAGAGAGACTGGAACCAATATAATTAGAGATATATAATGCTTACACAACAAAGGTAGGGAGAAAACGTTTTATTTAGAGTTTAGTAATTAGAATGTCAACTTTGGGAAATTCTAATGTTTCTCTATTTTGCACAGTACAACAGGAAATGCATTTCTATTTTTCTTTCTATTGCTGCACTGCATACAGAATCTGGTTCTTTGGGGTTTCCAGTTCCACATTTGAAAACTGACATCCACAACCTCCACCTTCAGCTAATTAACACTGTCTCCCTCTCACCCCCCCCCCCCCCCCCCCCCTTCATGCTCTCTCACTCTTACTTTGCTTACATTTAAATCGCTTTTCTCTCTCTCCTCTTCTTCCCCTCCCCCCACCTTGAGTGCATACACGCATGTTCTCCCAACTCACTCAAGTTTAATTAAGTTTTAAAATTCATACTGTGAACATAAGTGACACTCCTGGAGATAAAATCTGGCTTTATTATTCATTCAAGAATACAATTTAGCATGTCTAAAGTCATTACTTCACTCGCATGCCATATTTTCTTTTGCTTCTGCTAATCGTTCTACTTTATTTCTCTTTCCTCCCTCCCCCCCCCCCATATGATTTGAGCTCTGCAACATATAATATGTCACTTCTGTGTTCCTTTTCTCTCCATTTGTTCCAATGAGCCAAGCTTTCTATCTATTCTGTAGCTACAAATGAAGCTGTCAGATTGGATCAGGCACTTGATATGACAGCCCTTGTGGGAGTCAGGACCCCTTGAACAGAGAGGCCTTGTCTGTCACAGCTGCCTGACACAAGCCATAATGCACAGATTGATGGCTCCAAGAGTAGGACCCAGCACATTTTCGCCTCTATTTTGGGTGAAAACACTCCTTGAAAGATCTTGAAAGGAACTGGCAGTTCAGCAGTTGGAATGATTAATGAGCACTGGCTCAGCTGTATGGATTTCTCCCAGCACCAACAGCCCCTCATCCAGCAGGCCTAAGTATGCTCTGCCCTCTCCCTTTCCCACCCCCCCCCCCCCCCCCCCCCAATCCCTTGCCTTCCCATGTTTAGCCGGAAATGAGACTAAACGACATGCAGCATATGGAAAAAGTTAAAATATAAATTATGGCTGAAAGAGACTAGCAGAGTTTGGAACAGTTGAAAAATGTTTATGGGTTGAGAAACCTTGGGCCCGCTCTGTGTAGTTAACAATGATAAATGGGATTCAGTCAGAAAGGAATTTCTGTTGTAGGGAAAGGCAGAATAAGGTTCCTTCAGTACATTTCTCTTATTCTGGCTGAGAACTGCCCCAGGCCTCAGCCCTCGACAATCTCTAAATCATTTTACTTGGAGTGAAAACAACCCATTCCACACTGTCAGGAGTTTTGGCTAGTTAGTTGTTTGTTGGTTGCGAGCACAAGTAACTCTGGTGGTGACCTTGAACAGTTTGTACGGGAGGGGATGTCATGTGACAGAGGCCTTCCCCTTCCTGTGCTATATTCAGAAACAATGTCCTGGTGAATGAGTGGGGGGGGGGGTGGGGGGGGAGGAGGAATAAAGAACTGGATTATGAAATTGATAATCCATTTATAGTAATATTAAATACTGTCCCCTCTTCTCACCATCACCATAGGAATATGGCTGACTTGTATGAAAGACGTAACCTAATCAAATAGCATTTGAAATCCCACCACTTCTTTTCCTGAAGGATCCCCAAAATTAAACGTTCTCAGGCTTTTAGGAATTACTCTTTGCTTTAAGCCAAATCCCTCCCTTTGAACCCTCCCCCCCCCCCGCCCCCACTGAAGCTGTCATCTGGGCTGTTCATTTCCTTACCCTTGACTTTCAAAACAGGAGCCATCCTAATGACAAGATTTTCATCCGCACCTGCCCAGTGTAAGCAGGTCTCCTTCATGCATTACTTCTTCCAAAAGTGAGAATAAAACCACACAGTGCAGCAGGAATAATCACAAATTGTGGTGTCTTTTATTGGGCTAATAGACAAACATACCCACAATATAAGAGCTTTGGAGACTACACATGTACAATCTTTAGAACTCTGCACTTCAAATGTAACACCAGATTCATTTTATGAGCTTCACCACAACAATTTCAGTGTTTCAGTTAATAAAAGATATGATGAAGTAAGCCGATTAAGGATAAACTGGTTATGACTGATATGTCTACAGCATCTCTAAAAGTGTGTTCCATTATTGCTCAGCACTTAATACCACTCTGCATTTTTGAAACAAACTGAAAATGGTAGGAACTAAGTTTAGTTCCCACTTCAGGCACAGGCAGCTCCTTGTGACTCTGGGCAAGTCACTTAACCCTCCATTGCCCCATGTAAGCCGCATTGAGCCTGCCATGAGTGGGAAAGCACGGGGTACAAATGTAACAAAAAGAAAAGAGACACTATTGGAGATTCTACATGGAATGTTGCTACTATTGGAGATTCTACATGGAATGTTGCTATTCCAGCTATTCCACTAGCAACATTCCATGTAGAAGGCTGCGCAGGCTTCTGTTTCTGTGAGTCTGACGTCCTGCACGTACGTGCAGGACGTCAGACTCACAGAAGCAGAAGCCTGCGCGGCATTGGTGGAATAGCAAAATTCCATGTAGAATCTCAAATAGTAGCAACAGTGGAGGAGTGGCCTAGTGGTTAGGGTGGTGGACTTTGGTCCTGAGGAACTGAGTGCGATTCCCACTTCAGGCACAGGCAGCTCCTTGTGACTCTGGGCAAGTCACTTAACCCTCCATTGCCCCATGTAAGCCGCATTGAGCCTGCCATGAGTGGGAAAGCGTGGGGTACAAATGTAACAAAAAAAAAAAAAAGGGATATGGTGTTTGAAAGCTGATCAAGACCAAATGGCTACTATTATTACAGCTATAAAAGCTGAGTACTGGGATTATACTTCAGAAAGGCTGACTTTCTAATCTCTGTCAGATCTTTGCCCTTTGATTCATTTTGCCAGGGCTCTAAGGCCCACTTTGTAAATCTGGCCTGCCAGTTTAGAAGCCAGGCATTGCAAGCTATAGTAAGATACTCATGTAGCCAGTGCCATACAGCATCCTCCACTGATGATGTGCTCTGTTCTCTAACAAGGGGTAAAAAGTCACTCTGAATAGAAACTAATGGGTCAATATTAAAATCTTATGGTCAATGTTTATTTATTTTTAATAAAAGTCAACCATAGCACTTCCTGTAAGTATGTCACATATATTCAGCAAACTATAATATAGGCTCCAATGTTAACATAAACCAGAATATTCACTGAAACCCACATATATTAATGCTTATGTATATATTCAATTCAGTTCTCTATTTTATATATATATTTTATATATATATATATGTGCTCGACAACTCCGCTTGGCTGAGGTCTTCAAAAAATAGAGAACTGAATTGAATATATACATAAGCATTAATATATGTGGGTTTCAGTGAATATTCTGGTTTATGTTAACATTGGAGCCTATATTATAGTTTGCTGAATATATGTGACATACTTACAGTAAGTGCTATATATATATATATATATATATATATATATATATATATATATATATATAGTAGTCCCAATTTCTAGCTTTTGGGTAATTTTCAAAAGTTGGTAAACATGCCAATGATCACGAATTCTTTTACTTCAAGTAATGGCTGCTGCGAGTTTCAGCAGCAATCTTGCAAGACTGATACTGGCACTCGCAGCGAGCCATTTTTGGTTTGAAGACCACATGGGCAGCAGCATAGGGGGATCGCTCCTGCCTCAGTGGGGGGAGCTTCATCTGTACAACAAGTAAGAAATTGACTTGATGAGGGGCTCTCTGAAGCTAGTCACAAATGGATTGAGTTACTCCAATTAAAAGGTATCACCTAAGATTTGTTATGGGTCTTTTTATTCTACACACTCTGCATCATAAATCAAAGCAGTAATTTCATTCCATATCACATCATTGGTCCCATCCAATATCATGAAACATTTCAGCCAGAACTGAATCCAGGCCATCCACCCAAGCACCTGACAACCAATACATTATGCACTAAGGCAGCCTGTTCCATTACTGCACTCATTACCCAGGCATCCAGACCACATCTAACCTCTCAGCTCACAGGAGACCAAGTACAGCACTAAGCAGTAAATATTCCCAGCTCAGACAGAGTATATGCATCAGAAACACTCCTCGCTCTTCTTTGCTTTTGTACAGATGTGAACTGATGGTCTCTGCAGGCCTATGTTACCTTTTACTACAGTTAAGATCATAGTAACATAGTAAATAATGGCAGATAAAAACTAAAATGGTCCATGCATTCTCTTCAGCAGTGATTTATACACTTTGGGTAGATGTCCCATACAGAATCCAACACCCAGACCTGCTACCCCTCTCAGCTAAGCTAATAAAGTAGTAACAGTGCCTTATTGGTTCGAGACTGCTACTCAGTGCAGATCCCCCTCCCCTTACTTTTTCATAGATCCACTGGTTTTAGGGTTGCAACTGTTACTCAAAGTAGGTTGTCCCCCCCCCCCCCCATGCTTTCTCATAGATACACTAGTTTTAGGGTTGGGGATGCTGCTTAGTGCAGGTTGCCCCTCCCTACCTCCATGCTTTCTCATAGATCCACTGATTAAAAGGTTTGGGCTTAACTCTATGAAGGTTGCACTCTCCCTCTGTGCTCTCTCTCATAGAGCCACTGGTTTTAGGGTTGCAACTGCTACTCAATGCAGGTTTACTCCCCTCCCCCCATGCTTTTTCACAGAGCCACTGGCTCTAGGGTTGGGGATGCTACTTCACGAAGGTTGCCCTCCCCCAGACTTTCTCAGATCCACTGGTTTGAGGTTGCAACTTCTACTCAATGCAGGTTGCCCCCTCCCCACTTCCATGCTTTGTCATAGATCCACTGGTTTTAGGGTTGCAACTGCTACTGATTGCAGGTTGCTCCCTCCCCCCCCCCCCCCCCCATGCTTTGTCATAGATCCATTGGCTTTAGGGTTGCAACTGCTTTTCAGTGCAGGTTACCTACTAGTGCTTTATCTCCATTCTCTTGCCTTCAAGGATCCTCTTTGTAAATTGTATGCTTAGGGTTATGTAAAGGTGATGCTGTACTTCTTCAGGCATGTGCAACCTTAACTTTGGATTTCTCATATAAATTTGATGAACACTGCCATGTCCTACATACACATCTGTACATCAAGGGGAAAGAGGGTTAAAATGTAGACTGCTAATACATATTGGGCTAGATTCTATTTATGACGCCTATAAAATCAGCGTCAAAAAAATACGCCTAGGCGTATTCTGTAGACTACACCAAAAGTTAGGCATAGTTTATAGAATATGCCCAGTGCCCATTTCCTGCAACTATATTTAGTCACGGCCATTTACACACCAAATAAAACCTGGTGTAAATATAAGTAATGTGCAGAAAGGGCATATTTTATAACACTGTGTATAAATTCTAGGAACACCCACAACCCCATCCATGCCCCTCCATGGCCACGAAACCTTTTCAGATCCGAGTCTTATAATTTACACACACCTGAGTCCAAGATGGCTGCAGTAATGTAAAGATGTGTGTGAGCTGTCTCTGTGTTTTCCATTTACATCATGCCTAAACGTTGTGGGAGGTCCGCGCAACCCGTTTGGCGTGTGGTCTTCCCTTCAATCTGTCAGGTGGAAATCACTGCGTATACTAGCGCACAAGTTGGTGAACTGGTTGATCGAGTGTTGGAGAGGGGCTTGAGCTTCAGGAGTGAAGTATCACTTAGCTCAGCCAGTCCTGCTACTCCTCCATGCCCCAGGATGGAAGTAGTGCCGGGTGCTTCCGGGTCAGCAACGGCATCTCCGTCAGTGTTGGGAGAAGTGAGTGGGTCGAAGGCCAAAATTCCTCCTTATGTGGGGTCATCTCGAGCACACCTTTGCGCAAAAAGCCGGCGGAGGAGCATCTGGAGTGACTAGCAGTGGAACCAGAGTTGGTTCTTCTGCCATTGGTCAAACCAGCAGAGATCACTCTGGAGGCCATTTGGCATGCCTTAGAGGCTCTCTATTCTTCGTCTTCTAAGGTCCTACCTGCAGTGGCCCAATCTGATATCTGACTTCAGTGTTTGGAACGGAGCAACACAGATTTGAAAAGGGAAAATGGAGAGGAGATCCAAGTTCAACAGGTGAAATCTGTACAATCTTCAGTATTACAAGATAAAATGGTGCTATATCGAACAGTTGAAAACTCTGAAAATTATATTAAAAGGTTGAACTTGAACCTGTTACATTTTCCTAAGGTTTTAACATCTATACCCAAGGAGATGTTTTACAAATTCTTGAAAGATATTCTTAGGTATCAATATAATGCTCTACCCCCTTTGAATAAAATCTACTATGTTTCAGTCCCCTTTAAGAAGTTCACTAGCTCTCTGGAGAAACCTGGACAAGCTGATATTTCTTCAGTTTAAATTTAACAAACATTTTGGAGACCTCTGCAGAGGAAGTGATTTCTCGAGTTACTCTTTTGGTTTAATTTGTATTTCTACAGAATAAGGAGGGGGCAGAATACCTATTTTTCCGGATGTTTCCCGCTGGACTCGCATATCAGGAGGAATGTTTTGTCACATCGGTCCAAAGTTTTAGCACTAGGTGCAACTTTTCAATTATGCTATCCCTGTAAATGCATGATTTCTCTGAATAACGTAAAATATGTATTTTTGAGTCCTCTCAGCAACAGTTTTTCCTGGAGGGAAAAGGGACTGTTTCCACTTGAACCTATGAGTGGTTTACTTCATTGTTTTCAGGCCTTTTTTGTTTTTTTTTGTGATTGCGTTAGGCTCACACCCTTTCTTGTTTACCAATTTGATTGTTTAATTTCTATCTTCTCCTAGAATTTCCCTTTTTCTTGGGCTCGCCTTATGTAGACTTTAATTATAGAATACGATTTGCTTGTAATCTTCCCTAGAGTTGTGTGACACACTATTTGTTTCTTTGCAAAATTTTTCATTGTAATGTTTATTGGAAATTAATTAAAAAAAAAGAATTTACGCACATCATTTTATAGAATATACACTTATAAAATGATGATAGAATTCAAGAATGCATGGGATAAACACCATATAGAAAAAGTATGGAATCCAACTAAAGCAAAACCTAAATGGCCTCATAACTGGAGTGAGCTTTGACGGCAGCTTCAGAGGTTGGGACGACAGACCAATGTCCAGCAGACTTCTATGATCTGGTAAATAGCAAAAACAAAAAAACAAATCAGGATGAAAGCTGGAGTAGATGTCTACATCAACTCCAGTAGTTGGGAAGTAGGCTCGGTGCAGGGCAGACTTCTATGGTCTGTGCCCCAAAATTGGCAGGGAGAGACAGAGATTAATGAAGAAGTGGAACCTGTATGAGTGCCAGATTCAACTCTTGCTACTTTGTTGGGCAGACTGGCACCAGACCTGCAGTTACGGTAGTCAAGCACTTCATCCTCATCAACCCATGAATCTGCAACCTCCACCCTTTAAATGTGGGTGTCTCACACTCAATCTACTTAATTGGAATACACATCTTTATCTCCTCCCCCCATGACCTACCTCAGGCCCCCCAGACACCCCCCCCCCCAGCATACCTTTTAGGCAGAAGCAAAGCCCACTTGCCCCTGCCTTCATGCTGCCATCTTCAAAAATGGTGGCACCTGACCCCCATGCAGTGCATTCTGGGATGTACCGCATGAGGCCAGTGTGCCAAATAAGGGAATTTTTCCCTTATTTGTTGTCTGGGTGGAGACTAGAGCTGTAACGAATACTCATATTCGATTCAGCTCAGAATAGTGCCCCAAATACATTATTCATATTCAGCTGAATAGTGATTTAAATTCGAATATGAATAATTCAGGGCTCTACTGTGCTAAATCCTAGTGAAATAAACACTTGATCTTTGATTTCACATTGCTTCTTTTATTATTTGTTATGTTAAAGCTCAATGCCCATTATTCGTATTCGGCCAAATAGTAAAATATGCTATTCAGTACAGCTCTAATGGAGACTACCAAATAAGGGGAAAATTCCCTTATTTGACAGACTGACTCTCATGTGGTGTGTCCTATGATACACCATGTGGAGTCAGGCAGTGCCATCTTCAGGAGCGAATGGCATTGCTTCTAGAAGGTACGTCCGTGTGGTGGTCTGGGAGGGTCATAGGGGGTTGAGAGTTCACTAGACACCAGGACTTTTATTAGGAGGACTGGGTTGGTGGAGGTGCACTAGATACCATGGCAATTTGTTTGGAGGAAGTCTTTGGGGATCCAGGAAGGCTCGTGACTTTTTTTTTTTTTTTTTTTTAAGGATTGGGGGTGTGGGGGGATCACTAGACTCCAGGGATACTTGCTTGGGGGTTGGGTCAAGAGGGATTGGGGTGTTGGCAGTTAGGTTCAGAAGATCTGGGGGGTAAGCTTGGAGGGGGGAATCAAGGGATTTTTTGGGGTGGCAGTGTTTGTGGAGGTGACCCTGGAGTGGAGATGTAGCCTAGTAGTTAGTGCACTGGGCTTTGATCCAGGTGAACTGGATTCGATTCCCACTGCATCTCCTTCTGACTTTGAACAAGTCACTAAACCCTCCATTGCCTCAGGTACAAAATAAGTACCTGTATATAATATGTAAACCACTTTGACTGTAACCACAGAAAGGCAGTATATCAAGTCCCATGCAGGTTTGTCTCTGTCAGTGAGTGAGCAAATCACTGCTCACGCACTGATAGGAGGGGGGGGGGGGGGGGGAGATTTTGGCAGTGAGCTGTAGATTACTTCTGCGGTGTGCATGGTTTCATTTTTCTGACAGCACACATTTTTTACGCAACAATAATTTCCATGCTCATTGATTATGATATCTCTTGGTCAATTTTTGCAGAAAGCTCATGTTAGAAGCCATCCCCCAGATTCTATATAAGGTGCGGCATATAGCCCACATTAAATTGTGCTTGCAACCAATTTATGTGCACTTTTCAACTAAGTAGCAAGCCAATTAGAGATGACAATTGGCCGATAACAAACTATCACTAATTGTCAATAATTGGAATTTATGTGCACTTCTTTTTAGGCGTATTCTAAAAGGAGGTGCGTGTAAATTCCAACATGCGTAGCTGAAAATGGGACATGGCTATGGGGGGATGTAGGTGTGTTGGGGCGTCAATCGAAGTTATGTTGGTTATTACAGAATTTGGCGCAACACACGTACATGTAGAAGCAGGTATGGTTTTCAATGGCGTAAATGGCCGCAACTAAATTGTACATACTTCCCCCTGGCCTATACACTAATCTATAAACCACGTCTTACTGTACATGCGGTTTATAGAATAGCACTAAGTGCATTTATTCCAAAACACCTACATTTTAGGCGCAGTTTACTGAATCGAGTCCCATGTGCTTGACAACTCTAATGTGCTGTTTTCTGCATCGACCCCACAATAAGAAAAAGACAGTGAGAGATGCAGAAACAGGGAGTGAGAGACACAGAAAATGAAAGATAAGACTGTCAAAGAGTGAAAGGGGTAATATGACTGGCTTCCCTTCTTCATAATCAATGTTATCTATTCACTGAAGATTAGAATTTATAAAACGTATACTAAACTTCAAAGAGGATAATTTTACAACAGGGCATCTAGCTTGATAGGGTAGGAAGGCATCTATTTTTAGCTGATTGTATTTAGTCTACTCAGTAATATATAGCCTAATGAGTGGAGGAGTGCCTAATTGCTAGTACAGTTGGTTGAGAACAGGGGGATTGGGTTTCATTCCCACTGAGGCTCCTTGTGATCCTGGGCCAGTCATTTAACCCACCATTGCCTCAGGTACAAAAAAGCCCACTAATGACAGAGAAAAGTACCTGCACATAATAATAATAAACAGGGCCGTGCTAACCCGGTAAGTGAGGTAAGCATGGCAGGGGGGTGCTTCCCTCTGGGGGGCGCCGCCACGCCATGCTCACCTCGCTCGCCCTTCCCCAACATCCCTTTTCTTTTATTTTCTTTTTAAATTTACCTCCGTGGTGGCGGTTCCGGCAGCGCAGCGTCAGGGAAGGAGGCGGCGCTCCCGACGTCTCTAGCCTTCCCTTCGCTGTGTTCCGCCTTCAACTGATATTCTGCAGGGGGGCGCCAACTGATAGGCTTCAGGGGGGCGCCAGAGACCCTAGGCATGGCCCTGATAATAAACCACTATGGCTGTACGTAGTGGAGTCCTCTACCTTGGTTGCCAGCTGAGGCGGAGCACTCCTCCTCCTCCAGGTGCGTCCCCCCCCCCCCCTCTGAACAAGGGGATGCACTGAACAGTTTGCACAGCTGTTGGCTTTGCCAGTCCCCTGTCCTCTCTGATGTCAACTTCCTGTTCCAGGGCAGGGGGCTGGCAGAGCCAACAGCAACGTGACTGCTCAGTGCACCCCCTTGCTGCCTGCATCCGGGACGGATTGCCCCACCATCCCGAATTTGGTACACTAGAGGTTGTACCACAGAAACAAAATATATCAAATTCAAGACACATTGGCACCTTTGTATCTTTATAAAATACTAGTACAAATCCTGCAGAAATGATGCCTATATTGAAGGCAAGAGTTAGCATGCACTTTATGCATATATATTTTATAAAATTCATGAATAAATCACAACATTGTCCATGCTCCAGTCTAACTCCTTCCTTGAGCACACCATGGGAGCTAATCCTCAAAAGGTCAACAGAATTTAGGCACTAGGATGACGGGAGCTAAGTGCAGAGTCTAGAACGGCAGTTTCAGAAAACTAGTATAAATCTGCATTTATGCGCCTAACTTTAGGCATAAACACTTATGCCAGCCAAATGGCTAGTGTAAATGCTCACGTCTACATGTAGGCAGTGAGGTGCATAAATGCTAGTATTCTTTAACCCATGTACGTAACTGCCTGTCCCCCTCCCAGGTCCACACCCCCTTGCAGTTGCGTGCTCTGGAATCTGAGTGTGCTATTTACAGAAATCAGTTATGCGTATAATTGCCAATTAGTGCCAGTTAAAAACATAATAGCCATACTGGGTCAGACCAATGGTCCATCTAGCCCAGTATCCTGCTTCCAGCAGTGGCCAATTCAGGTCACAAGTACCTGACAGAATCCCAAATAGTAGCAAACTTCATGCTACTGTTCCGAGGGACAAGCAGTGGCTTCCCCCATGTATTTCTCAATAGCACACTATAGACTTTTCCTCCAGGAACTTGTCAAAACCTTTTTAAACCACGATACGCTAACTACCGTTACCACATCCTCTGGCAATGAGTTCCAAAGCTTAACTATTCACCAAGTGAAAAAAATATTTCCTCCTATTTGTTTTAAAAGTATTTTCACGTAACTTCCTGCAGTGTACCCTGGTCTTTTTGAAAGAGTAAAAAATCGATTTACATTGACCCGTTCTACACTACTCAAGGATTTTGTTGACCTCTATCATATCCCCCCTCAGCCATCTCTTTTCCAAGCTGAACAGTCCTAACCTCTTTAGCCTTTCCTCATATGAGAGGAGTTCTGTCCCCTTTATCATTTCGGGTCGCTCTTCTTTGAACCTTTTCTAATTGTGCTATATTTAAAGATATGGCGACCAGAATTGCACACAATACTCAAGTTAGCGCCAGTTAACACCAATTATAGCTAATAATTGGTTCTAAGGCCAATTAATGATCTATTAAGTTACATATGCAACTGAACTTATTCTATAAGCTGTACGATCAACTTTATGCATGAGTTGGCAATTTGGCTGCACATCTTTCTAGAATTAGGGGGCTACTGTACAAATACACCCCAGCTTGTACCAGACATATTTTTAGCATCATCTAATTTTATGAGGCCTTTTCTGTGCATAAATCGGCATTATACATGTAGAAAAGATTTAAAGAATTACCTTCTTAAAAGCAGTTGCTTGAGATGCTTACCACTACCTATTTGCTTCAGTTAAACTGCTTTAATAGATGACATACAAGCTCCTGTAGGCCACTGGAAATCTTCCGCTATTACAAGATAGGAGAAACTGAGAGTGAGCTCTCTGCCTGGCTAAAGGGAAGAGCTGATGCATGCTGATCAGGCTCATTTACATTTAAAGTAATGGAGAGTGAGATCATTTTTAAGACTTATCTCCAACAAGTCAAATTTGCAGTCCCAACTTCTAAATAAACTGAGAACATGGATTTAAAATTCTTCTTCAGAGAAATGGAGTAAGCGTGTCCTTTAAAGGAGAGCATATTTATGGCTTAATGCAGAGCAGAGAGGCTTAATGGGTCCCTGCAATAACTAATGGATGTCCTTGCAGTTACCACTGGCTTGCGGGAGAGTGCAGCTGAGTTATTTCCATCATTTATCTTTTTTTTTTTTTTCTTTTGGCTAACATCAAATGTGAGGTCTGAACTATAAGTTTGGGATCATCTTTTTCTTTGTTTTGGACCAGTTCTTTCTTTCCCATTTTTATTCCAACTCAGTTGGAACCTGTGCTGGGGTTCTGGTGCTATGAATCTTCATTCTGAACTATCTGGGCAATTTCCCTTTATTTTACTAGACCCTCCCCTACTGCTCCTTGCCTGATCCTGAGGCTGAGACCAGCCAGGCACTAAGGTTTCTTCCAAAATCCTGCACTGAAAGCTCCAACCCCCCCCCCCCTCCCCCCCCCCAACACACATACACTTGCAGGCTGTGAATACTACCTTCCCAGCTGCAGCCAACCTGGTATACAGACAACATGACTCAGGAACTGAGCTGGGGACTTTCCACATGGCTGTTTAATGGAGATTGAGAACATGTACAACAGGGATCCCCAAACTACTGACCTGGGCAGGATGCGATCCTTGGATCAAGCTTTTCTGGCCCTCTGTGGTTTTCCTGTCCCTAGATCAGATCCAGCCTCCCGGGGCAAGGTACTGTTTTCTTTTCCCATGATCTCCATCCTGCCTGTTTCTCTCTCTTCTTTCTGCAGCTCAGGGGTTTCAGCCAGAACATTGGAAGCAGTGCAGCCTCTCTCTAACTCCCTACTGAGCTATCCCAATGTTCAGATCCTCCACCTCCTTCCAATGTGGTAACAGCTCCAGGAACAAGGTGAAAGAGTGACAAACCCTGGAGTAGCCACTGTCTCTGGTGCCCTGGGCTGCTAAACCTATCAAATGTTAATTCCCTCAGCCACCCTTAAATCCCTATGCATGCATCTGTCATGACTGGGATACCATTGCCAGTGGGGAACAAGATGCTTACCCTGCTCTTGGTGATGTAGGGCTAGGAGGGTCTGTTTGTCTCCTTCACCTATTCAGCTCCAGTTTCTCCTTATTGTTATTGGATCCTCTGATCATTGTGGACTTCAGTTGGATGATTAAATATTTTCTTTCATTTGATGATATAGGTTAATTTTTTTTTACTTGCATATTAAGTTATCATTAGCTTTTTCCAGTTTTCTATACAAGATGCTGTGCAGTTTGTATTTTGAATAATTCATTAAAAAGGCAGTGTATATGTATGACAGTACTTTAGGCTTACATTGCAGGAGTGTGTGTGTGTGTGTGGGGGGGGGGGGTGTGCCCGTGCCCTGCCCCACCCAAACAAATAACTGCAATTTATTTATTTTATTTGGATTTTTGCTCAAACCTTTTTAGTAGCAGCACAAGGTGAGTTAAATTCAGGTACCCTGGGTATTTCTCTGTCCCTGGAGGGCTCACAATCTAAGTTTGTACCTGAGGCAATGGAAGGTTAAGTGACTTGCCCAAGATCACAAGGAGCAGCAGTGATCAGATCACATCAAGGTGGGGGTAGGTCACATCAAGGTGGGGGTACAAGAGGTAGTAGTAGGTTGCAATCTTCAGCATCCATTAAGCTATAATCCCTCCTCATACGCTTGGAAATGTCTTATCAGAGATTTAAAACTTCATTACTTTCAATTGGCCTTCATCTCTGCTTAGTGTCCACAGTCCTTGCTGACTGCCCCTGTTATACTAAATTGAGTTTTCTCTCGCTTTCTGGCTCCCTGTGATTTTGGCCTGCCAGCAGCAGTTCTTTTACTTTCCTTGCATCTCTCTCAGATATTTCTTTCATTCCCACCTGCTTCTTATATTTTAATCTGATACATTTTATTTTACTTTTAAAACAATGTTTATTTTCCATTGTTACAGCTGAACACAAAAACAGTGGCTCAAACACAGAAACGTTCCAAGCAGTGGCGTACCAAGGGGGGGCGGTCCGCCCCGGGTGCACGCCGCTGGGGGGGTGCCGCGTGCCTGTCGGCTCTTCGTTTTCATGCTCCCTCTGCCCCGGAACAGGTTACTTCCTGTTCCGGGGCAAAGGGAGCATGGAAACGAAGAGCTGACAGGCGCGCGGCACACCCCCGCCCCAGTGGCGTGCACCCGGGGGGGGGTTCTTTCGCCAGAGGGTCACGCTGCACCCGGGGGGTTATTTTGCTGGGGGGGGTCGCGCTGTTCCGGGGGGGGCGCTGCACCCGGGGGGCGGGGCACATCGGCGATCCGCCCCCGGGTGTCAGCGCCCCTAGGAACGCCACTGGTTTCCAAGTAAACGAGCTATACCCCCAAACACGCCAAACAACCTAGTCCTATTACCCCGTGGGATGCACACCTAGCATCAATGCACTTGATGGTTGCATTCATATTGCTAGTATTCTATTGTCTTAGCACGCAAATGGCACTTACAGTTAGGCACTATGGTTACAGAATTAAGGGGTGCGTGGACAACTTTTCATATGCACCTTAACATTTTGGCAGCAAACCAGCAGACCGAAGATAAAAAGATCCAATTTTATTCACCACATAAAAGCATAAAGACCTGTGGTGCAACCCCTACTGAAAAGAGATCAGTTGACCAGGACAAGTTTGAAAACTACCGACCAGTTTCTAACATTCCTTTCCTGGCAAAACAGTCTGCATGTGACTCTAGGACTGCCTAATGAAAAAGTAATTGGCTAGACCCATGTCAGTCTGCTTTCAGACCCGGGTACAGAACAGAGAGAGTTCTTGTGTCCCTTCTTGATGATCTGTACAGACACTGTGACAGGGGATCTGCCTGGACACTAATGCTGCTGGATTTCTCAGTAGCCTTCGACACTGTACTTACAAGACTGGCAGAAATAGGCATCAGTGGCACAGTACTTACATGGTTCAAATCCTATTTGTCAGACAAACAGCAATCAGTTCTGTTCAGCAACAGTACATCATTACCTGGGGCACTAAACTGTGGGGTGCCACAGGGATTCATATGGTCTCT
Source organism: Microcaecilia unicolor (assembly GCF_901765095.1). NCBI lineage: Eukaryota > Metazoa > Chordata > Amphibia > Gymnophiona > Siphonopidae > Microcaecilia > Microcaecilia unicolor. The sequence goes on along the minus strand of NC_044034.1, from coordinate 324,898,178 downwards.
CATTTTATTTAATATCTACCTCAAGCCTCTGACTGAGTTGCTTCGGTCGATGGACATAAAATTCTACATCTATGCTGATGATGTGCAACTGCTCATACCTACAGAACCAGATCTACCCACAGCTCTGAGTAAACTGACTGTCTAACCGCAACTCAGGAAACGGGCAAACAACAACAAACTCTGCCTGAACCCCAGCAAAACAGAGATTCTTTGGGTACCTAACACAAGTGGACAAATACCTGACTTCAAAATACCTTTTGGGAAGTTATGAACTCCCCCTAAAATCACAGGTCAGGAATTTTGGGATACTGCTAGACTCGTCACTCACTCTGATCCCGCAAATTCAAACAACCTTTACAAATTGTCTCTATCATCAGCGGCAGCTACGAAATCTCTCTATATACATTAATAAGATAATCTGACCACAGTGGTCCATGCCATGCTAACATCACAACTAGACTACTTTAATGCCCTGTACACGGGTCAAACCAAAGAGAGTTTGCATCAGCTGTAGCACAACTGATAGAAGGCTATAAGCGGCGTGACTACAACACAATCTTCCTGCAAAAACCACTGGCTACCAGTACCTTACAGGGCTAAATTTAAAACTTTGTTTGATTTTCAAGGCCCTCAGAAAATTGGGCCAGAGTATTTAAAGAATAAGCTAGCCCTTTACACACCTTTGAGATCACTAAGGTCCTCTCAAGATCATCACTGTCTGTCCCCTCATCAAAAGAAATTGTACATGCGATACCCGCCAGCAAGTGCTCTCAAGAGTAGCCCCCACACTCTGGAATTTACTCCCTGAGAGGCTACCTCTACTTCAGGAAGCAAGTGAAAGCCTAGTTCTTCTCCCAAACCTTTAATACATAGGGTGACTGACTATACTCTCATCCTGCACCTTGACTAGCTTGCTACACACACCGTAACTTAGATCAGTTCCTTATATCTTGTTTAATGTACAAAGCACTTGCTTTGAGTTTAGCCACCCATCTATTTATCCCAACTGACTCTATACAACACATCGTGTCCCCATCTATATATCTGCACTTGGCTCCTCAGCTATATGGTAAGAATTAGTATCACTCTGTTATTTGAATGTTCTAACCTGTGCTTATTAGATGTTTCATTACTATTACGCTGACATGGTATTATATCTCCGTTATTTGAATTTCAGTGCTGTTAAATGTGTATATGTCTGATCCAGTTTCATGGTAGTTCTATTATTAGGTTTCAATTTGCTTTTTTCAAGTTTACCTCATTTATTGTAGTTATGTTTACACTTGGTAATTTTACTATTGTTATGCTGTTAACAAAACTGCACCTGTTGTACACCGCCTTGGGTGAATCTTTTCATAAAGGCGATTAATAAATCCCAATAAATAAATAAATAAATAAAACACATAGGGCCCGATATTTAGACTGCAGAAGTTATTCACATGGCTAAATACGGTCAACAAACTTGCGCTGAAAATCAGCAGATAGCCGGTTATATCGCGCAATATAACCGGCTATCCACTAGCCGTGAATTTTCAGCAGGTCATGGCCGGCCACATCCTACTGAAAATTTACGGATAGCCGGTTATGGGACATTTAACTGGCCAGGTGCCGATCCTGGCCGGTTAAATGCTTTTGAATATTGGGGTGGGGGGAGATACTTAAAAGCTTTTATGTGGTGGGGCTTTTAAGTATCTATGTGTTTTATGCTTTTATGTGGCAAATACAATTGGAATTTTTTTATCTTCGGTCTGCTGGTTTGCTGTCTATCTTGGAGTTTGTGGATTGCCTGCCTATTTGCTTTCTTGGTAAAATTTGGGGAAAATGTAGTCTTAAGGACCTGACTTACTAGGCTTTTTTGCCCATCGATGAAGAAGGGAAAAGTTTTCATAAATCATACCCTTGGACTGATCAGCTGCTTAGGCATCATAAGCTAAACACATATATTACTTTTTTAATAGTGAAAAAAGCTGATGTCAGAGAGATACTAATATTGAATAGTTGGGTCCTCAGTGTAAAATTTCAAATTGAGATAGAGACAATGCCCTTCTCAGATATACAGCCAAGTGAAACAATGTTCAGTACCACAGCTGAAGATTTACACCATCATTGGACACAACTGTGTGTGAAAAAGTACACCAAAATAGATAGTGCTAACACAGTGACGTCTACAATAAACATATCATATCTCTTAAATCAAATCAAAAAATAGTAAATGCATTTGAACAACAAGTCTCCGTGTGCTACAACCATGCCACTTCATATCAGTTCATAAAGTCAATCAATGTTTGTCCATATTTAAACTTGACAACACTTATCTTAAACAATCAAATTGGTCCACAGCCGGGTTCTACAGAGCTTCATTTCGGGAGCCTCTCCTTCGTCAGGAACCCCTAAGTTGAACACCAAAGTTGCTGAACATGGAATCCAATGCTCCTCAAAAATGGAGGCTGGCTGTACAACACTTTCACAAGATGCTGGTAAAACAAAAAGGAAACTGGAAATGACATCACACAACAAACTTTATAGTTCCAAATGGATTAAAATATACTGTTCCATTCTGTACAGTGCATCATAAGCAATAGCTGAGCCATCCCTGTCTTTCCTAGCTTGTGTTCCAAGTTGTTCATTCTGATCAGTGTTTCCCAGCCCTATCTTGGAGTCACACCTAGCCAGCTGGGTTTTCAAGATTCCAGAATGCATACTCATTGAGGACATCCTGGTTGGATGTGCCTACAGGGCTGATCTAGAACAAAGGTCCATGCCCTGAAACAGGATTCAGGAAAACCAGGATTGGTGACTTTCTGCCAAGCTCCTGACCTGGAAACTTTTGTTACCAACTCAGAATTTTTGTTCTTTTTTTATCTTTATATTTTATTATAATTTTCAAGATAACACAACAAAGAATTTTGTTACAGAAAAATTATGAGACTCAAGCAGATAATAACACAAAAACCTGGTACCACTGTAGTTAACCTACTACTACTACTAATCATTTCTATAGTGCTACTAGATATAAGCAAAACAGAATTGATCGCTAGAGGTGTCAGTCCCAAGTGACTACTTGGAACGAAAAGATCTTCAAGTATCAAGAAATGCAGTCTGAGACCAAGAAGATGTGGCAGAAGGATAAAGAAATATTTCCCATCATTTTGGATGCCACAGGCTTGATCAAAATGAACTTCTAAGAGCACCTGGATAAGTTGCCTATACATATAACTTCTTATGAACTCCAGAAGGAAGCTCTCTTTAGCACAATGTTAATAATACACTGAGCTTTAACAGTAAATTTGAGAGACTGAGCCCATACTCCGCATACCCTGGTTTAAGAGTGAGGTTCCTTACTGTTGTGGTATGCGCAAACATAACCCATTTGGAGAAACTGCCCCCCCCCCAAAAAAAAAAAAAAAACAAAACTTAAGGAACAGTCCAATTCCTCTTTGAATTTTGCATCTGGCCCACTGCAGACTCCTGGCCTGCTTAAGTCCATATTCTCCCAAGCCCTAGAGAGGCTGATACACAAGACACCATCACAGAGACCCAGGTACAAGGTTATTACAAAAATATGATATAAAGTCTTAAAGATCGGCGTTACTGTTTACAAGTTTCATCCCTATGCTAATTAATTTATTGTATTTATGTTTATACTTGGTCATTTTACTATTGTTATGTTGCTAACAAAATTGTAAGTTTTATGTTAAACTGTACCTTCTATACACCACCTTGGGTGAATCTCTTCATAAAGGCGGCTAATAAATCCCAATAAATAAATTCACACATTTTCCTGCATATGAGTCAAAAATCAGAAACCCCCCATCATTCAATCTGTTTTCACAGCAGCTGCTGGTTAGCTTTGCCATAGCAGACTGGGGTGACTGTAATACAAGATTTACTATTGGGGGGGGGGGGGAGGGGAGGTGTCAAGATTCCAGTTTGCTGTGACTAAGCTATGATATAAAGGTGGGCAGCTGCACATGTCTGATATCTTTTGGAAAGCTTGGGATGATGTTTGGTAGCTGAGGGTTATCGAGCAGAAAGAGACATCATTCTCTTCCCACCACCATTCCTGGATCTCCCTCCTTTAATCCCTGTAGTGCATGGGCAGAGTGGGACCATGCAGGTGCTCTCTCTGGGCAGCCCAATAATGGATTACATCAAAGGCTACTTCAGATGAAGTTGCAATCTCCGGTTACTCATTCTGAGACAGCTGAGCTTTTAAAGAACATTCAGGCCTTCAGCAATGTCAGGGAGTGATTAATGACCAGGAGATTTAAAGCTGCCTTAATCGCCAGTTCACCCCCTCCCTTGCCCTGAATGCTTAACTTTTTCAGGCCCTTTGCTGAGCACCTGTTTGGTCTCACAGTTTTGGTTTTGTGTTCCATGGGGAGTTTCTACATCCCTTACCCTGTCACCCAACCACTGCTGCTGCCCTTCATCGAAAAACTTGACATCACTGGTGCTATCATGCAATTAAGGATCAGCAATGCCACTTTTAATTATCAATAACATTTACTAATACACAATAGGTTAAGTGTATGAATGACAAAAAAAAGACATAGTTGGTGAATAAAGGTTAAATAGCATTACAAACACACCGAAAAATATTAACATCCTTACCTTCACTGCACAAACAAGCAAACTGGAAAAACAAAGCCTTTCATATATTTTCCAGATTTAGGTGTAATAGTCTGTACTATCAGAGAGCTAGGTAGCTTGTTCACTTTGTGGGAGTGACTACAGCAAAGGTTCAAGCACATGTTTGAAGAAGGTGAAGGAGACATACGGACAGAACATGAAGTAATTTCAAAGCCTTCTGATGTCAGTGTGCAAGGGCTTACACAAATGTACAAAATCACACCTCTACTTACAGCTTTATGTATAAAAATTAGAATGGGGCTGGAGGAGTGGTCTAGTGGTTAGGGTGGTGGACTTTGGTCCTGGGGAACTGAGTTCGATTCCCACTTCAGGCACAGGCAGCTCCTTGTGACTCTGGGCAAGTCACCTAACCCTCCATTGCCCCATGTAAGCCGCATTGAGCCTGCCATGAGTGGGAAAGCTCGTGGTACAAATGTAACAAAAAAAATAAAAAATAAATATTAAACTTCACCCTCCATAATACTAGCAACCAGTGTACAGAGAGTACAAACCTGGGGAGACGTGATCAAATCACTGTGTGCCGGCCGGAGATGAGCTGCTGAATTCTGCATAACCCTCAGTGCCGTTAACACTGACTTTCAGCAGTCAAGCCTAGAACCGATCAAAAAGCTGTGACACTGTCCTAAAATCATATGGATCAAGGAATGGCTTCAGACTCTACCATAAAAGACTTAATCATTAAGCAAGCTAGGTGGTTGCCTAGGGTGTCTGCAACTTCGGGGGGGGGGGGGGGGGGAAGGAGAGAGAGGCAGCAAAGAACAGCTGCAGTCAAAGCAGGATAGATCATGTCACTACCACTAATTCAAAGGTCCTTCACAATGTACTTTTACATTACGGCTAGCGAGTGATGCATGTGGGAAAGAGGAACCCGAATTATAGCTAAGTGATGCAAGGTTCCGCGTTAGGAGTCACTGACCAGGAAAAGGATCTAGGAGTCATCGTTGACGATACTTTGAAACCCTCTGCTCAGTGTGCTGCAGCGGCAAAGAAAGCAAATAGAATGTTAGGTATTATTAGGAAAGGAATGGAAAATAAAAATAAGGATGTTATAATGCTCTGTATCACTCCATGGTGCAAACACACCTGGAATGCTGTGTGCAATTCTGGTCACCGCATGTCAAAAAAGATATAGTGGAATTAGAAAAGGTACAGAGAAGGGCAACAAAAATGATAAAGGGGAAGGGACAACTTCCCTATAAGGAAAGGCTGAAACAGCTTGGGCTCTTCAGTTTGAGAAAAGATGGCTGAGGGGAGATATGATAGCGGTATATAAAATACTGAGTGGAGTGGAACAGGTAGACGTGAAACACTTGTTTACTTTTTCCAAAAATACTAGGACTAGGGGGCATGCAATGAAGCTACAAAGTAGTAAATTTAAAGCAAATCAGAGACAATATTTCTTCACTTAACATGTAATTAAACTCTGGAATTCTTTGTCAGAGAATGTGGGAAAAGCAGTTATCTTAGCGGGGTTTAAAAAGGTTTGGATAGCTTCCTAAAACTAAAGTCCATATGCCATTATTAAAATGGACTTGGGAAAATCCACTGCTTATTTCTGGGATAAGCAGCATAAAATGTATTGTACTGTTTTGGGATCTTGCCAGGTACCTGTGATCTGAATTGGTCACTGTTGGAAACTGGGCTTGATGGACCTTCGGTCTGTCCCTGTACGGCACCACTTATGTACTTATGAAAAGTGCAGGAAGAAGAAAAAATGGCTAAAAATGTAAAGAGAGGTGACAAGACCATTTTCAGATATACTGGGGAAAGGAGAAAAGCTAGCACTAGAATTGTAAGACTAAAATATGCTGAGAATAGCTATGTGAAGAGTGGTGAGGATAAAGCCAATGTGCTAAATAAATACTTCTCTTTGGTGTTCATGGAAAAAATTCTGGAGAAGGACCGTTGTTGGCTGCCAAGGGTATATCTGGGAATAGAGTGGATATTGTGCCATTCACGGAAGAAAGCATTTATAAACAGCTTGAAAATCTGGAAGTGGACAAAGCTATGGGACTGGATGGGATACATACCAGGATATTGAAAAAGTTCAGAGAAGTCCTGGAGAGACCTCTTAAGGATTTATTTAATAGATCTTTAGAGACTGGAGAAGTTCCTCAGGACTGGAGACGAACTGATGTGGTCCCTTTTCACAAAACCGGGGGACAATGAAGAAGTGGGAAACTACAGGCTGGTAAGCCTCACGTCAGTGGTAGAGTGATGCACTTGGGGTCCAGGTATCCAAAAGAGATGTACCAGATAGGAGGCAAGAGATTGGTAAGCTCAGGAGAGGGACCTTGGGATGATGGTGTCCGAGGATCTCAAGATGACAAAACAATGCGACAAGGTGGTGGCCATGGCTAGAAGGATGCTAGGCTGCATAGAGAGGGGTATAACCAGTAGAAGAAAGGAGGTGTTGTTGCCACAGTACAAGTCATTGTTTAGGCCCAACTGGAGTACTGTGTTTAGTTTTGGAGGCCATATCTTGCTAAGGATGTAAAAAGACTGGAAGCTGTTCAAAGAAAAGGGACAAAAAAGATATGTGGTTTGTGTAGCAAGATGTACGAGGAGAGACTTAATGACCTGAACATGTATACCCTGGAGAAAAAGAGAATCAGGGGTGATACGATATGTTCAAATATTTGAAAGGTATTAATCCACAAACCTTTTCTAGAAAGGGGAAGGTGATAGAACTAGAGAACATGACTAGAGGTTGAAGGGGGGGCCAACTCAGGAATAATGTTAGAAAACATTTTTTCACTGAGAATGCCCTCCTCAGGACCACCCCAATCCTCCCAGGGCCTTCGATCCAGGTGCCACGCACCAAAGCATTTTCTCTATACACTTTGCATTTTCTCCCAATTATGGTTCCAGTACACTTTCTCTTCTTGGTACTGTCCCTTCCCAATCTCTTTCTCCATCTAACTATGACTGCTGCTAGCACTGCCCAGGTGAACACTGGAGGTGACTTTAAAGTATCCGGGGGGGGGGGGGGGGGGGGGGAGGAGCGGCAGGAGGGAGAAGGGAGGGAGATGCTTTGTGAGACGCACACCCTGTTCAAAATTCCTGACTGTGCCACTGGTAAGCACTATCCATGCACTCAGCTCACCCATGCCCCTCCCAGGTCCACTCGTGCAGTTGCATGCTATGGATTTTGTGCCAACTAATAACAGTTACGCATGTAAATAATTAGTGCCAATTATTGGTTAATGCCCATTTGCTGCTAATTTAACAAGTTATGCATGAGTGGCCTAGTGGTTGGGGTGGTGGACTTTGGTCCTGGGGAACTGAGGAACTGAGTTCGATTCCCACTTCAGGCACAGGCAGCTCCTTGTGACTCTGGGCAAGTCACTTAACCCTCCATTGCCCCATGTAAGCCGCATTGAGCCTGCCATGAGTGGGAAAGCGCGGGGTACAAATGTAACAAAAAAAAATAGTGTGCACAACTTTCCACGCTAAGGGCCAGATTCTGTAAATGGCATCTAAAATATAGATGCGTCCAAAAAAAACCCACAACGCAGTTCTATAAATCGTGCCTAAAGTTAGGCGTGGTTTACAGAATAGTACATAGGGCCAGGGAACACGTCTACATTTAGGCGCTGCCATTTAGGTCACTGAAAACCTGGTATAAATTCCACGCCTAAATATAGTGAATGATACATACCTGTAGCAGGTGTTCTCCGAGGACAGCAGGCTGATTGTTCTCACGACTGGGTGACGTCCGCGGCAGCCCCCACCAACCGGAAAGAAGCTTCGCGGGACGGTCGGCACACAGGGCACGCCCACCGCGCATGCGCGGCCGTCTTCCCGCCCGTGCGCGACCGCTCCCGCCAGTTGAATGACTAGCAAAAGATGAAACACACAACTCCAAAGGGGAGGAGGGAGGGTAGGTGAGAACAATCAGCCTGCTGTCCTCGGAGAACACCTGCTACAGGTATGTATCATTCACTTTCTCCGAGGACAAGCAGGCTGCTTGTTCTCACGACTGGGGTATCCCTAGCTCTCAGGCTCACTCAAAACAAGAACCCAGGTCAATTGAACCTCGCAACGGCGAGGGTATAACAGAAATTGACCTACGAAGAACAACTAACTGAGAGTGCAGCCTGACCAGAATAAATTCGGGTCCTGGAGGGTGGAGTTGGATTTACACCCCAAACAGATTCTGCAGCACCGACTGCCCGAACCGACTGTCGCGTCGGGTATCCTGCTGGAGGCAGTAATGAGATGTGAATGTGTGGACAGATGACCACGTCGCAGCTTTGCAAATTTCTTCAATAGTGGCTGACTTCAGGTGGGCCACTGACGCTGTCATGGCTCTAACACTATGAGCCGTGACATGACCCTCAAGAGCCAGCCCAGCCTGGGCGTAAGTGAAGGAAATGCAATCTGCTAGCCAATTGGAGATGGTGCGTTTCCCGACAGCGACCCTAGCCTGTTAGGGTCGAAAGAAACAAACAATTGGGCGGACTGTCTGTGGGGCTGTGTCCGCTCCAAGTAGAAGGCCAATGCTCTCTTGCAGTCCAATGTGTGCAACTGACGTTCAGCAGGGCGGGTATGCGGCCTGGGGAAGAATGTTGGCAAGACAATTGACTGGTTAAGATGGAACTCCGACACCACCTTCGGCAGGAACTTTGGGTGGGTGCGGAGCACTACTCTGTTGTGATGAAATTTGGTATATGGAGCATGAGCTACTAGGGCTTGAAGCTCACTGACCCTACGAGCTGAAGTAACTGCCACCAAGAAAATGACCTTCCAGGTCAAGTACTTCAGATGGCAGGTATTCAGTGGCTCAAAAGGAGGTTTCATCAGCTGGGTGAGGACGACGTTGAGATCCCATGACACTGTAGGAGGCTTGATAGGGGGCTTTGACAAAAGCAAGCCTCTCATGAATCGAACGACTAAAGGCTCTCCAGAGATGGCTTTACCTTCCACACGATAATGGTAAGCACTAATCGCACTAAGGTGATTCCTTACTGAGTTGGTCTTGAGGCCAGACTCTGATAAGTGTAGAAGGTATTCAAGCAGGTTCTGTGCAGGGCAAGAATGAGGTTCTAGGGCCTTGCTCTCACACCAAACGACAAACCTCCTCCACTTGAAAAAGTAACTCTTTTTAGTGGAATCCTTCCTAGAGGCAAGCAGGACCCGGGAGACACCCTCCGACAGACCCAACGCAGCGAAGTCTACGCCCTCAACATCCAGGCCGTGAGAGCCAGAGACTGCAGGTTGGGGTGCAGTAACGCTCCGTCGTTCTGCGAAATGAGAGTCGGAAAACACTCCAATCTCCACGGTTCTTCTGAGGACAACTCCAGAAGAAGAGGGAACCAGATCTGACGGGGCCAAAAGGGTGCTATCAGAATCATGGTGCCGCGGTCGTGCTTGAGCTTCAGTAAGGTCTTCCCCACCAAAGGTATGGGAGGATAAGCATACAGGAGGCCGGTCCCCCAATGGAGGAGAAAGGCGTCCGACGCTAGCCTGCCGTGTGTCTGAAGTCTGGAACAGAACAGAGGCAGCTTGTGGTTGGTCTGAGAGGCGAAAAGGTCCACCGAGGGGGTGCCCCACTCTCGGAAGATCTTGCGTACCACTCTGGAATGGAGCGACCACTCGTGCGGTTGCATGACTCTGCTCAGTCTGTCGGCCAGACTGTTGTTTACGCCTGCCAGGTATGTGGCTTGGAGGAGCATGCCGAACTGGCACGCCCAGCGCCACAGCCCGACGGCTTCCTGACACAGGGGGCGAGATCCGGTGCCCCCCTGCTTGTTGACGTAATACATTGCAACCTGATTGTCTGTCCGAATTTGGATAATTTGGCAGGACAGCCGATCTCTGAAAGCCTTCAGCGCGTTCCAGATCACTCGGAGCTCAAGGAGGTTGATCTGCAGACCCTTTTCCTGGAGGGACCACAGACCCTGGGTGTGAAGCCCATCGACATGAGCTCCCCAACCCAGGCGAGATGCATCCGTCGTCAGCACCTTCGTGGGCTGCGGAATTTGGAATGGACGTCCCAGAGTCAAATTGGTCCGGATGGTCCACCAGAGCAGTGAAGTGCGGCAACTGGTGGAGAGGCGGATGACATCTTCTAGATTCCCGGTGGCTTGGAACCACTGGGAAGCTAGGGTCCATTGAGCAGATCTCATGTGAAGACGAGCCATGGGAGTCACATGAACTGTGGAGGCCATATGACCCAGAAGTCTCAACATCTGCCGAGCTGTGACCTGCTGAGACGCTCTGGCCTGCGAAGCGAGAGACAGGAGGTTGTTGGCCCTCGCTTCGGGAAGGAAGGCCTGGGCCATCTGGGTATTCAGCAGAGCTCCTATGAATTCCAGAGACTGGGTTGGCTGGAGATGGGACTTTGGGTAATTTATCACAAACCCCAGCAGCTCCAGGAGTTGAATAGTGCACTGCATGGACCGGAGGGCTCCTGCCTCCGAGGTGTTCTTGACCAGCCAATCGTCGAGATATGGGAACACGTGCACTCCCAGCCTGCGTAGGTACGCCGCCACCACCACGAGGCACTTTGTAAACACTCGTGGGGCGGAGGCGAGCCTAAAGGGCAGCACACAATACTGAAAGTGCCATGCGCCCAGGCGGAATCTGAGATACTGTCTGTGAGCTGGCAGTATCGGGATGTGAGTATATGCATCCTTTAAATCCAGGGAACATAGCCAATCGTTTTTCTGAATCATTGGCAGAAGGGTGCCCAAGGAAAGCATCCTGAACTTTTCTTTGACCAGGAATTTGTTCAGGCCTCTCAGGTCTAGGATGGGACGCATCCCCCCTGTTTTCTTTTCCACAAGGAAGTACCTGGAATAGAATCCCTGCCCTTCCTGCCCGGGTGGTACGGGCTCGACCGCATTGGCGCTGAGAAGGGCGGAGAGTTCCTCTGCAAGTACCTGCTTGTGATGGGAGCTGAAGGATTGAGCTCCCGGAGGACAATTTGGAGGCAGGGAGGCCAAATTCAGGGCGTATCCGCACCGCACTATTTGGAGAACCCACCGGTCGGAGGTTATGAGAGGCCACCTTTGGTGAAAAAATTTTAACCTCCCCCCGACCGGCAGATCGTCCGGTACGGACACTTTGAGGGCGGCTATGTTCCCGTGGATCCAGTCAAAAGCCCGTCCCTGGCTTTTGCTGTGGAGGCGCAGGGGGCTGCTTAGGCGCACGCTGTTGACGGGAACGAGCGCGCTGGGGCTGTCCCTGTGCCTGACGAGGCCTTCGGGCCGGCTGGTTGTACCTACGCTTTGCAAAAGAATAGGGTGCAGCCTGCCGGGCCCGGGAAAAACGTCCACCTGTGGAGGTGGATGCTGAAGGCGCCCGGTGGGAGAGTTTGTCGAGGGCGGTTTCCCGCTGATGCAGTTGGTCCACCATCTGCTCGACCTTCTCGCCAAAAATATTATCCCCCCGGCAAGGGACGTCGGCCAGTCTCTGCTGGGTGTGGTTGTCCAGGTCAGAGGCACGCAGCCATGAGAGCCTGCGCATCACTATACCTTGGGCCGCAGCACTAGATGCCACGTCACAGGTGTCATAGATACCCCTGGACAGGAACTTTCTGCACGCCTTCAGCTGCCTGACCACCTCCTGATAAGGCCTGGACTGCTCCGGCGGGAGCTTCTCGACCAGGTCCGCCAGTTGTTGCACATAGGTCCGCATGTGAATGCTCATATAGAGCAGGTATGACTGGATGCGGGTCACGAGCATGGAGGATTGGTAGGCCTTCCTCCCAAACGAGTCCAGAGTGCGAGACTCCCGCCCCGGGGGCGCCGAGGCGGTATCCCTCGAACTCCGTGCCCTCTTGAGAGCAGAATCCACGACCGCCGAGTCATGGGGCAATTGGGGCCGCATTAACTCTGGGTCGGAGTGGATCCTGTATTGGGACTCTGCTTTCTTGAGAATGGTGGGGTTAGTTAACGGTCGCACCCAGTTCCGAAGCAGTGTCTCTTTGAGGACATTGTGCAGCGGCACCGTGGAGGACTCTCTAGGTGGTGATGGATAGTCGAGGACCTCGAGCATCTCGGCCCTCGGCTCTTCCACAGAGACCACGGGGAAGGGAATGCTAATAGACATATCCCGCACAAAGGAGGCAAAGGAGAGACTCTCGGGAGGTGAGAGCTTCCTCTCCGGTGAAGGCGTGGGGTCCGAGGGAAGGCCCGTAGACTCCTCTGAGGAGAAATATCTAGGGTCCTCCTCTTCTCCCCACGAGTCCTCATCCTCGGTATCGGACATAAGCTCATGTAGCTGAGTCCTGAACCGGGCCCGGCTCGACGTCGAGGCACCAGGGTCTCGGTGTCGTCGAGCGGTGGACTCCCGCGCCGGCGGGGACGGAGCTCCCTCCATCGACGTCGACGGGGACTCCACCTGCGTGGCGGTCGAGACCGGCGCCGCAAGCGGCGGCGGTGTCGACGGCCCCGGCGCCGGGCTAGAGCTCGCCGGCGCCACAGACATCGGCGCCGAGGGCGCAAGCACCCCCGGCGCCGGCACAGCCTGGCGCATCAGCCCTTCCAGGATCCCCGGAAGGATGGCTCTGAGGCACTCGTCCAGGCCCGCTGCCGGGAAAGGCGGTGGGGCCGGTAGGGGTGTCGGCGTCAGAAGCTGATGGGGGCCAGGAGACGGCACCGAGGTGCCGGAACCCCGACGCGTCGGTACCTCCACAACCGACGGGGACCTCTCCTCTCGACGAGTACGCTTCGGCGTCGCCTCCTCTCCGATATCCGGATGCACCGAGGGCGACCGGTGACGACGCTTCTTATCCTTCTTGCGATGCCCGTCACCGGCGCCGGAAGGCATGGAGGAGGAGGAGGTCGATCCCCCTCGGTCTCGAGGTACCGGGTCAGACAGGGTTCGGTCCCGTGGCCCACGAGCTGAGGGAGTGACCGGGGCCGACTGCCCACGCGGCCTCTCACCTCCACTCTCACCGGAGGACCGGCGGGCCGACGGGACCTGTTCTCCTGGGGTCGATGCCGATGCCGTCGAGGTCGACGTCGAGGGGCCGGCGCAAGTTCCAAAAAGACGGTCCCGCAGAACTTGCCTCGCAACCTGAGTCCGTTTCCGGAGACCGAGACACAGGGAACACGACTTGATATTGTGCTCCGGCCCGAGGCACTGGAGGCACCAAGCGTGGGTGTCGGTCTGCGAGATCGGCCGGCCGCAGCGACCACACTTTTTAAATCCACTCGGGACCTTCGAGGACATCGACGGAAAAATCGCGTCGGCGAAGTCAAAGTCGTCAATGGTGGCTGGAATCACACCTCGAAAAAAGAAACGACCGAGCGGCCACTAGGCCGCAACGCGGCGTCCCCGCTGGAAGCGAGGGAAAAGGGGAGCGCGTGCTCCACACGCTCAGGTTTTTTTTTTTTTTTTGAAAAGGAAACCGGCGATAACCAAAAACAAGAGAGAAAAAGAAAAGTGACGATCCGCGTAAACGCGATCGAAATTCCGGCGGCTGAAACAGAGAGAGCGGCAAAGCACGACTCTCTCCAGACGCGGAAAAAAAGGAACTGGCGGGAGCGGTCGCGCACGGGCGGGAAGACGGCCGCGCATGCGCGGTGGGCGTGCCCTGCGTGCCGACCGTCCCGCGAAGCTTCTTTCCGGTTGGTGGGGGCTGCCGCGGACGTCACCCAGTCGTGAGAACAAGCAGCCTGCTTGTCCTCGGAGAAAGACATGTTCCCCCGAATTCTATAACCACGTTTCATACATTTGAGCAATACCCCAACACTCCTCCCATGGCCGTACCCCCTTTTCAGGTACGCGTTAGAATTTACGTGCATCTCTTTTTAGACTATGCCTAAAAAGAAGTGTGTAAATTCCAATTAATGATAATTGGTTATCGGCCAATTATCACTGATTAGCTCTTTACTCAATTAAGGTGCATGCGTAAATTGGGCACACTCCCAATTTAACACAAAAAATTCGCTGTGTCTTATATAGAGTCCGGGGGTATGCGTAAAAATGACTGCTCAACTTTACAAAACTAGGAGGATAGCGTCACTGAATATTGTCATGATCCAGATAACTCCAGCAGTCTGTGAGTCTGTGGCATACTTGGATACTCAGGCCAATCGCCAGATAGCGGCCAAGGCTAAATATCTGGGAATATATTTAAATGTTGCAGCTGGCATTTAATAAATACACTGACCATGGACTTTAAATATTGATCCCACAGACTATGAAACTAATTTTTAACTACAGCTGTCATTTATGACTTCATAGACAAAGGTGAATCGAACTCTGGACCTGCGACAAAAACAGGGATAACAGTCTCTCAAATGTACAACAACAGGAAAATCGTTCACAGCAGTTCTACTCAATACCATTAATTCTGTTTGCCCAGTATTGATTGCGAACTTATTTGCAGACATCCACTGCTCAATGGCATCCAGACAGATGGCAACAGTTGCAAAAACGCTGCTGAAGGATGAAGTCACCAGCCAAAAACCGCCACTGAATATCACCATATCTTCTATATTGTAAACCTACGCCCGCATAAAATTTACAGACTGGTGCTCATTGTATATTAAATAAGACAAAGCCTTGAAAAACATCAGCAGTAAGGAGAAATCATTCTGAGCCATCCAATTTGTACCTGTTGTTCCTAAGATTGGATTTGAACAAGAAAAGCACAATCTGGATACATGAAGCACAGTAATAACGTACAATATGATACGGATGTACGCAACACATTTTGGGCTTCTGTTGCACTATATGTGAACCAAAGGTTATTGTAACCTGAACATGAGCCTAGAGAAATCAACTGTCCCACCGTGAGTGTTTTCAAACCTGGCAACATGGATTCGACCTCTGTTGACATCAGAAAGAAATGACTCCAGCTGTTGTAGTGGTAGAGGAACCACCTCTTGAGGAATCCATCACTTAATTCAATTTGAAGGGTAGCTCAGCCCTGGCCAATCTCCTCCTCCTCCTCGGACCCTGACACACCCCGTAGGGTCCGAGGGACAATGGAGACAGAAGCAATCTTCACTCATTTCTGCCCTGGCAGTTAACGCTTCAAAAAATGGCACCACTTGATCGTTAGCAGTAGTCTTTGCTAATACAACTAAGGATCAGACTATTATACAAGGGGAAATAAGGAGAGGGAAGGGAGTGGCAATAAGAGGGTGAGGGGAAGGATGAGTAGCGCTATGTAGTCATGATACCAGAGAAGAGGAGGAGAGCATGAAAATAAGGCAATGAGGAGAGGACAGGGAAAGGGGCTATGAGGTGAGGAGGGGATATAAGGAGAGGAAAGAAGGACTAGGGAAAAGGGGGTGGAGTTTTGAGAGGTTTGGAAGGGAGGAGAGAATGGAACATGGAGTACAGAATGCAAGGGACAAAATCTACAGTATAGACTTCTATCACAAACACATATTCCCACGCCCCCCCCCCCCCCCCACTCCACACATGCGTGGTAAACTAAGCTGAAGTGAAAGTCAAGATTTTACCACAGATTAGTAGGTTCCCCACTAAATGCCACAGTAATAAAGCACTGAAAAGAAGTATTATAAATAAATAAATAAATCATACATACAAGAAGCCAGCATTTATGGCAAAACAAAAACAAAACATAAAAAGTATAATTTAATTATTTACTTTATTTACCTCCTTTTTTCAGAAATAAAAATATTATGGGGTTGATATTCTAAAGAGTTTAAACAGGCAGGAGAGTCTCCTGACCAGTTGAACCATGCTGAGCTGGCTGGCCACCGATATTCAGTGACACTTAACCAGTTAGTGCCACTGAATATCTCTGCTAACCACCCATTCTCTAACCGCTTAACTTAGGGGCAGTTCGAGGGTGGCGCTTGGGCCAACAATTACTTAGCCGGTTAGCATCACTATTCAATCTGCTAACCAACTAGGTAAACAAAAAGGCTGACCTACCTTTATGCACTGAGTAAACCAGGTACTGGTCTGAATATCGGGTAGTGCCTAGTTAACTTCTGGGTCAGATCACATACCCAGATAGTCAATGTTGGAAGCCATGTATGCCCTGGCATTAAATACCTAGAGTTAGTTCAATCTGTGGCTGGAAGCAGCTTAAAATCCTCTTTCTGCCACAGGCTGAATTATTACCCCCCTCCCCTAAGGCCTGGATTCTATATATGGCAACTAAAGTTAGTATTGTAAGCCACACAGACATTGCTTATTGATGTGCAGTATAGCAAGTTCTGAATAAACCCTGAAACAAAGTTATGCATGCAAATTTGGCAGTGTAGCCAAATTGTATGTAACACCACAATATCTCTCATATAATGGCAATGAGTACTTTCATAAGACTAAAGTTCTGTGAAGTGCATATGTAACATAGGGATAAGAGGGGGAAAAATAGTATATATGTTTTTTTTTTCTTACCTGGGGTCTTCCGGGGGCTCCTGGAGCAGGGGCGTAGCTACGGGTGGGCCTGGGTGGGCCTAGGCCCGTCCAGTCTTGGTTCAGGCCCACCCAGAAGCGCTACACCCAAACCAATTCCCTCCCTTCCCTCCACCCTTGCATGTCCGGCGCCTCGCTCTCCCCTCCCACAGTTCCGGCACCGCTACCTACGTGTCTTCCTTACCCACCCGCCATCCTTGCCGCGGAACTTGCTCTCTCTCTATGATCGCCGCCCAGCAGGAACTTCAAACAGCGCGTCAGCGCTGTGTCAGAGCCTTCCTCTCTGACGCATCTCATGCAACTTCCAGTTTACGCAGGCTGGGTGGGACGCGGCAGAGAGGAAGGCTCTGACACAGCGCTGACGCGCTGTTTGAAGTTCCTGCTGGGCGGCGATCATAGAGAGAGAAGTTCCGCGGCAAGGATGGCGGGTGGGTAAGGAAGACATGGAGGTAGCGCCCTGGCGGTGCCGGAACTGTGGGAGGGGAGAGAGGCGCTGGACATGGGGGTTGGAGGGGAGGGAAGGGAAGGGATGGATTGGATATTGTTGTAATGTTGCAAGGGGGAGGGTGGGAAGGGGGAGTGGGGAGAAAATGTTTGATATGGGAACTTTTGAGTGAGCAAGCGCCGCGCGGCAAGGGTGGGGGGGGGGGGTGGGTGGGTAAGGAAGACATGGAGGTGGCGATGCCTGAACTGTGGGAGGGGAGAGAGGTGCTGGACATGGGGGTTGGAGGGGAGGGAAGGGGCCCTGGACATGTATGCTTGTGGTGGGAGGTTGGAGAGAAGGGAGAGAGGTGCTGGGCATGTAAGGAGGTGCTGGAGGGAAGGGATAGAGTTGCTGGATATGTAGGGGGAGAGAAGGGATAGAGGTGCTGGATATGTGGGTGGGAGGGAAGGGAGAGAGGTGCTGGGTATGTAGGAGGGAGAGAAGGGAGAGATGTGCTGGGTGAGGGTGTGGGAGGGAAAGGAGAGAGCTGCTGGATTTGTGGGGGAGGGCAGGCGGGAAGGGGGAGGGGTGCTGGGCATGCAAGGGAGGCTGCAGCAAAGGGAGAGAAGTGCTGGATATGCAGGGGAGGACTGGAGGGAAGAGGGAGAGATGTGGACCTGCAAGGGGGGCGAGAACGAAGGGAGAGAAGTACTGGACCTATGAAAGGGGGAAGGGTTAGTGTTAGAGGAAAGGGAGAAGGATGTTGGATCAAGGAGATAAAGGAATGGGGGGGGGGGGGGGGACAAAATCTGAACCCACAGTGGAGAATGAACCAGATGCATAAGGGGGAGGGAAGAGAGAAGGAAAGTTGCTGGTTAGAGAGGAAAGGTGTGTGGTAGGGAGAAAGGGGACATAGAGAGGTACAAAGAAACAGAAGGGATGAGCATTGGATGGGAGCATGGGGACAGGGACACAGATGAGATGCTGTATTGGGATGACATATGGGCACATAGGGGCAATGCCTGACATGGGGGTGGGGAGGGAGATATGGGAATAGAGATACAATGGACATGGGGGGGGGGGGGGTATGGGAATAGAGATATAATGGACACAGGGGAGATACCAGACAAGAGGGAGAATAGGAACACAGATGGGAGATGCTGGGCATGGGGTACATGGGTGCACAAAGGAATGATGATGGATGTGGGGATATGAACACGGGAGATTCTGGATAAGGAAATATATGGACACAGAGATGGGAGATGGATGGTGGACATGGAGACAGAAGAAATGTCAAACGGACAGGAAAGACACAGGGAAGCAGAAACCAGAGACAGGGACCAATATGATATGAAAAATAAAATGACCAGACAACAAAAACGTACAAAAATTATTTTTATTTCTATTTTGTGATTAGATTATGTCAGAGTTGGCATATGTCAGACATGGCTGGGGCCCAGGGAAGAAATCTAGGAGAGAACCCCAAAGCCCATTACCAGGCTGCACCTTCTTCAGCTTCTGGCAGGCTTGGGGCTCTCTCTGGCCAGAAAGCCAAGCACAATTGCCCTATTTGCACCCCCCCCCCCCCCCAAAAAAAAAAAAAAAAAAAAAACATCATCCCTGGCATGTGATACCTTTAAATTTTGCACAGGAGGAAATGCCTTTCTTTTTTTGTTTCTCTAGTGTTGTACTACATGTAAGGTCTGGTTTCTTGGGGTTTCAGTTTAATTTATATTTATAGAGTTTGTGGTCACTTATTCTGTATTTGGCTCTTGTGTTCTGTGTGCGTGGCCCCAAGGTATTCTGTCACCATGAAGTTTCTATGTAGCATTCTGTAGTAATTTGGCTTGTTCAGTTTTCTTGATAGATGTATCAATATTTTAGAGCCGCTTTTCATAGGTAGAGGATCCTTGTTTTGGAAGTTAGTGCTGGCATGGTAGATTTGCTCTAGATTCTGAGTGACTTTTTGTTTGTAGATTTTTTTTTAAGTTACTTTACAACATGTCTATTATTGAGATTACCAGAATTTCTTTGTATGGTGAGTTTTATGGGGAAATGTCCTTGCTGTGCTCTGCTTCCATTATTGATGGAAGGCCAGGAGGTGCTCTGGATGCAGAATGTGTTTGGCGTTCAATACCATATGTGTTGGAGGACCTTGGCTGAATGGGGGCTGAAGAAGAGTGCAGTTCCTTGTACTTCCTTTAGCTCTCAATTAATTGGCCACTGAAGCCTGCACTGCTACCCTCATTGAAGTAATGGGGAGTGAGGTAGAGGTGCAGCATGGGGTGGGGTAGGGGTAAAGCATGGGTGTATTAGGTGGCTGGGTTTTTTTTTCTCTTTCAAAAAGTTGGCAAATCTAGTGCCCACCCATCCAACTTGTTGGCCCACCCAAAAATTGCCTTCTGGCTACGCCACTGTCCTGGAGGCTGTCGCTAAGATTTGATGGAGGTCAGGGTGCCAGGATCGGGAGTCAGTAACTCTGGAGGGGGCAGTGCCGCGATTTGCCGGTGTCCGGGGATAGCTGGGCACATCCCCAGACGAGTAGGAGCTGGCCAGGTTTTACCCGGCGGGTTGGGCATATGTGGAGGCCGGTTTTCAGGCCCTGTTTAGGGCTGGTGGTGAGGTGAGGGGCGTGATGAGCCGGGACGCTGCCGGAGGCAGTGCAGCGGTGGTGCGGCCAGGTCTATCGGGCCATTTTTGGAGCTGGTGCGGTGGCTGCAGAGGCAGCGAAGAGATTCCTGTGGGGCCCGATGGTGAGAGCGCAGTCAGCGCCGTAGGGAGAAAGACGGATGGAGGAGCGCCGGAGAAGCGATGCACCGTATGGAGCAGCGTCGGGTTTTTGGTGGGCTGGCTTCCGGGAAGGTTTTCGGCGGAGGTAGGAGGAGGAGGGAGAGTTAATGCGTGTGCATGAGGCAGCGAGCCTCATGCACTAATCGGGAGCGCGCCGTTTCGATTTTAGTTTTGGAGCTCCGGCGAGGCCTAGAAGCCTGGGCCTCGATTTTTAGGCCGGAGCTCCAGAAAAATGGCGGTTTCTGGGGTGTTTTTTCTTTTTATCTCCGTTTTGGCTCCTGGATTATCGGGACAAGAACGGATGGTAGTCGTTATGTGAGAGGAAAATCTACAATAAGGTAAGAGGTTTTTAAACCTAAAATTTTAATTTATTTATTTTTAAAATGTAGAAATAGGGTTTTTTATTTTCAAAAATTCAGAGGTTCATCGGATTTGGATGGGGTTTTCATATTTGGGATCAGGGAATTTTTGTTGATTTTCCTGGGGGGTCAGTTTTGTGATTTTAATATTTTGAGGGGGTGTTTTGGTGGGAGGTGGTTTTGAAGGGGTTAATAAAGTGTTAGGGAGCTGAATTTGACGTAGTGTGTTTGGGGGGAGTTATTGGAATTTTTGAGAGGGATTTTAAAATTTTTGGGAATTTTTACGGGGATTTTTGTTAGGTTGTTGTAAGGCGGGGGTTAAATGTTGGGATTTTTAAAATTTAAAAATATGGTTTAATAGGGGGCGGAGAGTTTAATTAGCATGGGAAATTTGGGGAAATTTATTAAAAGTTTAAGGGCTTTTTAGGTTAATTGAAGAATTCCCATTGATCCCTATGGGAATTTTTCAATTAAAATGGAGATCCAGCAGTGCTGCTCAACATTCCGCTTGTCAGCAGGAGAACTCGGAGTGTTGAGCAGGACTTGGGATTGGTTGGTCGGGTTTAGAACCCCAAGCTCAGAGCTGGTCTCCTAGGTAACGGTGACTCTGGCAGTTGGGAGAGTGAGTTGGACAGTCAAAGTGAGAGGTGGTGTTGTGAGTGGTCAGAGCGAGAGAGTTGATTTTAATGGATTTATTTTAAGGGATTTAGGGGGAGCATTAGTATAGGAGTGTAGTAATATTGTAAGGATAGTGTTGGGGGGAAAATTACATTAATTTATATTGGGTTTAGGAATTTGGGTATAGGGGAAAGTGTTTGGGAGTGATCATTGGTGAGAGTATACAGGTGTACAGGTGTTTGTATAAGGGGGCTGTGTGTGTATTAAAATTTATTTTCAGGGAGAAATACAATTTAGTGTTAGAATTTTAGTCAAGGGTGATTAGGGAAGGGAAAGAAAAAAAAAAATAGAGTGATGGAATGTTGAGACAGGGTGATATCTGGAATGTGGTGTGAGAAGTGCTGAAAGAGAAAGACAGTCCAACACTCTTTAATTTTAGGGAAAATAAAAGTTCAATTAGAGGTAGGTCTAATAGATAAGGGAATTTTTTTTTTAAATTTTAATAGTTTACTTGGGCCACAGTCTTTATTAAAAATCTTCCCCAGTGTAGAAACTGTTCCAGCCAGTCAGGAAGATAAGGTTTTGCCTAACTTTAATTGCATTAAGAGTAGGTTTAGGAGGAAGATCTACGGAGAAGAGATTTGCAGCTTGCCGTGAATGTCAAAGGCCCCGCCGCAAGAAAGACTGCACTACATTTTGGAGAAAAGAAGAACTTCTATAGATAAGTGACTGAGTGTGACACCAGGGGTACTTTAAATAAGGAAAGGACGAGAGGGATAAAGAAAGAGGGAAAGAAACTATATACTTACCTTAAGGATCCTGGGAGGTGGATGGTGTTGGAAAGAAACCTGAAAAAGAGAATTAGACACAAAGAATCAAATTCTTGTGATAGATAAGAAAAGGAAGACATTAGCATTACATGTTAGTTTTTTTTTAATTTGAAATAATACTTATCTGAGAGATCCTCCTGTTGAGAGAGAAGTACCTGAAACAAAAAAAAAGGAACATAGAATTATTAATTGAGTTTATTGTTACAAAGCTTTGGTTTGTGTTATATGAAAAGTGAAACGTTTTCTTGCATACACTAGGTAGAAAAAGCAAAATCATTTTAATAAAATAGTTAACATTTTTAAAGAAATCTTGAAGTGTTGTATTCCTCAACAAGAACAAATTGGGAAAAAAGTCCAAAATTAGTTTATTTTTCCTCTTCCGCTCTTTGAGAGCGGAAGACGTGGTTAGTTTTTTCCTGCATCACTCCCGGAGTTCTGAAGTGCAACTCAGAGACTGGCCTGACTACCAACATCTGTCCTGAGGCACTTTAATTTCATCCGGAATTTCGGGGGTGCATGACACATAATTTAAATTTTTTGAAAAAAAAGGGAAAAAAGCCTCTGAAAAGCCCAACCACCAACCCAAAGAGTCGTTAATGAAGACAAGGGTTGAGGAAAATCAAAGGGCTGTTAGATCTTCACTGGCATCAAAAAAACCCTTGTTTGTATTATTTTAAATATAGAAATGGTAACCTCACAGAACTGACTTAAGGTGGATCCTCAAAAAGGTAATAAAAAGTTACTTAACTTAAATCTCAATTGCAAAAAGCAACGTGCAGATGGTCAGTCCATCACACCAACTTATATATGGAATACTCAGAACAAATGTGTACAAAATCAAGTGCAAAAACAAACGATAATCCAACAAGTCAAAAATTCAAGCTATATAGTTCAAAAAAGTACTTGCCAGTAGTATCAGGCACGTTCAGCCTTGTTGCAATGGGATCCCCAACAAAATGGCCGCGGCGTTGTTCCTTTATAGATTTTAAATTAAGTGGCATCATATCCTGTAGGATTGCTATGATGTCATATCCTGTGGTATTGTTGTTAATAAAGCTACCTACTAAATTCTGTCCTACTCCATCTATGGGCAGATGAACATTAAAAATTTGCAAAACATTGACATAGAAAATTTGCAAAATATTGACATAAATATCACCAGCCGTCATTTATTGATTCAAAAAATATATCGGATCCAGTGTGATGTTAAAGCTAAAGTGTGCTGTCTAAAGAGAGTAATTGCAGAGGCATGAGGATTAGTACTAGATCATATCACAGAAAACTCCTCCAATCTAATCTCAGATTTAGTCCTTGAGGTTCTTCCATCTTGAGAGTAAATATCCAAAATTGTTCCCTCTGTAGCAACTTCTTCAATCTGCCAGGGGAATCCGATGAAATCTGGTCAACAGCACAAATCTGTAGGGAAGAAAAACTGTGTCCCATTGCAAGGCAATGTGCCACAATTGGAGTCTCCATTCTCAGTCTCTTAAGGCAGCTTTTATGTTCAGACATGCGTTTGGGTAGGGAACGAGTCGTTTCCCCCACATAGATCTTGGGACAGGGGCAAACAATCAGATATACTACATACTCAGATGAACATGTAGTGTTGGAATTCAGGAAAAACTTTTTATGTGTCTCAGGGTGAATAAAATTGTCATATATTTCCAAGGTGTTATCACATAGAAAACATTGTGAACATCTCACATGACTGCCTTTGGGTATCATTTCCTGAGTGGTCTTGGAGATGTCTGTTGGACTCACCAGTTCCTTTAGATTTGAATTTCTTGTGAAAGCAAAACGTAGGTGTGTTTGAGAAAAAGTAGATGATATATTCAAAACATTCCAATGTTTCTTGATAATTCTAGAGACTTTTTCAATACCCAGGGTGTATTTTAGAATGCAAGTCATAGAATCTTCTGTATCACTATTTGTTGGTTTAGGAGTGAACAGTAAGTCCCGGTCTGAAAATCATGCTCGTGTGTAGGCTTTATGAATGACTTGTTTGGGGTATCCCCGTTCCAGAAGATGTGCTTTGAATGCCTTGGATTCTGTTTTAAAATTGGACAAATTGGTACAAATGCGACGGAATCTGAGAAATTGGGAAAAGGGGAGACTCTGTTTTAAAGATGGTGAGTGGTAACTCAAAAAATGAAGAAACGTGTTCCAGTCTGTTTCTTTTTTAAATACAGAAGTCATCAGATCGTCATTCTGTTTAGAAATCAAGATGTCCAAAAACGATATCTGAGGAGGATGGTAGTTCAAAGTAAATTGTATCTTAGGATGGCATGTGTTTAGCCACTCAAAAAATAAAATCAGTCTCTCCTCAGTACCCGTCCATAGGACAAACACGTCATCTATGAAGCGCACCCTCATGGACACAGATTCCCAAAATTGATTGTGAAGAATCCATTTGATCTCAAAATCCTGCATGAATAAGTTTGCCACCGAGGGGGTGAATGTGGCACCCATTGCCACACCCGAAACTTGTTGGAAAAAAATTATTTCGATATTTGAAGAAATTCCTCTTCAAAGCCAAATTAATCAGTGATATGAGAAAGGAAGTAGAAATCCCATGATTAGGTTCATCTTCCGATAACCACATATAAAGAACCTGAAGTGCCTCAGTTTGTGGAATGGAAGTATAAAGCGCTTTAGAGTGATTAAACATGTAATCTTATGTACATCCTGCACTTCACCAAGCTTCACAAGAAAATCTGAGTCGTCTCTGATATATGAAAAACTTTTAGTCACTAATGGTCTTAAAAAAGTGTCTGCATATACACAGACAGAGGTTCCAATACTAAGCCTACAGTTGATACGATCGGATGTCCGTGGGGTTTGTTTAAAGTCTTGTGGATTTTAAGGAGTATGTAGAACAGTGGGATTCTAGGGTCATCTCTGTTCAAAAATTCAAATTCCAGTTTAGTTAAGTAACTTAGTCGTACTCCTTCTTTTGTGATGTCCTTAATTAACAGTTTCAGAGTGGGCATAGGATTTTCCATGAGTTTGATATAATCAGTAGGAATCATGAGTTGACGATAAACTTATTTATCATAATCCTCCGTATCCACCTTGTCCACTTGACAAATCCTAATGTTGTCGTTACATCTAAGTTCATGTAACATTTTTTTCTCATCCCTGGTTAAATTTTGTTGTTGATAAATAGGTTGAGCCATATATTCTTCAACCTCCTTGATAATTAATTCTTTGAATACCGACAAGGGGGGACTCATGGGGGTTTTAGGAGTCCAAGTGGAGTTACTCCGCATCCTGGAATCTATGTTGGTAGAAAATTGATGTTCTGAAAAAAACTCTTTTAAATGTATTTTCCTAAAAAAACGTTCTAAATCCACTCTTAACCAGGAGTTCAATGGTAGAACAGGTACGAATGATAAACCTCTGCTCAATAGTCGTTTTTCTGTTTCACTCAAAGGGTATTGTGATATATTAATAATCACTGAATCCTGACTTAATCCTTCTGTGATCGAGTGTTCGGGCGGCGGTTGTTTGATCTGTTTTGTGATCTGTTCTGCGATCTGCCTCGCCGATTTCATGGACCCTTTTTTTTGAAGGCATCTAAAAAAGGTTCATTAGAACCCGAGGAGTTCTCTTCAGAAGAGTCCGACCGATCAAATGTGACTTTGTTGGTTTTAGATTTGGAGGTAGGGTTATCCTGTAACCACTGGTAAACAGATTCCTTAGCATAGTCCAATGAGTCTCTCTTGAACTTCTTAATCTTAAATTTATGTAAGTTCTGTCTAAAGGAGTCTATTTTTTTTGTTTATATCAGCCATGTGACTCTCGAAGTCTGTCTCTGAGGTAGAAGATCTTTTCAAGTCCGCTTTCTTAATATCCAAGTTTTTTTGAAGATCATCTGTGACCAGACGAGTCTTCTCAATAATTAAGACCATAAGGTCAAAAGAACATTTATTTAAGATGGAAGCCCATCTGTTGAGGAATTCTTTATCTTCAGTGAAAAGTGTGGGAGGTTTAGCAATCCTCAGGCCCTGAGGAATCATCTCTTTCTTACAATATTCTAATATGGTGGCTCCATGTAAGGTGGCATGAACCAGTCTCTTGGATTCAGTAAGGAAATCATCCCAAGATGCAGACTGAACAATCTCAGAGTCACCCATATCTAGAATAGATGGTCTTTGTAAAATGTCTGATATGAATTCTGGTGTAAAGCTTAAGCCACTTTGCCAAGTGGGGAAAGCCATGTTCCTTAATAATCAATACTCAACTTGATTAACAAGCCAATTGGTGTCGATAATTGGCCAATAACAGATAGTGCTTGGCACTAATTACAATTTACGCACACAACTTTCTAAGCATATTCTGTAAAGTGGTGCACATAAATTCTAATGTGTGGATCTTGTGAGGGGCAGGGGAGGGCATTCCTAAAAAGTTACATGCACTGTTATAGAATATGTCTGATCTGCGCAGCCATTGTTGGTGTAAATGGCTGCACCTAGATTTAATCACGGGTCTGGGTGCTATGCGCATTCCATAAACCACACCTAACTTTAGGCAAGGTTTATAGAAAAACCTAAAAGCGTTTTTCTTCATAGTCATATACAGAATCTGTTTCTAAATGTGAAATGTGAGGAACCCCTGAGGGTCAGGGAAGAAGGGATCCGGGAGAGGAGCAAGATGGGTAGGTTTCATACCCGGGATTCCAACTACAAGTCCCAGGATCCTAGGGGCTGGGAAGCCACGCCCCCACGTAGGCATAAGTTTCCCAAGAGCTGGAGAAGGGAGGAGGACTACAGTTCCCAAGAACCCCTGCAAAGCCCTGGGGGCAAGCAAAGGGAGCAGCAAGGGAACTACAAGTCCCAGGATCCCGAGGGGGACAAGGGGGATTGGCTGAGGAGGAATAATTAGGAGGGAGAGGACCAGCTGGGGACCATAAAGGGAGAGGAGCCCAAGGAATGGGAGGTGGAGAAAGAGGTCGGAGAGGAGATCCAAGCCCAAGATGACTGGGGAAGTGAGCCCATGGAAGATTGCTGCTCTAGCTCAGGTACAATGGAAGAAGTTGAAAGGCTTCATAACAAACCTTTTTCAAGGCTGGGGAACGCTTGGAGGAAAAGTTAAGCAGCTGTTCCACTCAAGGGGGAGAGAGGTGTCGTGCTGTAAATCAGTGAGACCCGGCTGGAGAAACAGGTAGTAGCTTGAACTGTGACCAGGAATCTGGCCATGCTGGGGAAGCAGTGAGTGATTTGAACTATGTCCAGAAGTCATGCCATGCTAGGAAGCAGTAAGTAATTTAAATTGTGTCCAGAAGTGGTGCAATGCTGGGGAAACAGTGAGTGACTTTAACTGTTTTCAGAACATTGCCATGCTGGTGAAACAGTAAGTGATTTAAAACTGTGTCCAGGAATCAGGCCATGCTGGGGAAGCAGTGAATGATTTAAACTGTATCCAGAAACTGTGGCTGGGGGGGGGGGGGGGAAGGAACAAGGGGTGATATGTGCTGTAACCAAGGACTGTGTCTGGAAGAAAAAATGCCTTGGCCTTGCTGATGGAATAAAGCGGTTTTAAGCATATTTTTGGAGTCTGCTTCTGGGAGTGCTGTGTCCAGGGAAGGGCCCTTCCAGGGTCAGCCGAGTTCATACCTGCAGGAAGGCCTGAAGGTGGTGGCCTACTGACAGAAATTTATGTGGACACATATGGCCCAATATTCAAAGACACTTATCTGGATGCTGCTGACTGAGGCCATCCTTGATATTCAGTGGTATTATCTGGATAATGCCAGTAAAAATCATTACAGAGCACCTGGTACTATAACCGGATAACAAAGGGGCAGGTCATGGGAACAGCAAGAAGTGGTCTCTGATTAGCTGCAATATTCAGTCTGCCAACCGGATAATTAGCCAGATAGGGGCCTGAATATCACTGCTATCCAGATAGTTCTGGTGATCACTGCTGAATCTGGACAGTCACCATTAGCAAATATCCAGATATTGGCACTAAATATCCAGATTTATTTATTTCAGCTACAGCAGCCAGCATCTAAAAAAATATGCTGACCATCCCTGCTAAATATTGACACAGCAAAAAAAGCCTTACCGCAAGGCGTGCTCAGGCATCCCATAGTAATTTTGTGATCGGCACGTGCTTTCCGCAGGCTAAAAAACAGATTTTATTTTTTGGCACAGGGGCAGAGAGTAGGCATGTTCTGCCCAAATCAGTTGTTGTGTGCTAACCAGTTAGCACGTGAGCCCTTACTGCCTACAAAATAGGTGGTGGTAGGGGCTCACACGCTAATGGGAAAATTAGCTTGTGGCCAATAATACAGAAAATTGAAAAAAACAAGCCATTTTACCCATGAGGAAAAAATGGCTTTAGCACATAGGAATGATGCATTAAGGCCACTTTTTACAGAAGTTTGATAAACCCAAACATGTTGATAATAGGAAACATCAATTTAGAAGATCTGAACAAAGACAGCACCAGAGAATGCAACGAATTTCTTCAACTATGGAACTTACAGTCACCAGTAACCATGTAAAAGGTCAAGCACTAGACCTATTAACATACAGATTCTTAACAAACCAAAACCTCAGAATACAGAACCAGAGATAGAAACTCCTTGGTCCAACCACTTCAGGCTCAACATGATCCTCTACTGGAAAGAACAGGGAACCCAACCAACACAAACATGAACCTCATACAAATCACGAGGAAAGGTTGACGCAACTAAATTCTGGTCATTTATATACGAAAATCAGTGGTCAACACCTATAGATTCCACAGAATTCCTGTCAGAATGGGACAAAAGAACTAGTGTACTAGACGAATTAGCTCCCCTGCAAACCAAAACCTCACAAAAACGCAAAACAGTCTCATGGTACGATGAAGAAATGAAAGAGCTAAGTGTCCACTGCTGAAGACAAGAACAAGCATGGAGGAAAAATAAAAATGAATCCACCTCAACTGAGTGAAGGGAAGCACTAAAAAGGTACAAAATATCTATGCAGGATATAAGGAACAAATCTTAAAAGAAACTACAGACAGCACAAAATACAGTGGCAAGACTCATATTCGGGAAAAAAAACGATTAGAAAGCACTAGACCTTTACTCCGAGAATTACACTGGCTTCCTATGAAAGCACGTATATCTTTCAAGATTTGTTTGGCCTACAGAATAATCTTCAGCTTCTCGCCAGTTTACATGACCAGCCTAACAGACTTACCAATTTACAATGCAACCAAAAACTCAAGATCCTACCTTACCATCCACTTACCTAGATGCCAAGGTCTAAAATACAAACCTACATACACAACCAGTTTAGGTCTAAAATACAAATCTACATACACAACCAGCTTCTCATCTATACCAAACTCTGGAACATACTACCGAAAGACATTCTGTAAATATCTGAAAGCCCACCTATTTAGAATTTTTTTTACAATGACCCCATGTAGCCAAAGGAATCACCGATAAGTACTCCACAATCTCGACAACAGATAGAACTGAACTAGTTCTGCATCTCCCCAAACACCTCTATAACACGTTAGCTGTTTGCTCAAAGATGTCTATAACCCACACTGTGGAAGGAAAGGAAAGGGCCACTAAAAGTTGCAATGACAGTGCAGCACCAAAGGAGTTTTGGAACAGCCCTTTGATAAGATTTATGTGTTCACATGTAATTCATATATTCTATAATGATTTCATTTTCAATAAAAGAAGATACATGAGGTAAATGATTAAAATGTTTGTTTTGATGCCTCTTTTCAATACATTATTATTATTTGTTACATTTGTATCCCACATTTTCCCACCTTTTGCATGCTCAATGTGGCTTACATATAACTGTTAACGGCGTTACCGTTATGATATTTTGTTTTATACCTGTCCCTTCTTTCATAGGTCTCACACTCCTTAGTGTTTAGGAGTGTCATCTTCAAGCTTTGTCACCAAGGTATAGGAGTCAAATTTTGAATCTTCTGAGGGAGGGGGTGGCGTAGGAAGCTGTTGCTTGCAGGTACGGGCTCCTACTATGGGGGATGGAGGAGACTGTGAGAGATGTATAGTGGCGGTGAAACTTTAAGGGGGGGGGGGGTGCTGCTGGGATTTATTGCATAAGGAGTATACCTCGGAGAAGCATATATTAGTACAGGCCCTTTCTGATCTGGTTGTGACTGATTTTTGGCATTTTGGAAGTGTGGCAGAGGTATGGGGGATGGATTTTGATGTATAAACATAAATAATGATGAGTATATATTGCAAGTATGTTAAGATGTAGTTTATTTGCCAATATTTGTTCGTTGTACAAGATGCCATGTTATTCTTCTATAATAAAAAGAGTTAAATATACACCCATCTCTTCGATTTGGTTTTGATTTATTGAATCATGTATGTGGTGCTCCTTTGGTTTTGATATAGGGACTCATAAATGTGCTATTTATTAAGATATTTTAATCTGAATTGCATTGACACTATAAGTAACATACTTTGCTATAATAGCTACTGTTAGTTGAATATTTTTACTGCTGTAATTTTGTATTGCCTATGTTCTGCTTATTCTTGCTGTACATTGCCTTTAGTGAATTTCTTCACAAAGGTGATCAATAGAACTCAAACAAAATAAAACATGGAAAAGAAAATAAGATGATACCTTTTTTGTTGGACATAACTTAATACATTTCTTGATTAGCTTTCGAAGGTTGCCCTTCTTCGTCAATAATGATTTCTTCTGACGAAGAAGGGCAACCTTCGAAAGCTAATCAAGAAATGTATTAAGTTATATCCAATAAAAAAGGTATCATCTTATTTTCTTTTCCATGTTTTATTTTGTTTGATTTCTATTGATTACCTTTAAAAGTGGACTAACACGGCTACCACACCTCTCTATTCAAAAATGTGGCAACTAAATGCTAATACATAAGTAATGCAACAGAGGAATACCAGTAATAAAAGTTGAGCATCTTTTCTTATTTGTGCCTGCTGTGACTGGTTATTAAGATAGGATTTGAACCAATTAAGCACAATTTGGGTATATGAAGGATAGACAATACGGTATGGATTTATGCAACACAGATCAGACCTATATCACACATTATGAAATGCGACCGCACATTACAGTGATGCTTATTACAACTAAGGTTGAGTGTTCATAAGGCCCTAAAACCTTCTGTTGCATTGAGACCCAATGCTGACAGCTAAATGGGAAGGAGTCAGGAGAGGGTCCCTGCCAAGAACAAAATGGAAAGGGGCATGGACAGAAGCCTTACATGTGCACTTCTTGCTTAGAGCTGAATGGGAAGGATACCCAGTGGAGGGTAATCAACACGAAGTTCCTGCTAGCTAAGCAGACAGAACTTCATCTGACACCCATAAAACCCACAACACGCTCTTTTCTCCTCTAATTAAGGTGGTACTCCACAAAATTCATTGTCACACAAGGATAAGCAAAAAAAAGTTAGTTATTTAGTGTTGCCATAACACACACGGCTTCTGAAAGGTCAGTCAGCACATTAATTCTCCGCTGATACTACACCCTGGTCTAATTTAAGATGCACAGCTTGTGCTGACAGTGGAACTTTCAGTGCAGTTAAGTCTGGCAGGAAATAAATACACTCATGTCTTGGAAGAAGAAGAAGATTCACTTTGTAATGTGACAGAGCTGAAGGAGCTGTGAGAGTTTGAGGATGGGAAAGGGCTGGGGATTAACTGACAAGCTACTTCCTAAGGCTGCAGCTGTTTACTGCAGGGATGCTCATGACTGTTCACCTCTAGGGCCAGCTTAACCATTAGGCAGACTAGGCACCCTCTGAGGGGGAGGGTGGCCCATTTATTTATATTGTAGAAAGCTGCACACCTAAATTTCTGACTAGCACGCAAATTTGCGCATGCAGTTTATAAACTAAGGTTGGTTGCAAGCATAACTTAATGGTTTTAATTAGCTGCTAGTCAGCCTTAACAATCGTTGGCTATAATTGGTGTTCGCTGGCACAACATTGGCAGTTATGTTGCAGGAATGGATGCATGAAGTTGTGATGCTTCAGGAGTCAGATAGCACACACCAGTATGAGAGAAAAATCTTCTTTATTTGCCAGCAAACAAAGCAAGACATCAGTTCTAGCTCTCTTCTCCTCTTTGTGTCTTTCTCTCAGCTCTCTGTGTCTTTGTCTCAGCTGCTTCTCTTCTTATGCTGTCTTCTCCTTCTTCTGTCTGTTCCTTCTGTCCTTCTCTTTCTTCTGAGCTCCTTCTGACGTAAACTGCTTCTGCTCCTACTTAAATACAGTTCTATCCAGCCTAGCCTAGCCCAGCCCCCTTACTCTCCAATTGGTTAAGGAATAGATTGGTCACTTTGCCTCAACCAATCATTACTTTTGAAATATCAGTTACATAGGTTTGGTATTCCTCAAACTGACCTCTAACCTGGGGCCCCTTAAGCCAGACATTTGGTCTCCAGAATTCTTATATTTCTCATTATGATTAATGTCTCATCTTATAGCTTAAATTGCTTACTGGACTCTGGCATTCATTAAAGGGGTCAAAAGTCAATCTTACTTAATAGCATACATATCAGGTTATCACTTTCAAGACCATTTCTACATTTTACCTATAATTAATCAAGGAGAAGAGAGCTGACTAGTCCTGACCTCTTCACCTATCAGCTTATACATTGAACCAGCCAGAACTATGGCTAAGTCAAACCATATGCTGATCTCCTCAACTGCAGTCTTAAACAGCAGACAAGGATCATTTTAAAAGTAACACAGAGTTGAACAAACATCCTACATAGAAATACAGAGAATAAAACATATTCTAAAATACACAGAATCAGTATTCCTTATAAGCAAGAACTTCTAAATTCTAATCTATTGCCTCTCTCTCTCTAAATAGTATTTTCTTCTAAGCATTTTTCTATTTAATCCTAAACAAACTGCCTGCCTACAAAACTATTCAGTATGCCTAATAATATACAGCTGTTGAGCTAGCTTTCATCATTCACCAGGGTGAAAGAAATTCCTGTCTCTGACCTTTCTAACCCAGCCCGGCAAACGCTAGAGTTCAATATAATCTGAACCATCTGGCATACCTTCACTTCACTTACAGAGTAAAGAGTTGAAATTTGAAATAAGAATTCAATTCAAATACCAAGCTTTTAACAGAATTAACCCTTCATATGATTTCTTATATATATAATTATGCCATGGCTGCCTCATTCCCCCCTTTGAGACTAAAATCAGCTTATGCAGAGATAAGTCTCACAACTCAAACTCTGGAGATTATAGTGATCCTAATTAGGAATAGACTTGTGAACCACCATTACCCTACTTGTTAAGGTCCGACGGCATACTGCCGAAGCAAATGAGGCCAAGAAACAAAACAACAACCCTGCTAAAACTAAGACTATTAGGGAAATGAACAAGGGACGTATCCAGGAGGTCAATGACCACCACCAGGAGGTAAGGTCTAATCCTCCTCGGTAATCCTCCACATTAAGGCTAGCCAACTGTAGGACTTTATCCATGGCATGCCTAACTACATGCGTCCTATTTATGACAATAGTACAGCACTCTGAAGAATTTAGCACTGTACAGAGGCCACCCTGAGCTGCAAAGAGGTAGTCAAGGCCCATACGATTATACCTAGAAACTATACTTAATTCATTAATTTGATCCTGCAATGCATTGACTACCACGTTCAGCTCATGAACTAAAACATGGAGTAGGGATTGAAGTCTCCGGGTAGCCATACCTAGTTCAGTAATACCCGCTACCGGGCCTCCAATTGGAATCCAGGCCGTGGCAGAAAGGGCTACAAGTCTCTTTTTAGTCAGAGGATAAGTAGAGTTGATATACTGGAGGGCTAATTCAATCGCCTCATCCTCTGTGGCAACGGAGGAGGGTAAGGACAAAGCCTCTCGCTTAGAGCGGTGCGGGGATAGTGGCTTAAGAGGAATAACTTTAGGAAAATAATTCAAGGTTACCAATACACAAAAATTATATGTAGGGGGAAGAATCATGTGGAGGACATTATCACAGAGCCAGTAATGACCAAGAAGAGGGTGAGGAAAGTTCCCAATAAATGTTGGCTCAGGCTGGACAGGGTACTTAGGGTGCCCATAATGCGAGCCCCTATCCCAGGGGGAACGAAGACGAAATGGAGACTTTGCACACCATAGGCGCCAATCCCCAATTGTGACAGGCTGCTCATTTGTTAGTAACTCTTCATACCCCGGGGACTTATGAAAGTAGAAAATAAGCTTGGACACTATAGTCTTCTCAGTGGTACGCTTAGGAGCCAGATAATCACCTGGGTCATAATCTACAGGTATGGTAGCAGGCCACATAGGAGTACCTGGAGAAACTACCCACACAGATTCTCCTTTTTCTGGGAGAACATTAGTATAGTTACAGGGAATGGGAAGAACAGTTGAGATGCTTCTTGTTAAACAAAACACTCCAGAAGCTGGATAGGGAGACGTAAAAACTGGCCTTAGAGAAGATTCAGAGGGGGAAGTAGCATTATAAAAGGACCACCAAGTATAATCCTGGCTCCAAGGGCCTGAACTCGAAAAGTAGGGAGGTATAAGAGCTGGGAGTTGCACAGGGACAGGAACAGCTGGGACATCTGTGGTATAAGGAGAAAATCGAGAACACACAATACAAGGGGAAGTAATCTTTGCCTGACTAATTAGTTCCTGGACAGAGTGTAACCAAAAGTTGGAGCGAGTTGGGGTATTAGGAACAAGGAGGCAAGGAGTAGAAAACAACAAAAGCATCCAAACTACTAACATTTTCTCTCTTCCTAATCTAAAACAAATACAGCAAACTAATTAGGCAATAATATTTCAACAGTCTGTGCTAATCACAGATTATTCTCATATAGTGTTCTCAGTCTTTGAGTTCTTATACCAGTTGGGATAGACCCTCAATTGATAAGGATCAAGCTCTCAAATTCCAAGGAAGCCAGAATCTGGGCAAGAAAGAGTCTCAGTGTGAAGCCGAAGTTCAGCCGCTCCTGCAGTATGCAGTTGACCCTTCTTTTCAGCCAGTAGATTCTTTGGTTCGGGTCAAGCGCAACTTCAATGGCTCCGCTGGATCACTTTCTGCTCTCCACTGTCTAGGCTCCGTCTGATCCGTGCTGGGCTCAGTCTGGTCAGCAGACTTAATTCGAGACCAATGGACCCATGGAGTAATCCCTGCGACCTTCACAGCTGCAGGGGTAGAAAGCAAAACAGTAAAAGGTCCTTTCCATCGGGGCCCCAAAGGCTGGAGCTTCCAGTCTTTCACCCAAACTCTATCCCCTGGCAGGAAGGAATGTACCTGAGCCTGGAAGGGGACAGGGTTTATTTCTCTCACATAAGACTGAAGCTCAGAAATTATCTTACCCAGGAGGGCTACCTGCTCCTGCACCTGGGCAGACCCTAAAATCCCTATGTCTCCCTTAATTCCCTGTAAAATGGCTGGGGGCTTCCCATACACAATTTCAAAGGGAGAGAGGGCTGTTCCTTTAGTTGGGGTACATCGGAGGCGGAAGAGGGCTAGTGGCAATGCCTGTGGCCATTTCAGTTGGGTTTCCTGACAAATCTTTGCTAGGCTATTTTTCAAGGTTCTGTTTGCTCGCTCAACCTGCCCTGAACTCTGGGGACGATAGGCACAATGCAATTTCCAGGTAATGCGCAATGCGCGGGACAGGGCCTGAAGTGTAGCTTCAACAAAGGCGGGACCATTATCTGAACCTATGGCAAGGGGCAGTCCATACCTGGGGATGACATCCCTAAGGAGGGCTCGAGCTACTTCTGTGGCTTTCTCAGTGACTGTAGGATATGCTTCCACCCACCCAGAAAAGGTACAGACCATGACCAAGAGGTATCGGAGCCTACCGCTCCTGGGCATTTCTGTGAAGTCTATAACTAAAGACTCAAAGGGTGTTAGTCCTCTAGACTGAACTCCTGGTGGAATACGGGGTCCCTGACGAGCATTATTCTGGGCACAGAGAGTACATCGGGCAGAGGCAGTGGCAACCAGACTATCCAATCCTTCCAGCACCACTACTCGACTGAGTAGGCGGGCTAGTGCTGTTTTCCCTAAGTGTGATAGGTCATGAGCTTGAGACACTACAGGCCAAGCTAGGTGGCGTGGCACCAGAACTCTGGTATCAGGGAGATGTAACCAGCCATCAGGTCTCCTTACTGCACCTTCTTCTTGAGCCCATTTCTCTTCCATTTGGGTATACATAGGTGTCCATTCTTGCAATCGGATTTGGAACAGGGGAGTCACAGTACTTGCTAGGGGTCCTCGAGCAGCTTCCTTGGCCACCCGATCAGCATGGCGGTTCCCTCGGGCCACTGGAGTATCTACCCTTTGGTGTCCCCTGCAGTGAATGACAGCTACCTTCTTGGGGGCCCACACAGCCTCTAGCAGCTGAAGTATTTCAGGTCCATACTTAACAGGTTGGCCTGCAGCATTTATGAGTCCCTTTTCCTTATACAAAGCTCCATGAGCATGTAGGGTTGTGAAGGCATACTTAGAATCAGTATAAATGTTGGTTACCAGTCCTGCTGCTAGCTCCAGAGCTCGTATGAGGGCCACAAGTTCTGCTTTCTGGGCTGAAGTTCCTTGGGGCAGGGCTCTTGCTTCTATCACCTTGTCCTCTGTCACCACAGCATAGCCTGCCAATCGCTTGGAGTTCTCCACATAACTGCTTCCATCTGTGAAATAAATTACATCTGGGTCCCTCCAAGGAACATCTTTAAGATCTGGTCGACTGGAGTACACTTCATCCATAGTTTGGATACAGTCATGATCCGGTGGTCCCTCAGATGCTGGCAAAAGAGTAGCAGGATTGAATGTAGCCACTGTTTCCAGGTGTATCCGTGGATTCTCACACAAGCTGGCTTGGTACTTAACCATACGGTTATTTGTAAACCAGTGGTTGCCCTTATACTCCATGAGGGTGAGAACTGCATGGGGGACTTTAACAACCAGTTCTTGCCCCAAGGTCAACTTATCAGCTTCCTGGACCAGTAAGGCTGTTGCTGCAATGGCCCTCATGCAGGCTGGCCATCCTTTAGCCACTCCATCCAGCTGTTTAGACAGGTATGCAACAGGCCTCTGCCAAGATCCCATCATCTGGGTCAGCACACCCAGAGCAACCCCCTGTCGCTCATGGACATACAGTGAGAAAGGTTTCTCCACATCAGGAAGGCCTAACGCAGGGGCTTGGAGTAGGGCTTTCTTTATGGCAATGAAGGATTGTTGAGCAGTAGGTCCCCATTCAAATGGTTCCTTTTCACCCCCTTTGTGGCTTGGTAAAGGGGTTTCGCCATCAATGCAAAATTTGGAATCCAAATTCTGCAAAATCCGGCTGCTCCCAGAAATTCCCTAACTTCTCTTCTGGACTTGGGTTGGGGAATTGCAGCTACCGCTTGCTTCCTACTAGCATCCAGTCTCCGACTTCCCTGGGAAATGCAAAAGCCCAGATACTTCACTTCTGACTGACAAAGTTGGGCCTTTGAGCGTGAGACCTTATAGCCTGCATCCAAGAGTAGCTCCAGCAATTCTCTAGTAGCCTCAAAACACTCTTCCTGAGTCACTGCTGCAATCAGGAGGTCATCTACATACTGGAGTAAAACTCGCCTGGAAGGCTCAGATTTAAAAGTCTTAAGGTCTTGTCCTAGGGCAGTCCCAAAAATGGTGGGGGAATTCTTGAACCCCTGTGGCAGGCGGGTCCATGTATACTGAAGCTTCCTTCCTGTTACTGGGTTTTCCCATTGAAAGGCGAAAAGCAATTGACTGGCTGGGGCCACCCGAATACAAAAGAAGGCATCTTTTAGGTCTAGTGTTGTGAAATGGGTAGCTCCAGAAGGTATCAATCCTAACAGGACATATGGATTAGGCACTACAGGGTGTAATGAAATAGTGGATTTGTTGACCACTCGTAAGTCTTGGACTGGCCGGTAGTCCTCAGTCCCTGGCTTCTGAACTGGCAATAGTGGCGTATTCCATGGAGACTGGCAAGGACGAATAATTCCATGGGATAACAGACGATTCAAATGTGCTTGAATCCCTTCCAGAGCCTTTCTGGGAATTGGGTATTGGCGAAGATGGATTGGCCGGGCATTTGGAAGTAAGTCTACATGTACAGGAGGAATATTTCGGGCCAACCCTGGGGGATTATCTTCTGCCCATACCCCACTGACCTGAAAGCTGTCTGCCAGGGGTAGGTCAACTTGGCTATGTGACTGATGCAGCCGCCATTCTTCTTCAAGAGGGCAACAGAAACTCAATATACCCTTAGGGCTGGATATCGGGGGCCGAAAGGAGACTGAAGTCTGGCCATCAGAGTCAAAGGAAATTTGGGCCCTAAGCTTGGACAGCAGGTCTCGACCTAACAAAGGGATTGGACAGTCTGGCATATACAGGAATTCATGAGTGACTATGTGTGAGCCTAATTGGCATCTACGGGTCGTCAGAAAGGGCCTCCGGTTCTGCACCCCCGTGGCACCCACCACTCGGACAGTTTTTCCAGACACAGGCGCTAATCGCTCCGTCACAACATAATGTTCAGCTCCTGTATCAATCATGAATGGAATTGAGCGGCTCCCTATAGTTAGCTTGACCATAGGTTCCTGGGAGCCCAGTTTGTAGGAACCCGGTCTGTCCTATTCGTCCCATTCTGCCATCTCGGCTATCCCGATGATGTCAGATTCAGGAGGCTCATATCTTCCCTCTCGAACTCGGCCTCGGCTTCCTCGATCTCCTGGTCCCCTTCTCAGTCCCTGGCGCCTCTGGGGGCATTCATCTTTCCAGTGCCCTCTTTCCTTACAGTAGGCACACTGGTCCCTCTCCAATCTTGGTCTGGGATTCTCCCCCCTTGGCCGGGATTGATTGAAGGAATCTCGGGGCCTGGCTGGTGGTCCGGGGTCCCACTTTGGCTTCCCATTAGCTAGAGGTCGACCTCGGTTAAGGGTGGAATTAGTAATGGCTGCCGCTAAAAGGTCGCCTTCTTCTGCATCTTCCGGTCAGCCTCTCGGCGCACCTCCTGATCTCTATTAATGAAAACCTTGGTTGCGATCTCAATTAGCTGGGTGGTATTCATCCCTGCGAATCCCTCCTGACGCTGCAACTTCTTCCGGATATCTGGCATACTCTGGGCCACCAATGCACTATTCACCATTCTCTGGTTTTCTTGGGCTTCAGGGTCAAATGGGGTGTATGTTCTGTAGGCTTCAATTAGTCGCTCTAGAAAGGCCCCAGGGGATTCAGTTGCCCCTTGGAGAATTTCAGAGACCTTTGCCAGATTAATGGGCCTCTTTATGCCTTTCCTCATACCTTCCAGTAAGTCCCGGCAATAGCCAGACAACAGTTCATAGTGCTGCCCATCATTTGGATCCCAATCTGGAGCTGCGCGAGGAAACCGAGCTCTAACCCATCCCTCTGGAATCCTGTGTCCCCCGGGGACACGCTCTCAGCGTGTTGGCCTCAGCATTTTGCAAAATCTTCCGCCTCTCCTCAGTTGTGAAGAGGGTCAGGAGAAGTTGTTGACAATCAGTCCAGGTTGGGTTATGGGTGGCCATAATGCTAGCCACTAGGTCCACCCACTGCCTGAGGCTTTTCAGTATAAGAGGGGTAATGCGTCTTCCAATTCAGGAGATCGGTGGTTGTGAAGGGTACATACTGATAGGCCTGTGCCTGTATAACCTGACCCTGATTATTAGGATCCGGTCGAGTGGTAGTTACCTGGCGGAGGGGCAGAACTCTCGAGGAGGTGGGAATAGAACCTGAGGTAGGGCTAGGAGCTACCCTCCTATCATGCTCAAAGGTGATTGCAGCGGGTCTAACCCATTCAGTGGAGGTATGTTGAACCCCTGAGGGATGGGGAGGGGTACTCATAGACTGAGAGGTGGTCACAGGTGAGTCA
Organism: Microcaecilia unicolor; assembly: GCF_901765095.1. Lineage (NCBI taxonomy): Eukaryota > Metazoa > Chordata > Amphibia > Gymnophiona > Siphonopidae > Microcaecilia > Microcaecilia unicolor. Next base: position 324,858,263 of record NC_044034.1, on the reverse strand, counting down.
GTCCATTGAAAGGGATGCCGGGCCCCTGATGAGTGGGTAGGGGTATTAGAAGGAGAGGCTGGGCTGTCGGGAGTTGAGGAGTCAGGGAGTGGAACCCAAAGCGGGTCTTCAGAAGTTAACAGGAGAGGATGTGGCAGAGGAGAGTAGAGACTGGGTGAAAAGTCCAACCTAGGGTGTGGCAGGTTTTGCACAGGAGGGGAAAAAACTATCCGGAGAAGCCTGTGCTGGAGAGGCTTGGGCTGGACGGCGTGGATCTCTGGGGGTAGCACGGAACCCCAACAATGGGCCATAAGGTGGTGGCTCAAGGTCTGAGGGGTCATCAGAGAGTATGGGTTTCTCAGACAGGGTAGGGGCGGAAGCCACCGATTGGGTGGTAGGCTTCCTGGGGCTCTTTCCCTCTTCTAGTTTAGATTTTCTAATCTTTCTTTGAACACGGCCTAACATGAATTTTACTGGGGATCCCATATAAGTTTTTAACCACGAGGGAGGGTCAGTCACAAGGCTGTCCCAGGAATCTATATAAGGGAGTTGTTCAGAATATTCTGGTTCTCCTACAACTATGCTGTAGACCTTCCGGATTACTTCAATATCTAAGCTGCCACTAGGGGGCCACCCCACTCCCATAGATGGCCACTCAACTTCACACAAGGTTCTTAGAGTACTTGAGCTTAAAGTCTGTCCATAGTCATTAATTAAAAATCCTTTTTTGAAGTTCTTAAGCATACAGTCTAGGGGGGTAGCAATTTGTCTAGATGATGTCCCACCCATAATGCTTACAGTTACAACACACAAAAAGGGAGGGAATTTTTGAAAGTGCAGTAAGGGGTCTGCACTCTCGAGACACTAGGTAGACAGACAGCAATCGCTTCCTTCCGTTGCTGACCAATTGAACTCGCGTTAATTGGAAATGCAGCTATAAGAAGTCCGCACTCAATAATCATTCACGCATCACACATTCCATACAGAAAATCCCACCCAACAATTTCAGATTTCTCAGATACAGATAAGCTCAAGCGTTTTCGCTTCTAATCTCCTCTAGATTAGAAGGTACTAGGGCCTTCGCTGAGAGTTGATCAGGCTCTCCTTCCTCAATTTGTTGAGGGGCTGATTTACAATTTTCTAGCTAGAATTACAATACAGAATACAGAATACATACCCGGCGAATGTTCTCCAGTCAGTTGGGTGCTGGGATTAATGCAGGATTCATCCCACCGCTGCCACCAAGAATTGTTGCAGGAATGGATGCCTGAAGTTGTGATGCTTCAGGTATCAGACAGCACACACCAGTATGAGAGAAAAATCTTCTTTATTTGCCAGCAAACAAAGCAGACATCAGTTCTAGCTCTCTTCTCCTCTTTGTGTCTTTCTCTCAGCTCTCTGTGTCTTTGTCTCAGCTGCTTCTCTTCTTATGCTGTCCTTCTCCTTCTTCTGTCTGTTCCTTCTGTCCTTCTCTTTCTTCTGAGCTCCTTCTGACGTAAACTGCTTCTGCTCCTACTTAAATACAGTTCTATCCGCCTAGCCTAGCCCGCCCCCTTACTCTCCAATTGGTTAGGAATAGATTGGTCACTTGGCCTCACCAATCATTACTTTTGAAATATCAGTTACTAGGTTTGGTATTCCTCAACTGACCTCTAACCTGGGGCCCTTAAGCCAGACATGTTGGTCTCCAGAATTCTTATATTTCTCATTATGATTAATTGTCTCATCTTATAGCTTAAATTGCTTACTGGACTCTGGCATTCATTAAAGGGGTCAAAAGTCAATCTTACTTAATAGATACATATCAGGTTATCACTTTCAAGACCATTTCTACATTTTACCTATAATTAATCAGGAGAAGAGAGCTGACTAGTCCTGACCTCTTCACCTATCGCTTATACATTGAACCAGCCAGAACTATGGCTAAGTCAAAACCATATGCTGATCTCCGCACTGCAGTCTTAAACAGCAGACAAAGGATCATTTTAAAAGTAACACAGAGTTGAACAAACATCCTACTAGAAATACAGAGAATAAAACATATTCTAAAATACACAGAACTCGATAGTCCTTATAAGCAAGACTTCTAAATTCTAATCTATTGCCTCTCTCTCTCTAAATAGTATTTTCTTCTAAGCATTTTCTATTTAATCCTAAACAACTGCCTGCCTACAAAACTATCAGTATGCCTAATATATACAGCTGTTGAGCTAGCTTCATCATTCACCAGGGTGAAAGAAATTCCTGTCTCTGACCTTTCTAACCCAGCCCGGCAAACGCTAGAGGTTCAATATAATCTGAACCATCTGGCATACCTTCACTTCACTTACAAGAGTAAAGAGTTGAAATTTGAAATAAGAATCAATTCAAATACCAAGCTGTTTACAGAATTACCCTTCATATGATTTCTTATATATATAATTATGCCATGGCTGCCTCAGTTACACACGAAACCGTCCTTAGTTGCTATTCTATAAGTTCAAATTCCATAGTGCGCAACTTCAAGAGGCATGGACCTGGAAGGGGCATGGGCAGCATGGAGTGTCTCAGGAAGTTACCCACGTGGGTTATAGAATACTAGTAAAAAAGGCCCGTTTCTTAACGCAATGAAACAAGCCCTACCAATGTAATGAGTTCCTGCCATTAATGTTTCCACGGTTGTATTCTGAATATAATTGTTGTTTACATGTGTAAGATTTCTTTATATACAATATTTTTTGTGTAAACTGTGTTACAATGTGGTAAAAGTTTTCCTTGTTCAGGCCCTTCAATCAGTTTAACAATCACATCAGAAGAGCTCCTTACTCATGAGAATGCAACATACAGTTGCCCATGTGAGAGACTGAGAGTGACAGTGTGTTTTACAGACAGTGTAAGAGAGAGATACACAGAGTGATTGAGTGTGTGTGTGATGTCTGTGTGTGTGTTATGTGTTTGAGTGACAAAGTGATTAAATGTTTGTCTTCCCTTCTGTTCTGTGCACTTGCCTCCACTGATGTTCATACCTCCCTGTATATGATTGTTTCTTAGAGATTCAATCCACTCCACCAGGGTTGCCAGGTGGAAAATATTTGTCCAGCCTAAAGGAGCCCAAAATCCAGCCCAAAAACCGCCCAAACTCAAACCCCGCCCCTGACACCCCCGCCCCCGCGTCATCACCCCCGCCCCCGCCGTCATCACCCCCGCCCCCGCCGTCATCGGCCCCGCCTTCCCCGTCACTAACCCCGCCTTTCCCATCACTAACCCCGCCTCCCACGTCACTAACCCCGCCTCCCACGTCACTAACCCCGCCTCCCACGTCACTAACCCCGCCCAAAACGTCACTAACCCCCCCACCGCGGCCGAAAAGCCACCTAAAAAAAACCGCCCGAAGCACAAAAACCAGCCCAAAAAACCGCAACCCGCCGCGGGCAAAAATTTCCCGCGGCGGGTCGCGGAAAACCGCCCAATTGGGCGGTAAAACCGCCCACCTGGCAACACTGCACTCCACTTCCCTCTGCCAAGTTCCGTTCTGATTGGTTCTTCATTCCTGTGATGTCACGTTTGTTTGCTTGGCAACTATGCAGCGTTCTGTTTCCTCCCTCGACGTGGGGTGGGGACAGTGAGAGCCAATGAAATGCTGAACTACAGGCTTACGAACCCTACACTGCCACAGTGCCACGGAGTCAGCTTCAGAATGTTGGAGGTGCTTTTATTATATAGGACTAGGATTTAGGCAGCTAACTAACTGGTACAGTTAGACATGAACACTTACATCAGCCACTGAGCTGAGCCAGCGTTAAGTGCTCACGCCTAAAGTTAAGCACATAATGTGAACTTACACTAGTATTCTGTAATGGCAGACGCGCACACAACAGCCACTAAAGAACTCACACTTAGTGGGAATTATCCTCTAACTCTAGGCAATCTATAGAGAATTACCCTTATGGTTTTGTACAGGATTGCCATAGGAGAGCTGGTGTTGGAATGATCATGAAATATCAAAGGGGGGGAGGGACAAGACTGAAGTTTTGCCTAGGGCATCTAATTTCCTTGCACTGGCCTTGCCCTTGTGCCATACGTTGCTGCACTTTGGATCATTACTGCCATTTTCACTGCCCGGACATTGTAACTCCAGTCTGGAATATAACATTAGTGTGATGTGGCATGACTGGCATTTGCTGTAATTATGGAATGCACACAGCTGCATGCTACTGCCTGTCCTAGTACACACAATTCATATAATTTCTTCACTGGTGGGTGATAATAGAAGCACGCACAAACAGATGTTTATGGAGTAAAAAAAAAAAAACCAAAACAATGGTAGGGAAGGGGAAGTGAACCACAGGGTGCCACGAAGGCCAAGCCTTGATTCTCAGAGATCAGGAGGGGTCATGGCAGAGAAAGCAGGCAGTGTCACCATGACTTGAAACCCTGTGGCTGGAGTGAAACTCATCAGTGAGCTGGCAGGGAATTAATTTCCACCAGCACTGAAGAGACAAGAAGGTGCAGTGGTGAAATCAGAAGTATGCCAATAGGACCCAATCACCACTGGCACATGAGGCCTCCAAAGCAAACAGGGTACAGGGTGCTCAGTCCCTGCCAAACCTTTAGGTCCTATCAGCAAAGAAATAACGGCTTCAGTGATGCAGCATGAAATAAATTGAGGCTCCATGTGTTGCAAAGCCCCAGTTCCTCCATAAGATGATGAGCTGGCAATGGCAACAAAATGAAGAATGTGATAGTGGCTGAGGAAGAAGAGGCTAAGAAGAGAAGAAAGGGTGTCAGCTACAAGAAGAGGAGAAGAAAATAGGAGAAAGAGATGGGGACTACGAGGAGGACAAGGAAGGATGGAGTTATATGAGAGAATAGGGGCTATAAAAGGGCAGAAGGCAGCTATAACAGGGAAGGAGGTGAAGTGCAGTGGGCTACAAGAGAAAGAAGGGATGAAGGTCATGAGGGGGATGGAGCTACAAGGAGAAGGGGTTTGGAGAGATTTGGAAAGGAGGGGGATGCGAACAAAGAATGTGTGCAGTAAGGTCTCTATCATAGAAATAAAGACATACAGACATCCATATTCAACAGCATCCCCAATCTGAATATGTTTGCACACACAAAACACACACTCTCCCCCCTATATGACAAAACACCCAGATATTCACCACCCCAACACATATAACTTCAACTCTTCTCTGTCTCCATCCCTATCCCCCCATCTCCATATCCCACCAGAACACCGTGCATATTCACCCGTATCACACACACATTTCCCCTCATCCTCCCCACTATTCCACATCCCCACTCACACAAACACTCAGTCCACAAATATACACCCTATTCACCTATGCCTACCATACAGATCTTCACCACCCCCCCAAAGATCTCCCTCCCCCCCAAGTGTAACTAGTTCTCCCCACAGTCCACATCTCCATGCCTTATATATTCTCCAAATTCATATCCTCCTGAAATTTCCTAGCCGTAGTACAGTCACACACGTAAAAGGCACTTCATAAGGCATGCCTAATACAAGATGCCAAGTTTATAAAAAATAGCTGCACTTGCGTGCATGATTTGTGCCATAACTTGGCAGTTACACATAGAATAGGTGCTATTTTATAAACTTGGCATGCATGTCGCTCAACGCTTAATCAACCCCCGGGTGCAGCACGATGATCTCATTTTTAGAGGGTACTTGTGAACTAGACTAGCCACTGTCAGATACAGACATCGCTGCCTGCTGCCTGGATGTCTCAACGTCATCTGAAGCTTAACATGGGCCAAGACCGAGCTTCTCCTCTCCCCCCCTTTCTCTACTTCTGTGGATGGCACTCTCATTCTCCCTGTCTCATCAGCTCGTAACCTTGGGGTCATCTTCGACTCCTCTCTCTCCTTCTCTGCTCACATTCAGCAGATTGCCAAAACCTGTAGTTTCTTTCTCTATAACACAGCAAAATCCGTCCCTTCATCTCTGACACCCTACCAGAACCCTCATCCACACTCTTATCACCTCTCGCCTAGACTATTGCAACCTGCTTCTCACCGGCCTCCCCTTAGCCATCGCTCTCCTCTTCAATCAGTCCAAAACTCCTGCTGCACGACTCATTTTCCGCCAAAATCGCTATGCCACATTAGCCCTCTCCTGAAGTCACTTCACTGGCTCCCTAGCCATTTCCGCATTCATTCAAACTTCTCTTTACTGACCTATAGTGTATTCACTCTGCTGCTCCCATACCTCTCCAGTCTTGTCTCTCCCTACACCCCCCTCGGGCACTCCGTTCTTTGACAAATCTCTCGTCTGTCCCCTTCTCCTACTACTCTGCTAATTCCAGACTCCGTTCCTTCTTTCCTCGCTGCACCACATGCCTGGAATAGACTTCCCGAGCATGTATGTCTAGCCCCGTCTTTGGCCGTTTTCAAGTCCAAGCTAAAAGCTCACCTCTTTGACCCCGCTTTTGAGTCCTAACCACTGCTCACTTGCCTGTACCTTTTCCCTCCTCTTTAATTCCCTTTACCCCTTAGTTGTTCTGTCTGTTACCTGTCTTATTTAGATTGTGAGCTGTTTGAGCAGGGACTGTCTTTATAGCGCTGTGTATGCCTTGTAGCGCTCTAGAAGTGTTAAGTAGTAGTAATAGATATAGGATGCTGGGCTCCGTAGACTTGATCTGACTCAAAATGGCTTATGTTTTTCCCTCTAGAACCCATTGTTGGTGCTCATTTTCCATTTATGGGCCCTGTTTACTAAGCTGCGCCTTAGGCACGCTAGTGCAGACCCTATATATTTAAGTAATCTGCTTTATTTTATTTCTTGGATAACAAGGATGAAAGGAGAAGAAAACCAGAATGGAAGCCCAAATTTTGTAGTGAAACAAGGAATTAAAGGTAGGTGCCAGCCACTGTTAATTTCAGTTGCAGCAGGCTTCAAAAACACAAGAGTGTATTACAAACTGCTAGGGCTTTAAACAAATACTATTTTTTTTCATATGCATTTTTCTTATACAACAAAAATTGCACAAGAGGACATAAACCAGACATCTGGCTTAACTCCTCCACTTCAGGCCCACATTTAAAGTCAGCTATAAGACAACAATGACAGTCTGAAGAGAAGGGTAAGAGAAAGATCTCACAGGCGAACACTTTCCCAGCCAATTCCAGGCTGTCAGAGAGTGATTAATGACTACTAACTAGAGAAGTGCCTTCCGTTGCCAAGTGCAGCATTGTTCCTACTGACATTTAATGAGCTTGGACAAACTTTAACACAATCCCGTACTGCAATCTGCAAATAATGTTATATACTTCATTTGTTGAGGTTGAGGGGTGTGTGTGTGTGTGTGTGTGGGGGGGGGGGGGGTTCTTCCAGAAAAATAGTGACACAGAAGTACATAGTGCCCAAGGTAAAGAAATGTTGCAGGATATTAACTCTTGTAAACTAGTCAAGAAACATATTAGGTTAGTCCAAATAAAAATGTTTCACATCTTGTTATTTTTTTTGTTTGTTAACCTTTATTGTTGCACATTCAAGAGGACTAACACAGCAACCACACTACTTTATCCAAGAAGGAATAAGCATTCTCTAAGAATGGGACATCCTTAGCGATGCACCGCAAAGCAACCTAGATGCACTAATGTGTCCCCACCTTAGCTCAGTTACAGCCTGTGTGTATCCATTAGCTGAAGTCAGAAACGGGATAGAGCAATGCCCCATGTGAGTTCGTAGTAGCAGTAGAGTCTCGACAACTTCATCAGTGAGGAGGCTTCTGAACACCTCTTTCTGTTCAGTAGGCTTTTTGTGTCCATGTGGTGCATTTTAGCCCACTGGTTGGGAGCAGAATGAGTAAACAGACTTATTTGTTGATATCAGGTACCTGTTTGTCAGGGGCCAATCTGCACTCTACAGCCATCAGCTGCTCCCTGCATGCCCCAATTCACAAGCAACAAGCTACCTGTGTTTCAGTGATTTACCCCGAGCAGCAGGATAGTTTAAATGGGAACTACCATGCATTTTTAAGTTTATCACTGTAAAATTTACAGTATAAATGAACTTGCTGATTACTTACCATAGGGAACTGTGTTTGGGAATAGCATCACCACAGGAATGTTGCTTCATTATATGGCACTGCAGTTATGTCAACAATGATTTTTTTTTTCCCTACCTTTCCAATTAATGCTCAATGTAGCTTACAGCACCAGGGGTTATATTAAAAGGCACTTCTATGTATAAAACAGAATTTTACATGCAGTAATCACCAGAAGTACATGCATCTAAATTTATGCACATAGACCCTGTACAGCAACACAGCGGAGAAAAAGGCAAGAAATAATTGGTGCCAGCAATCCTTTATTACGCAGATGACTTGACATGGGCTGTGTTTCGGCAATAGTGTCTGCATCAGGAGTCTCTGAATAAAGATTTCAGTTTGGATTCCTGTGTTTAAACTGGCATATAAGTAATCAACAATTATGACCCAAAGGCATATGCTAGATGTAAATTAAAAAAAAAACTGCAGAGTTTGCTGCAATTGAATATTTATTTATTTGTTGCATTTGTATCCCACATTTTCCCACCTATTTGCAGGCTCAGTGTGGCTTACATGATACCGTGAGGCGATTACCTTTCCAGTATGACAAATACAGAGTGATATTATAGTATAATAAGTGCATGTGTGAATAGAAAGGAGGAAGCGTTATGTCCAGTTCGAGTATTAGTATCGTTGTGTTGCAGGATTCAGGCATTTAAGTTGGATCGTTAGGGTATGCCTTTTTGAACAAGATAGTCTTTAGGGATTTCCGGACGTTTTGGTCAGTTTGGGTGTACATAATTGTTTGGCAAACACCCATTGAAAGATATTATACTTGAGAAACACTAATTTATCCGACAGATGGTGTAAATCATCAGTATGATCTAAATGCCCTACAGTTAATGAACGTAAGAAAACCATACTGGGTTGAACCAATGATTCATCTAGCCCAGTATCCTGCTTCCAACATTGGCCAATCCAGGTCACAAGTATCTGGCAGGAACCCAAATAGCAGCAACATTCCATGCTACCGATCCTAGGGCAAGCAACGGCTTCCTATGACAAAACAGGGGATTTATATGTCTGTAACTTCTTAAGTGAATGTATGATGTAATTGTTTCCTAATGCATTTCCTTTATTTGGCCAGTAGATGGTGACTGTCTTTTTTTGGTAAAGCTGTTACAGAAGTGACAGTTTTTTCCTCACCGACCCAAGCTGTGAGGTAATCTTTAGTCTCAGTATGGGGAGCACAGAGGTAAACATCTCTGTCCTGAGACCCTGTTCAAGGCTTGTGAGCAGATAGGGCTTCTTTTACAAAGCCATGATAGAGATAAACTGCGGGAGCACGATTTTTTTGTTGCTGTCATGATGCTGATCCTCTCCTCCCTGCTCTTTTAAAATGGCTGCAGAGACTTCCAGCAGCGGCCTTGCAAATCTTGGCAGCCATTTTAAAAGAACAGAGGAGAGGATCAGCACCATGGCAGAAGGCAGAAAAGAATGGGGGATCTTTCCAGCCCCAAAGAAGCCACTAGATCACCAGGGTGCCTCGTGCTATGTGCCGGGAGGGCACCCAGGGTCAGAGGGGAGGAGGATGGATGGAGTCAGGATTCGGGAATCAGGACGGTAAAAAGGGTGAGACTGTTTCCCCTTCCTCACGCCGCTGTCATCGCCATACACTCAAAACAAAGCAAGCAAACCTATGAGCTGCTGCATCCACGTTGTTGTTCTTTATTATTGTGGCATTTTTATTTAACCTCCCTTATAATTTCAAACATACCAGCTTGGGTAGCATATGGATATACACTTCCCTTCCATCTCGTCTTCTGAATCTGTCGACACGGCTGTCTCTACCTACAATGAAATTCTCTCCACTGCTCTGGACACCCTAGCACCAGTTGTCTCTCGCCCCACTAAGCGCATTAATCCTCAACCCTGGTTAACCCCTTGCATCCGTTACCTTCGCTCCTGCACCCGATCTGCTGAACGACTCTGGAGGAAATCTCGCACCCTGTCAGACTTCACCCATTACAAATTCATGCTATCCTCCTTCCAGTCCTACCTATTCCTTGCCAAACAGGAATATTATTCTCAATTAACCAATTCTCTTGGCTCCAACCCTCGTCGCCTCTTCGCCACCCTCAACTCCCTACTTAAAGTGCCCTCCGCTCCCACCCACCCCCCTCACTCTCTCCTCAAACACTTGCCGACTACTTTCGCGACAAAGTGCAGAAAATAAACCTTGAATTCACTTCCAGGCCTTCTCCTCCCTGTGACTTCTTAACCCACTCCCTCAACCAACCTAACCTGGCCTCCTTCTCCTCCTTCCCTGAGATCACCGAAGAGGAAACTGCTCGCCTTCTTTCTTCCTCTAAGTGCACCACCTGTTCCTCCGATCCCATTCCCACCAATCTGCTTACCAACATCTCTCCTACAGTTAACCCCTCAATCTGTCACATCCTCAATCTCTCTCTCTCTCCACTGCTACGGTCCCTGACACCTTCAAGCACGCTGTTGTCACACCACTTCTCAAAAAACCATCACTTGACCCCACCTGTCCCTCTAACTACCGCCCCATCTCTCTCCTACCCTTCCTCTCCAAATTACTTGAACGCGCAGTCCACAGCCGCTTCACTCGACAGAAACAGCACTCTCTAAAGTCTGCAATGACCTGTTCCTTGCCAAATCCAAAGGTCACTATTCCATCCTCATCCTCCTCGACCTATCCGCCGCCTTTGACACCGTCAATCATAATTTACTTCTCGACACACTGTCCTCATTCGGGTTCTAGGGCTCCGTCCTCTCCTGGTTCTCTTCGTATCTTTCCCAACGCACCTTCAGAGTATTTTCTAATGGCTCTTCTTCCACCCCTGTCCCGCTCTCTGTTGGGGTTCCTCAAGGATCTGTCCTTGGACCACTTCTTTTCTCGATTTACACCTCTTCCCTGGGCTCGCTGATCTCATCACATGGTTTCCAGTACCATCTCTATGCTGATGACACCCAGCTTTATCTCTCCACTCCCGACATCACAGTCAAAACCCAGGCCAAAGTTTTGGCTTGCCTTTCAGACATCGCTGCCTGGATGTCCAACCGGCATCTGAAACTAAACATGGCAAAGACTGAGCTCCTTGTCTTTCCACCCAAACCCTCTTCTCCTCTTCCCCCACTTTCCGTCTCTGTTGACAACGCCCTCATCCTCCCCGTCTCTTCAGCCCACAATCTCGGAATCATTTTTGACTCCTCCCTCTCCTTCTCTGCCCATATCCAGCAGACAGCTAAGACCTGTCGCTTCTTCCTCTATAATATTAGCAAAATTCGCCCATTCCTCTCTGAACAGACCACCCGAACCCTCGTCCACTCACTCATTACCTCTCGTCTTGACTATTGCAACCTTCTCCTCGCTGGCCTCCCGCTTAGCCACCTATCCCCCCTTCAATCTGTCCAAAATTCCGCCGCACGTCTCATCTACCGCGTGAACCGATACTCTCATATCACCCCTCTCCTCAAGTCGCTTCACTGGCTCCCGATTTGCTATCGTATACAGTTCAAGCTTCTCCTATTGACCTTCAAGTGCACTCAATCTGCAGCCCCCCATTACCTCTCTACCCTCCTCTCCCCGTATGTTCCCACCCATAACCTTCGCTCTCAGAACAAATCACTCCTATCTGTACCCTTCTCCACCACCGCTAACTCCAGACTCCGCCCCTTCTGCCTCGCATCACCTTATGCCTGGAACAGACTTCCCGAGCCCATACGCCATGCGCCCTCCATGACCATTTTCAAGTCCTTACTCAAAGCCCATCTCTTCTCCCTTGCTTTTGGCGCCTAACCACCTTCTCCATTCATGATACCTACACTTACTACATAGTTTGTTACCTTTAGATTGTAAGCTCTCTTGAGCAGGGACTGTCCTTCCCCATGTTTAAACTTGTACAGCGCTGTGTAACCCTGGCAGCGCTATAGAAATGCTAAGTAGTAGTAGTAATATGGATATACACAGAGGAAGTATAATGACGGAATGACTTTTCATAGGTAAAGTAGTAATTCCGGTGCTGGAGGAGGGCACGTGTTTTAATCACTACCGGCCCAGTTAAAAGCAGGTTGAAGGTGGGTTACGAAGCGGGTTGGGGGGGGGCTGCCAAACCCGTGAGAAGACGGGTTCCTGGGGAGCCTGTGAGGGAGGCCCAAAGCGCGGCTTTGGTATCTTTGTTGACGGATTCTGTCTAGGTGACGAGGGAGGGAACTTGCACTCCTGCTTCAGCACTGGGACATTGGTCTGTTCAAGGATCCTGAGGAGAAACGAGGGGGCACCCGGCTCAGTTAGTCTCTATGACAGCAGCTACCTGAACTGGTGGATGAAGGAGAAACACAGTATTATCAGCCAGTGGAGGGTAACAGCTTCCTCACTGCGTCACAGTATCTCTGTCTGCTTGCAGAGTGCTGCATTTATTTTCAGTAACACCTCGATAGTGCTGTAGTTAGTTGCTGCCCTCTTGGACCTTCCCCTCTCCCCCTTATGGGGTGCTGCCGCAGCTAGTTGCACCCCCTTCTCCTTCATAGGGTGCTACAGTTAGTTACTATTGCCCCCCTCATTCATAGGGTGCTAAAGTTAATTAGTTTCCACCACCCCCTTCATACAGTGCTACAGTTAATTACCATTTCCCCCCCCCCCCCCCCCCCTCCTTTCCACTTCCTAATTGTAATCTTCAACCAGATTGTTTCTCTGTTTTCTGTGGAGATCTGTTCTTCTGTGTGCTGTTTGGTATTTCATAAACCCTGTATACACACGTTTTATCCAAACTGGTCAGCGATACTGCAGAATTTGCAATTACGTGTTTATTTTATAGAATATGTGCACACAATATGTGGCAAATCTGTGCATGCTTCAGAGTAAGGTGTAAATATGGACATGATTTCCAGTTGGCTGATTTTGAAAGAGAAATGTACGTGCATACTTTCCATTTTAAAACTGTTGTCATTAACTTGCATGGCAGAGATACACATAAGTGACTTGCTATAAATTATTAGAATTCAGGTACAATATAAAACTCTTCTTCAAAGAGTTTACACTATAGTCCCAACCACAATGCCACCTAACAAATCTACACTGTAAGAAGAAGGAATCTTGCCTAAAACAGAGTTATATGGTAACAAAGTAGATGATGGCAGATAAAGGCTTCCAAAGTCCACCCAGTCTGACCAACAAGCTCATAGCAGATTATATGATATAAATAACATATGCATGCTAGATCTTGATCTGTTTTTGCCAATTTCAGGGCACAGATTTATTTTATTTATTTTAAGAATTATTTACCACCTTACTTTTCAACTACTGGAGTTACTGTCGAAGCCCACTCCTGCCCAACCAGATCTGTCTAGCCATAATCAGAGTACAGACTGTAGAAGTCTGCCCAGAACTAGCCTAACTTCCCAACTACTGGATTTTCCATCTCAGCATGGCTACGTTTTCAGTTCCATACTCTTTCCATATAGGAATCCTTTCTGTTTATCCAATGCATTCTTGAATTGTTACCATTTTTATCTCCACCACCCAGGGGCATAGCCAGACCTCAACGTTTGTGAGGTCTGGAGCCCAAAGTTGAAGGGGGCACAATTTGGCCCACCTCCCTGCCGCAACCCCTGGTCCAGTGCAATCCCACATACCTTGGGCTGGTGGGGGTCCCCACCCCGGCCAACTGAAGCCTTTCTCCAGTGTGGTTCTCTGCGCTTTGCCTGCCTTGCTCCCCTCATATCGCGTGCATGCTCGGTTTTAGTGAAACTGAGCATGTGCGACAAGGCTTCAGCTATGCCACTACCTCCCATGGGAGGGTATTCCAGGCATTCACCACCCTCTCATGGAAAAGCAGCAATTCCACTAGTCTGTGGAAATTCCACACATCCAACATGGCCCTGCTATGGATAAAGAACCAGTAATACCCCAGAAACACTGGTTTAGAAAATAATCCAGTTTAGCATTTGGAAAGCCACAAGATCCCACTTCTGCAAAATACAAGAGGATTTAAAAAAAAATGGAAAGAAAGAAAGAAAATGTTAATCTCCACAGATCAGCGTCCGTTATATCCCACAGCTGATATTACATTGATTCTTCCCCTGAACTGTGGGCTAATTCAGGAAGAATTGGGGTTCAGGGACATAGCAAGGCACTAAATTGTTTAAAAAAAAGTGAGGCAGGAGCTTGACCTCGGCTTTCATGTAATGTTAACATTCTCTGATTAAGCAGCATACATTTCTACAGCTGTGTGTGTGTGTCAACACAGGAATGTAGTAATTAGAGTAATGGAATAATAATGCCTCTTCTCTGGGCACTGTTACACTGTAGCAAAACATTCCTTTCAGTAACCAAAGTTTCCTTTCATTCTCTTCAATAATTAGTTTGTTTCATTTTTCCCTCCTACATCTTCCCAACATTCTTGGAAAAAAGGATGCAGGGCTTCACTTTTCTATAATATAAATGTTCTGCCAGCTAGTAGGAAACTAATGGGTGCTGAGAAATATTCTTCTTGTTTAGCTGTTTATTCGAGTACTAACATATTTATTATTAATGATCTGGAAATGGGGATGACAAGTAAAAGTAAGGTGATTAAATTTGCAGATGACACAAAACTATTCAAAGTTGTTAGAATGCATGCGGATTGTGAACAAATTGGAAGACATCATGAACTTGGAAGCCTGGGCATCCAAATGGAAGATGAAATTTAACGTGGACAAATGTAAAGTAATACACATTGGGAAGAATAATCCAAATCATACTTACTTGATGCTAAAATCCACATTAGGAGTCAGCACCTAAAAGAAAGATCTAGATGCTGCAATAGACAATACGCTGAAATCTTCTGCCCAGTGTGCTGACCCCCAAGGTGGACTCTAGCATCAAGTAACTATGATTCGGATTAGCCTTTCCAACATGCATCACCTTGCTTTTGTCCACATTAAATTTCATCTGCCATCTGGATGCCCAGTCTTCCAATTTCCTAAGATCTTCTTGCAATATTTCACAGTCCACATTTGTTTGAACAATCTTGAAAAATTTTGTGTCATCTTGAAAAATTTTGTGTCATCTGCAAATTTAATCATCTCACTTGTCGTTCTGATTTCCATATCATTTACAAATATGTTAAATAGCACTGGTCCTAGCACTGATCCCTGAGGCACTCCACTGTTCACCCTTCTCCATTGAGAGAAATGACCATTTAACCCTGCCCTCTGTTTTCTGTCCAATAACCAATTCCTAATCCACACCAGAACCTTGCCTCCCATCCCAGGACTCTTCTCAGGAGTACTGTACAAGCCACATCTACATTCAGACATGGTTTATAGAATAGCGCATAGGCCGGGTGGAGATGCCAACATTTAGGCGCTACCATAAAAAAAAAAAGCAAAATTCTGTTCTTCCTACGGAATAAACACATTATGCAACCTGAGTGCTATTACATCTCAAAAGAACGTGCACAACGGAAAAGAAATTATGCCAACTGAGTGCTTTGCATCTCAATAACGATGTATACAAACAGAATAAAATGCAAGAGAAATTATACATTGAATGTACACACCAGGAGCCAAAAAGGGGTGCTTACAACAGCCAGCAGGATATCCTGAATATGGTGTCGATAAAACAATCATAAAGTGCACCTCTTATTTATGCCAGTGAAAAGCTGATGCAAATGCCTGCAGCTAAATCTAGGCGCGCCCTTCCGAATTCTATAACCACACTCATAGATGTGATGGCCCCGACATATCCCCTTTTTGCTACACATGGAAGAATTTACGCATGCCTCTTTTTGGAATATGCCAGTTATTGCCAATTAGTGTTGATAATTGGTCTTTATTGGCCAATTATCAACTCTAATAGGCTCGTTAACTAATTCAGTAGTGCATGTAAATTAGCCACACATGCTACTCGGCACGCCATATACAGAATCCAAGGGACGCATCTAATTGGAAACTGGAGAGAAAATACAATATGAATAACCAAATGGCTGAACCAGGAATTCATCGAAGGATGTCATTTATCGAGCAGTGGTGCACAATTCATATACGTTCAAGAAAATCAGCTGTACAAAGGCAACAGGTCTCAACATAGGCCGTGTTTCGGCATTAAAGCCTTCAGCAAGAGTCCTAGTTAAATTGCCTTATATGTTTGCAAAGTTGTGAAAGAATTTCACTGAGTGAGTTAGTACCATAAGTGCACAGTCATTAGCACAGACACATTACTTTCCAAAGCAACAGCAGTAAAAATTCTTTGTTTACTCTTTCCAAAAATACTAGGACTAGGGGAATGCAATGAAGCTACTAAATAGTAAATTTCAAACAAACCGGAGAAAATATTTCTTCACTCAACATTGTAAATAAACTCTGGAATTTGTTGCCAGACAATGTGGTAAAAGCAGTTAGCTTAGCAGGGTTTAAAACAGGTTTGGAAAAATCTAAAAAAATAAAATCCATAAGCCATTATTAAGATGGACTTGGGAAAATTCACTGCTTATTTCTTCGATAAGCAGAATAAAATCTGTTTTACTGTTCTGGGATCTTGCCAAGTACTTGGTACAGGATACTGGGCTTGATGGACCTTCAGTCTGTCCCAGTATGACAATGCTTATGCTCTTATCTGTCCAAAGCCCCTGGGTAGACATGCTATAACCTAACTACTAATAATAATCATTTCTATAGCGCTACTAGATGTACGTAGTGCTGTACACTTTATAGGCAGGTACTTTCTCTGTCCCTAGAGGGTTCACAATCTCTGTTTTTGTACCTGGGGCAATGGAGGGTTAAGTGACTTGTCCAAGGTCACAAGGAGCTGCAGTGGGAACTGAACCCAGGTTGCCGGGCTCAAAGCCCGCTGCACTAACCATTAGGCTACTCCTCCACTTTAACTGGTGTCTGCCACCATCTATATGTTCACTTTATAGTTGTTTTCCTATATATGTAGAGCCAGAGGGCTCTTAAGTAAAGCCTCTTCCATTTGTGGCAATTGGGTTTTTTTTATTAACCATACGTTAACTCCAATTCTTTTTCCCACTTTCCTCTTTGCTTCATATTTGCTTTTACTGATTCTCCCAAAATGTACATATATGATTGTTATTATGCTTTTTCTGGAATCATAATGTTGGCCTAAGTTGGCTAATAAAGTAGGGCAGGCAACCACAGTCCTTGAGGACAATGGAAGCAGTACATTCAAAATCAATCAATCAATCTTATGCGTCTTCATTGTGGAAATCTTGAAAACCAAGTTGGGTTGTGACTCTTGAGGACCGTGGTTGCCCACTCCTGTAATAAAGACTCTTCCCTCCCCTATGTTTTTATGTTCTTTGTGCCTATTTGAAGTGTCTAGGCAGGCCAACTGTTTTAGCCCCTCAAAGCAAGTAACACCAAAACCTCAGGTCTCAACCTCCCTCCCCCCATGCCTTAACATCTCTTACTGCATTCCCCAATTAACATCAAGTTGTTTCATTAAGGCATATGTTCTGAATAACTTTTCACTCTTTCAAAAAGTACAAAAACCAAGGACACTCAATGAAATGACATGGAAACACTTTTAAAACAAATAGGAGGAAATATTTTTCACTCAAAGAATAGTTAAGCTCTGGAACTCGCTGCCGGAGAATGTGAAGTTAACATATATGGAGGAAAAGCCCATAGTCTGTTATCGAGATAAACATGGGGGAAGTCACTGCTTGCCCCGGGATTGGTAGCATTGAATGTTGGCACTAATTGGGTTTCTGTCAGGTAACTGTGATCTGGATTGGCCACTGTTGGAAACAGGGATACTGAGCTATATGGACCATTGGTCTGACGAAGTATGGCTATTCTTACTTTCCTCATTGCAAGTCGGCCCTGACAAAATGAATTCCGTTCCCGTACTCTCTTGCATCAAACTGTGCACTGGCCTGAGATCCCGAAGTCCCCGGCATATTTAGATGCTGTGCCAAATCTGAAGACGAGCTGCCACCGACCATTTCCCCTGCGTCCCAGCTTACCTGCCTGCACTGTAATGCCCTGACAGCGGCCGGTGCATTCACTCTGACTGGTACAAGCGCAGTACAACGTAGTCCCAAGCGGTCAGTCAGGATCTCACCCCTGCACCAAGTGGAACTTTCAGCCCTCCAAGCGGTTCCGAGTCAAACTATAGTCGGACTAACCATTGCCGGCTGCCCCCCCCCCCCCCCCAAGCTCACAGTTTCCACAAGTCTTACCCCAGATAAGAATCAGGACTGATACTCTGTTGCACACTCTCCAGTAAACCTCTCTCTTTTATTTTTAAAGGTTGTTGTGCTGGAAAAAGAGAGCTCCACAGGAAACAGACGAGATATAAAGTGAGGGAAGAAGTAAATTTGTGGGGCACCAGAGACAGGGATCTGAAGACCTCCATATATATATCTCTGCAGATTCAAGCCACCCACAAAGCTCAACTGGGCACCTGTTGACCAACTGGACCAGGAGCAAAGCACTCAAAAGCAGAGGCTGAAAAGTGTGTCCATCCACCTGCTGGAGATAGAAAATACCAAGGAGCTGGACTGGACGCCAAGAGAGATATGTCTCAGCTCAGTATCTCCACCTGCTAGTTGATGGACAAAACTATTCCACAGGTTCTGGAATAGCAGAAAGCTATGTAATGGAAGGAACTTTTTCTGTGCCTGCAGCAGGAAGCATCATTCTCCTTAACGAAGTCACTGAGCCCATGAAGAACAGAACCGCCAAATAAAATCATACCGCGACTCTGGTGTCAGTTCCACGGTGGATGCTACAAAAGCTGGGTCAAATGGAAAGATGTTTTGTATCTTTCCTTTCATAAATTAGAAAGCAGAAGAATGTCTGATTCAATGTACCGTTGACAAAACGTTGAAACCCTCTGTTCAGTGTGCGGCGGCAGAGAAGAAAGCAAATAGAATGTTAGATATTAATTAGGAAAGGAATGGAAAACAAAAATAAGGATGTTATTATGCCTCTGTATCGCTCCATGTTGCGACCGCATTTAGAATACCGTGTGCAATTCTGGTCATCGCATTTCAAAAAACATATAGTGGAATTAGAAAAGGTATACAGAAGGGTGATGAAAATGATAAAGGGAATGGGACGACTTCCCTATGAGGAAAGGCTGAAGAGGTAGGGCTCTTCAGCTTGGAGAAAAAATGGCTGAGGGGAGATATGATAGAGGTATATAAAACAATAATGAGTGGAGTGGAACGAGTAGACGAGAATCGCTTGTTTACTCTTTCCAAAAATACTAGGACTGGGGGCACGCAATGAAGCTACTAAGTAGTAAATTTAAAACAAATCAGAAAAAATATTTCTTCACTCAACATGTAATTAAACTCTGGAATTCGTTGCCAGAGAATGTGTAATAGCAGTTAGCTTTGCTGGGTTTAAAAAAAGTCTGGACATCTTCCTAAAAGAAAAGTCCATAAGCCATTATTAAGATGGACTTGGGAAAATCCACTGCTTATTTCTAGGATAAGCAGCATAAAATGTATTGTACTGTTTTGGGATCTTGCCACATACTTGTGATCTGGATTGGCCACTGTTGGAAACAGGATACTGGGCTTGTTGGGCCTTCGGTCTGTCCCACTATGGTAATGCTTATGTTCTTAATGCCATTTTGTATGTGTACCATATCGGTCCCATCAGGATCATTTCTCATGTGTAATCACCCTATGCAATACCTTGCTTAGAAGGGTGGAAGCTGTTAGTCATTCACATACTGTACAAGTGTATTACACATACAGCTGGCTTTTAGCTCGTATCTTTTGATCACTTCCCTCTCGGCTACTGGCACCAGAGCTAGCAGAAACGTATTCACTTCTGCAGTGATTAATAACTATTCAAGGGGAGGGGGGCACACAAGACATTTCCAATGTGCAAATTCTATATCAGTAAAATAAGCATTTTCTAAAATAATTTGGGCATACTTTCCGTCCAAGTGCTTTGCAACCCCTAATAGTGAATATTAGACATTTATCTTCTCCCAGTTTACAAACTGGGGATCAGAACAAGGAAATACATCTGTGGCTCCCTTTGCTGTAATTTCCACAGCTTTCCAAATTATCTATGTCTACCAAAAACTAAAAGCATAAAAACACACGCTCCTCCAACAGGAAATGATGATATGGAAATGGCAGAAACTGAGCCTGGGGCAGGATGGATGATACTCATGCCAAAGTGCATTAGCTGGGAATATTTCAGCAATCCAACTCATTTAAGAGTGTTGTAAATCATCCTGAAATAAAGCAATCTGCATCCAGTATTTCTCTACTGGGGACAGTTTGGAGAGAAAATTAAAAGGAGGTATAGCAGGCTGGTTAATTGGTGATGCTCAGTCCATTTATTCCTGAGATGTGACCTATGTGGGGGGTTCAGGTTTTCTTAGGCTACAGCTCTGAGGGATCAGAGGAAAGGTGCAGAGAGATCAGAATAGCACACAGCAGCAATGCTTACAGAAGAGGTGACAAAATCAGTCTTTAGGGCATCTATACTTTGCAATCATAAGTCATCAGAGTCAGTTATCATCGATTCTATATATGAAGCTATATCTGCAACAAATTAACTTTAGAATTACAGTGCAAAGGTTATGTACTGCATTTGTTTTGTTTTTTTTCCAGATTACTGCCATGTGCAAACTGCCAATAAAAGGCATAGAACTGTCAAATTCATCACACGTTGAATGCAGAGAAATGGGTATTCTTGATCTCTTTGTCTATAAAATAGTCACATGGACAAAAATTATAAACAGCCCTTCTGTGATGCCTGCTGGCAGACCGAAAGGTCTGAACTGGATTCTTATTTTATTTACAAGGAATGTGAAATTATCATACTATAGGTCACATTTTATGCAAAAAGACCTAGTTACTAATAACATGCATGAAGAGAGTTAGCTCACACTATTAATAAGTCTGCATTTTGGTCTGCTATTGTCAGCCCCCTCATTCTGCATGTTGCTGGGTTTTTTTTCAGCTCTTCACATTCCACATGTTGTTAGTGTCTAGTATATCCCCATCCTCACACAGAGACTCCTAAAGTTCTGCCCTGCTTAGAGAGCTGAGACTTAATGGTTCTAAAACAGTATTCTATTGTGATTAGAGAATGACACAGGGATAAAATGTGTCCCCGTCCCTGCAGGCCCTCTCTCCATCCCATCCCCGGGTAGACGAGAATCGTTTTTTTACACTTTCCAAAAATACTAGGAGTAGGGGGCATGCAATGAAACTACAAAGTAGTAAATTTTAAATGAATCGGAGAATTTCTTCACTCAACGTGTAATTAAACTCTGGAATTCGTTGAGAGAATGTGGTAGAAGCAGTTAGCTTAACAGTGTTTAAAAAGGTTTGGGCGGCTTCCTAAAGGAAAAGGCCATAGACCATTATTAAATTGACTTGGGGAAAATCCACTGCTTATTTCTGGGATAAGCAGCATAAAATGTATTGAGCTTTTTTGGGATCTTTCCAGGTATTTGTGACCTGAATTGGCCACTGTTGGAAACAGGATGCTGGGCTTGATGGACCTTTGGTCTGTCCCAGTGTGGCAATACTTATGTACTTATGGCTCTGTTCTCATCTGCAGAAGCCTCAAAACTTATGATTTTATATTTAAATCTTTATATTCAAGTATAAAAAGGAACAATATGCTGTGCAACTGTTGTGTATAAAATTACAAATAGAAAATAACAACTACCAGCAGCTATAATAACCCTCCCACCACCATCCTCTACCCTTCCAACCCCAACAATAGCTGACTTCTACTACCCCAAGGAATCCTAATCCACCTTGTTAAATTGTCCAGGGGTACAAAATACAACCCATTCTGTATGCCCTAGAGGGGAGAAATATGTCCTATGAAGCACTGTTAAGATTTTTTTTTTAAATCTGTGGACGAATAAGAAGTCATCAACAATCTCAGGATTCAGTCTAGCTCTCCTGTCTTCCACAGTCCTTCCTGCAATAGAAGATGTCTTCTTAGAAGATGTGCTGGTAGCAGGATGTACAGGGTCCTCCATGCAAATTTTGCTAGCTGTGGCCAGCATGTTTGCTTGTTTTTCCAAAAAATAAAAATATTGTTGTCTGCATCAATCAAATATAAATAACAGTCCAGTTCATTAACAGGTTTCAAAGTAGAAAGTGACATGGGGACAAAGTTTGTCCCCGTCCTCAGGAGCTCTGTCCCCATCCCTGCCCCTGTGGGATCTGTCCCCATCACCACGGGCACTGTCCCCATTCCCATCCACATGGTTACTGCGGGTCCCCGTCCCCTTCTCTAATCGTGATCTTTTTGTACAACTTTACATTTCTGGAATAGGAGAGGGCAGTTTAGGTGAAAATCTCACCTGCAGGGAAATTTGAACTGGTTTAAATACTCAGCTCAAGAACATCAATAGTCTTTGGCTCACTTAGAATTGCACAAGATGGGAGAAGGGATCTTGGCGTTAACTGGAAATAAATTTAAAAGTCCACTTACCCAAAGGACTTCTAGCAGAGGAGGGTTAATCATGAACTGGTGATCTCCTGATCAGAGGAGAGATGTTTTTTTCCTGTTTTTATTGTCCTTCAGACCATGGTGAGGAACTGTTACCAGGACAAAGTTTTTCTGAATATCTTGTACTAAAATGCCAAGGACTTGAATCAGACTGTGTATTAGTAAAGTACCCAGGTGCAAACCTATCAGGAAGACAGATTCTGACAGTTACAATTGTAAGGGCACTATTGCTGCAAATAATCACCTGCCTACAACTGCAACAAAGTTTTATAAGACTTTACTGAAACCAAAATTAATGATTTTCAGTGTTATAAGTTTATTATTTCTTTACTGAAACCAAAATTAATGATTTTCAGTGTTATAAGTTTATTATTTCTTTACTGTTTATTAAGTATTGTTTTGTATATATTTCTAAAATTATTACTAAGTCTGTAAAAGTTGGAAGAGGGTGACAGGACACTTGCAAGAAATGGAATGCTGAGCTTGAAAGCATGACAGATTCTAACATGGCCACCCAGACCCCAACACTTCTACCTGTGAGCACCCTGAAGATGTCTGGAGACCAAAGCCTGAATTTGGAGAAGATAAGAGCACCTAAAAATGAAGTGTTTATTTACTCATTACTTTAGAAGTGGTAATCTCTTGACAGGATAAGGAACTTAAATGTATCTAAATGTTCATTTTACAAAAAAGTAGTACAAGATGTTAACTGACATATGACAATTAAACAACGTAAAAAAAAAATTGACCAGGCCAATTCTTTAGATAAGAATCTTTGGTCTAATGTCCATAGGTTAAGCAAGGATTAAATGAGAATGCATTAAAAGAAGGTAAAATAGTTAGAATTAGACCTGTTAACTTAGCTTTTGTATATAAGTCAAAGTTAGTGCTGTGCCAAAACAGATGTGATGAATGGGTCAGGAGTGCTTTTTTTGTAGGACAAAAAGGTACAGGTACTCATTGTGGACAGGGTCACCATCTATGCCTCTGCCCCATATAGTAGCCACACCGCTTATACCAGCCATGCATCATTGAAATTTTATACCAGTATAGGAGAAAAAAATAACTTGTGATTTTTTTTCATTATAAATAATTTCTGTAACCAGTGGTATGAAGAGGTTTGTTGCACTGCTAAAGGGGGGGGGGGGGGGGGGGGGGGGGTAAGGGGAGAGGAATCCATGGAAACAGTTACTCCAGTGGGGTGGGCAATTGTATCCTCTAGTGCTGGTACAGTTACATAGTAACATAGTAGATGACGGCAGAAAACGACCTGCATGGTCCATCCAGTCTGCCCAAGACAAACTCATATGTGTATACCTTACCTTGAATTTGTACCTGTCCTTTTCAGGGCACAGACCATATAAGTCTGCCCAGCAGTATTTCCCGCCTCCCATCACCGGCTCTGGTACAGTTGATCTGGGCATTATTGTTCTTTTCATGGGGAAGGAGGGCACCTATCTCTCAGTCACATTTTGGGCCTTTGCTTTTGGCAAGTGATTTGAAAATCTATAAGCCTATACGATATTTGAGATCAGGTGATAAAACATTACTTGATGTTTCTTCATTTCAGCATGTTAGGGTGGATGTTTTTCAGTCTTCTGTATTTTATATTGAAAGAGCATGGAATGCACTGCGTGAAGCTCTGCACAAAATTTGCTCTGCAGTACAATTTAGAAAACAACTGAAAACCTGTTTACTCAAGCCTTTGCCAACATGTAAAGATAGCTGCTGTAGGCGAAAACTCATTCATTTATCTTCTGAATTTTGAATTGTGTTTTTATGATAAACGTTGGTAGGTAAATGTCTGTTATGTTACTGTTCTTATAGAATTTTTATTATGTATGTTAATTTCTTTGGAAACTGCCCAGAGTTACACGATGGTGTGATTTATACAAATTTTCCCCACCCCTCCAACATTGTCCCCAGTGAATTTCAAGGGAAAAGCTCTTTCAGAAACTGATTTACTATGGCTCTCTCTCCCCATTTTCTGTTTGTGGGCAAAAAAACTTTAGTAAACCAGTCCCTTAAGGCGGAAGGCAACCGAAACCAAATCAGCAACCGAGATTTGCAGCTCAGTTTCGGCCAAAAACAAACACAGTGCTCCCCCACCTGGCAAGGAGCAGGTCCTCATGGGTCTTGTCTGAGGAACTGGCAGGTGAAGAAATGACCAAGGATTGCTTTTCTGCCGGGGGTGGGGTGTGGGGAGAGGCCCAGGAGGACTCACTTTGGTATTGGTGGAGAGTGGTTACAGTGGGGGGGGTGGGGGGAAGGGGTTGGTTTCAGCTTAAAATGCACTGGCATTTTTGGCCAAAACCAAAGCAAGAGCAAACACTGATTTTGGGTTGGTTCAGTGCTGAATCCAAAATTTGGTCAGCCTCTACCTTAAGGTGCCTCTGGAAATCACCGACATAAATCAGCAGCCTCCCTTCTTAACACAGGCTGTCAGCTATGTGACAGCACCCTCTTGATAGATGAAGCAAAGAGACAATGGCTTCTTTGTTTTGCATATCACTGTGGCCCAGTTCACCTCCAATCTCTCTCTCTCTCATATTCCATCCATCTTCATCTAGTCTATCATATAGCTCCCACCCACCTCCTTCATCCAGTTTATCTCTCTCTCACACTTTCTTCCCCTTACCCTGACTGCTTCACAAGCAGGCTTATACCATTTGTACACTGCGATTGAGCTCTGTCTGATCTTAAGCTCTGTACAGGACGTTTAGGTTGCTCTGGCAGTTTTAAGCAAGGAGGCTGGATAAAACAGGAGACGAAGTGACGTCAACACATTGAAACAAATTAGGTTATTCTCTGTTTCCATTCCCCCTGCATAGCCGTCACTCCTGTACACTCAAAACAAAGCAAACAAACCTATTTATTTATTTATTGCATTTGTATCCCACATTTTCCCACCTGTTTGCAGGCTCCATCCATGTTGTTCTTCATTGTTGATAGCATTTTTATTTAATCTCACTTATATTTTTAAACATGCCGGCTTGTGCAGCATACGGATATACACTGAGGAAATATAACATAACTTTTCATAGGTAGAGTAGTAATTTGTTATAAATCTTAATCAGTATGTCATTTGGAGAAACTGGTTATAGGGACACCTTAGCACTGTTATATTTCGTGCAGAGATTTTTTTTCTCCTGATAAAAGGCCACTAAACAGACATCATGTTATAAGAGGCGCTCAACATTTGTACTTCTATTTATTTACTTATTTATGACATTTATATCCCACATTAAACATAAATTAGGTTGAAATCTGGGACCATTTAATTTTTTTTCCTGTGCCTACATGTCATGGTTGTGCCCCTGTTTCATGCTCTCACTCATCTCGCCACCTGGTGGTCAGACCTGGTGGCTGCGATGGACTGTCTGTTTGCTGTTTCCCATGTTCCAGAAGTCATGCTGATCCGGTCCGGATCTTCCAGCCTTCCAGACTGTCTTGGGATTTTTGGAATTTAGCAGCACCCTTACCTGGTGAACTCCCTTGTATGTTGCCTTTATTAAGCACCTGGGGACTTTCAGGCTTGGCCTTGGCAACAGAGGTCTTCAGTTGTGTTCTTGTCCTTGTTGGTCTGTTGCGGTTCCTGCCCTGAAAGCTTGCTTTGCCTGTCTTTGACCCTGCTGGTTTCCTGGTTTATTCTACGGTCTGCTGCCTGCCCAAGACTCTGCTTGTTTCCTGGTTTATTCTACTGTCTGCTGCCTGCCCAAGACTCTGCTTGTTTCCTGGTTTATTCTACTGTCTGCTGCCTGCCCAAGACTCTGCTTGTTTCCTGGTTTATTCTACTGTCTAATGCCTGCCCAAGACTCTGCTTGTTTCCTGGTTTATTCTCCTGCTTCTGTTCCTGTCCAGCTGCTCCAGTCCAGCCTGTGCCCGTCTGTCTGTGGTCTGCCTTGCCTCCTGTTTGGGTGATTTGCCTGCAACTACCGCTCCTCGGCAGTGGCCCAAGGGCTCACTTTTCCTCACCAGCGTGACACTACATCAGAAGAAAAAGATGGCATTTGCTTTAAACTTTGATTGTTTTAATTTATCCAGACCTTACATGCATATAGTTTTGCTTTTTAAACCCAAAGGTGAATCCTAAGGGTGGTTGAACAATTAGATATAAACTATGTTGTTTCTGACTTTACTTGTTTTGGACTGCTTTGGGTCCTGCTGATCTGTACATCTGCAGTCTGGAATTTTGGAAGATGGAAATGAGAAGATAAAAATTAAATTTTGGATGAACTCTGTAGAAGTTGTTTACTTTTGCAATGTGATGGATGTCTGTTCTGGTGTGTGCATGTGATAGTCTTTGAATAACTGCCTATACTTATGGCTATGATTTCTGAACATGCAGCATCATTAAAAGGACATACTTTTAAATGCCCAGTTGGGTATATATGTTAATCTCAACTTTATTAAATGTTTCAGACAAATCCATCTACTTGTTCCCATGAATAACTGAATTCTATTATTCTGTCTTGCTGTATTTTCAAATGTAAACCACATTGAACCCGACTTTGCTTGGGATAATGTGGGATATAATTTTTTTTTAATCCTTTCTCCTCCACCTTTAAAGACACTGCCTATCCAGCTGTTTGGCGATGCCACAAGGAAAGCAAGTTTGGTCCAGTGAAGACTAACTCAAAATAACCTGTTCCTTAGCTGGTCCCTAGTATTGGAAAATGTGACCATACCATGCCTCTGTGGTTATGTTCCACTAATAAGTTAAATGATTAACTGGAATTTTTGAAACACAAAACACAACCTTTTAGGGTGGATAGTGCTCACAATGAACTCCTTTTATTATTCACCAGAGAAAGATAAGAGTTTTCAGTTTTGGCACAGTATAAGTCATCACAAGAATAAAATATAAGAAAACCAATGGACTGCATTTGGGGCTTATAGCCCATTTAGTTACGTTTAAACAAGATAGATCTGCATGAAACAAAATATTCATTTTTATTTTGACTTATAAAACCACTTGCCCCTGAAACACGTTCAAAAACAGAATCCATTTGTGTATCTAAAAGGTAAACGTCTACAAAAAAGGTGAATATGTGATTCCATGTGCACCAATGAGAGTTTAAATCTACTTCCATTTAATTCAATATATTCCATCATCTTTATAAACCTGCATTGTAACTCTGTACTATACTTTGTAAGCCGCACTGAACCTGCTAACAGCGGGAAAGAGCGGGATATAAATGCTACAAATAAATAACACCAGGCTTCCCAAGGCAGATTACAACAACAGTTAAGATGAACCCATCAAGAAACAGGATATCCTCATTAAAATTTGGCCATCTGTATTGTAAAGAACAGGGTAGAAAAATGAGCACAAAATACAGAGTTTATAATTGCCATTTCTACCAGCTACAATAATTTGTGAAGCTGTTTTAGTGATATTCAATTGTTATTTCATGATATTTATACCTACATTTGGGAAGTTTTCAAATAAATTAAAAAGATGCAATAACTTTACAAAATAAATTTTCTTCTCCACCTTTTAAGGCACTGCCTATCCATTTGAAACAGCTTGACTTGTTACTGATGGACCACGCATAGGCAGTCCCTTATTTCTAAAAATCTTTTGCTATTGTTTTTGGTGTACTAAAGCCATGGCAAGCTCCACCTACTGGATTCAGATCACACAGTGGACCAGATAGGCTCACTTCATCTCCTGTTGTATCCAACCTCCTTGGTTTTAAGCCCGGCCAGACTTCCTGAACTTCTGGGCAGATGATCGAAAGCCCCACGCTGTTCAAAATAGCGCTGGGCTTTACTGCCCCTATGACCAGAGATAATAGCATGCAAATTTAAGCACACTATTCTCTCTCATCATAGGGTAAAAGTGTGGAAGGATTGTGCCTGAGCATGCATTCGGGCACAATCCTCCTGCACTTCTTTGACAGGTCTAGGCTATCAAAAGCCCAGACCTTTCAAACACAGGGGATGGAGGTCCATGGGACCACCAGACCCCAAGTACCCCCCCCTGACTCTACACGACACAAGTTCGGGGAGGGGGCTGGAGCCCTAACCCCGCCTGGCATCTCCTCATATTGCCCTGGTGGCCCAGTGGGCCACGAGTCAACCCCCCCTGGTCCCCCTGACACCCCCTCAATATGAGTTCGGGGAGGGGGGTCTCTAGCCCCCTAACCCCCCCCCCCCCCGGCATCCCCCTCACATGAAAGGAGCCCTGATCTGCAAACCCTAATGCCAGCTCCGAGATGGTGTAAGGTTTGCCACGGCCAGCGTGCCAATTTTTGGCGCGCTGGTCGCTCATCATTGGGGAGGAATAAGTTTAACTACTTGCGCTAAGAGCCCTGTTTTGCATGCATTTTCATGCTAGTTGCATTCAGAGCCCACGAGCACAATGTTTCACGCACTTGTGGGCTCTGATCAAGGGGTGGTAACAAACATAGGCAATAGTATGGCGCTAACAGCTTCTAGCGCCTGCGTTTGCTTCTGATCATCGGCCCCTTCCTGTAGGGCAGTTAGAACCCCGAAGTCCTGCTGCTGCTGCTGCTTACAATACTCTCATAGCACGAGCCAGAAGCACACTGTTTCTATGTACCCCAAAACAAACCAGCACTAACCTTTCTTTAAATAAATGATTATAAATATTTTTAAGCAACTTGCATACTTTTTACAGTCTTCTGCTGTTTTCTTTGGCTTTTTTCCCTCTTTGCTTCTGACCTGCACGGCTCCGCTAGTAAGCCGCTTGCTTCAGGCGCGCTTCCGTGCACGCAATTTCCGGGTCCCCGTCCCGAGTAGCCCAAGAAGGTTGTCATAAAACCTCCTTGGAGTAGCCTATCATCGTCAAAGGAAAAGGTTTGGCTTCGCGAGCCTTTCCCCTGCTTTGGCCAATCCGTGAGCCCTTTTATCTTTCTCCTAGCTCAGCTCCAGATCTCTGTTTCTAACACTGAGCCGCGACCTCACAGAACACCACGCATGCGCCGCCGGGCTCCTTCCGGGTTTCCGCGCTTGCGCGAAAGTCACTCTGAAGGCCCCGATGCAGCCCCGGAGTTTCCTGTTGACTGCTCCAGCGCTCCTTTACGGTGCAAATCTTCGCCTGTAAGCCCGAGGCTCCCAGCGCACCCCAAAGCTGCCACCAAACCTCCTGCTGTTCCTCTCATTCAAAACCTTTGGCAGCAGTTCCGCCGCTTGAAGGACCAACCCTGGTTTCCCACCGACCTCAGGGCACAACTTCTCCCATACATCACGCTTCAGGTGAGCCTCTCAATATTTTTTTCTCTGACAACCCCTCTATTTTTAATATTTTAATAACCTATTGGTTGCATTAGTATGGAAAGGGGAGCAGGAGCTGAGCTAGATGCTGAAAGGAATTGTGTCGGTGAAGTTAAATAGGGCTGTAGCACTGTTTTATGAAAGCCACGGCCAAGTCAGTTGAAGATGGCTAGAATATTCACGATCATAGAAGCCAGTATTGTGGGTGTTTGAGCACCCCCTCCCCCATATTGAACAAACTCCTCATTGTGTCCAGGTAAGTAATTTCCATTGGGTTTAGCACCTCCAATAATTGTGAAAAGTTGGCTCCTATGTTCACGATAACTGTTTCTGAACTAGAAAGTATGCACATCTAATATAATAATTCGCACCTCAAAGTTCTGAAGCTGACTCCGTGGCAGTGAAGTCGTGTAGTGTTCCTGGGTTCATAATCGCACTCGCTCTCACTGCCTCACCCTCGGAGGGAAGGGAAGGCTGCATACTTATTCATACTCTCACATGTACTCACGCACTCTCTCTCACACAGCGCCTGCCACACCACTCCCAGCAACGCTGACCCCCCCTCCAAGCCCTCCGCCACCCCCTCCCAGTTTGGCAGGCCCTTCCGAGTTCAGCAGCCGAGCAACGCTGACCCCCTCTAAGCCCTCCGCCACCCCCTCCCAGTTCGGCAGTCCCCTCTGAGTTCAGCAGCCCAGCAATGCTGACACCCCCTCCCAGTTGCAACGGTGACCCCCCTCTCAGTTCAGCAGTCCCCTCCGAGTTCACCAGCCCAGCAACGCTGACCTTGACTTACCCAGTCGGGGTTACGGCGGCCGGCAGCAGCGGTAAAAGGCGTGTAGGCTCGGCCCTTCTCTCTCTCTCTGAGCTCTGGTCCTGCCCTCATTTCCTGTTTCCGCAAGGGCGGGACCAGAGCTCAGAGAGAGAGAGAGAAGGGCCGAGCCTGCACGCCTTTTACCGCTGCTGTCACACACACTCTCTCAAACATACACACCGTGGAAAACCTTGCTAGCGCCCGTTTCATTTCAATGAGAAACGGGCTTTTTTTTACTAGTATTTGATAAATAATAATTGTATATATCCAAGATAGTAGATATGATTGTAGCTTACAGAACTACCCAGCCCTACATTAGGGAATTGTTTTATTTTCCAGTGGAAGATAGAATCACATATGTATTTAGTAATTTTTTGAAATAACACCTGTTCTTTATTTTTGATGTAAATAAAATAGACTTAGGTGTGGAGCATTCCTCTCTGTTCTCTTTTGCTAGGTTCGCAGCAATGAGTCAGCTGGGGGCAGTCGCTGCTATGGCTCTTGCTTTTCTCACTGCAGCCTTGTTCTCTGCGGTTCACAAAATAGAAGAAGGACATATTGGAGTTTATTACAGGTGAGACTTCCAGGGGTGATGTGCTAGTAGCATAGACTACAGGGGAACATGGGCCTGACTGATTGTTGTGCAGTAACTTAGAGGAACCAAGTATATATTCAAGCAGTAACAGAATACAAGATTCCTGTAATTCTAAGACCCCCATAGACAATCAAAACTCTGCTGTTCAGCATTATTTATGTTCATATTTCTTCATTTATGTGTGAAGCCTGATTTTGCATGAGGCATCTAGGTAGGAATCAGTCCGGTTGATTCCTTAGGAAACTAGAAGACTGGGCACCCAAATGGCAGATGAAATTTAATGTGGACAAATTGCAAAGTGATACATATAGGAAAGAATAATCCGAATCATAGTTACCTGATGCTAGGGTCCACCTTAGGAATTGGCACTCAAGAAAAAGATCTAGGTGTCATTGTAGACAATACGCAGAAATCTTCTGCCCAGTATGCGTCAGCAGCCAAAAAAGCAAACAGGATGCTAGGAATTATTAGGAAAGAGATGCAATCCCTTATAATGCCTCTGTATCTCTCTATGGTGTGACCTCGCCTTGAGTATTGCATTCAGTTCTGGTTGCCGTATCTCAAAAAACACTCCCCCGCGCAGCCGTCATTGCCATACGCTCAAAACAAAGCAAGCAAACCTATGAGCTGCTGCTTCCATGTTGTCATTCTTTATTGTTGGTCCACATCTGTAACAAGTCTAAAGCTGTTTCAGTTGGATAGGCAATCCCTTAAAAGGTGGAGGAGAAAAGAAATAACAATTGAATACCACTAAAACAGCTTCACAAATTATTGTAGCTGGTAGAAACAGCAATTATAAACTCTGTAGTTTGTGCCCATTTTTCTTCACTGTTCTTCTGTACAATACAGATGGCCAGATTTCAGTGAGGATCAGGATATCCTGTTTCCTGATGGGTTCATCTTAACTGTTGTTGTAATCTGCCTTGGGAAACCTGGTGTTACATAGTAAACATAGTAGATGACGACAGAAAAAGACCTGCACGGTCCATCCAGTCTGCCCAAGAAGATAAATTCATATGTGCTACTTTTTTATTTGTACTGTCCTCTTCAGTGCACAGACCTTATAAGTCTGGCCAGCCCTATCCCCGCCTCCCAACCACCAGCTCTGGCACAGACCCTATAAGTCTGCCCAGCACTATCCCCGCCTCCCAACTACCAGTCCCGCCTCCCACCACCAGCTCTGGCACAGACCATATAAGTCTGCCCAGCACTAGTCCCGCCTCCCACCACCAGCTCTGGCACAGACCGTATAAGTCTGCCCAGCACTATCCCTGCCTCCCACCACCGGCTCTGGCACAGACCGTATAAGTCTGCCCAGCACTAGTCCCGCCTCCCAACCACCAGCCCTAGCACAGACCGTATAAGTCTGCCCAGCACTAGCCCCGCCTCCCAACCACCAGCTCTGCCACCCATTCTAGGCTAAGCTCCTGAGGATCCCTTCCTTCTGCACAGGATTCCTTTATGTTTATCCCACGCATGTTTGAATTCCGTTACCATTTTCATCTCCACCACCTCCCGCGGGAGGGCATTCCAAGCATCCACCACCCTCTCCGTGAAAAAATACTTCCTGACATTCTTCTTGAGTCTGCCCCCCTTCAATCTCATTGCATGCCCTCTCGTTCTACCGCCTTCCCATCTCCGGAAAAGGTTTGTTTGCGGATTAATACCTTTCAAATATTTGAACGTCTATCATATCACCCCTGTTTCTTCTTTCCTCCAGGGTATACATATTCAGGTCCGCAAGTCTCTCCTCATACGTCTTGTAACGCAAATCCCATACCATCCTCGTAGCTTTTCTTTGCACCGCTTCAATTCTTTTTACATCCTTAGCAAGATACGGCCTCCAAAACTGAACACAATACTCCAGGTGGGGCCTCACCAACGACTTGGACAGGGGCATCAACACCTCTTTTCTTCTGCTGATCACACCTTTCTCTATACAGCCTAGTAACCTTCAAGCTACGGCCACCGCCTTGTCACACTGTTTCATCGCCTTCAGATCCTCAGATACTATGACCTCAAGATCCCTCTCCCCATCCGTACCTAGCAGACTCTCACCGCCTAACACATACGCCTCTCTTGGATTTCTACTCCCTAAGTGCATCACTTTGCATTTCTTCGCATTGAATTTTAATTGCCAAACCTTAGACCATTCTTCTAGCTTTTTCAGATCCTTTTTCATGTTTTCCACTCCCTCCGGGGTGTCCACTGTGTTACAAATCTTAGTATCATCCGCAAATAGGCAAACTTTACTTTCTAACCCTTCGGCAATGTCACTCACAAATATATTGAACAGAATCGGCCCCAGCACCGATCCCTGAGGCACTCCACTACTCACTTTTCCCTCCTCCGAGCGAACTCCATTCACCACCACCCTCTGGCGCCTGCCTGTCAACCAGTTCCTAATCCAGTTCACCACTTTGGGTCCTATCTTCAGCCCATCCAGTTTATTTAAGAGCCTCCTGTGGGGAACCGTGTCAAAAGCCTTGCTGAAATCTAAGTAGATTACGTCTATAGCATGTCCATGGTTCAATTCTCCGGTCACCCAATCAAAGAATTCAATGAGATTCGTTTGGCACGATTTCCCTTTGGTAAAACCATGTTGTCTCGGATCTTGCAACTCATTTTCTTCCAGGAAATTCACTATCCTTTCCTTCAGCATCGCTTCCATTACTTTTCCAATAATCGAAGTGAGGCTTACCGGCCTGTAGTTTCCAGCTTCTTCCCTATCACCACTTTTGTGAAGAGGGACCACCTCCGCCATTCTCCAATCCCTCGGAACCTCTCCCATTTCTAAGGATTTATTAAACAAATCTTTAAGAGGACCCGCCAGAACCTCTCTGAGCTCCCTCAATATCCTAGGGTGGATCCCATCCGGTCCCATGGCTTTGTCCACCTTTAGTTTTTCTAGCTGTTGATACACACGTTCTCTTCCGTGAACGGTGCTATATCCACTCCATTCTCAAATGAACTTTTGCCAGTCCATCGTGGTCCTTCTCCCGGATTGTGTTATAAAGATGATGGAATATATTGAAATTAAATGGCAGTAGAATTAAACTCTCCTTTCATTGGGGCACATGGAATCACATCTTCATCTGTTTTGTAGACGTTTACCTTTTTAGATAAATGGATTATTCTGTTTTGATTATAGCTGCAAGACGCAGTTGTCTGAAGCCAGCCAAAGTGGACAAAATGATTTTTCTTAATAAAAACTGGAAGATGTAGGACTTGACCAAACTTCACTTTTCACATGATGTAACACTGCATGGCGTGCTCACACTAAAGTTTACCTTTGTTTAATTGCTGCTGCCTGTTTTGTTTTTTACCCTGTGTGTTATAATATTAGCATGTGAGCCTCACTGTTTCAATCAAGTTAAATTGAATCAAAAAAACAATTTTTTAAAAGGAATCAAATTATACCAAATCGAAAATGTTTTGACTGAATCGGACAGCACTATTTTGCAGTTGCATGCAAGGGAACTTAGGCAAGCAGTGTAAAGAATAGCACACAACTGCTAATTAGTGTTTGTAAATGCCAATTATTACTTATCTCCAATGAAATGGCAATTTAGCGTCAATTAGCTAATTATGTGCATAATCGACCCTATTCTATAATTGGGTGCGCATTTGTGTGCCTAACTTTAAGCACCATTTGTAGAATTTGGGGGTATATGTGCATTTTTCTGGCATATCCAGTGACAGGAACAATTTTAGAAAGAAACATGTTGGAGAGGAAAAAGTGGCATCACACAGGTTTTTACATATGGAAGTGCTATAAATACACATTTAAACGTCAGATTTCACAAAACTACATGTACAAGAGGAACCAATTAAGGAATTAAGTGACATATTTTAAGTGGTGGTGTTAAGACACCAGAGAAGCAAGCACGGTTTGCCCTCTTGGTGACTAGCAGAGACCCAAGATCTAAATCAGCAGGTAGCTGAAGCAGCTGCCTTGGAGCAGGTATAAATTCCAATAGGGAATTTTTTAAAGATTATATGTGTTCCCTATTAAAAAATTGGAGATAACATGTATATTTTGTGGACTGCTCAAACCGTTCCCAGAACTTGCACTTTTAAATCTGTGTCCCGTAACTTATACACCTGAAGGTAGCAGCATTGTGAAATCATTTATCCTATATAATAAAACGCACCTCCAGCGTTCTGAAGCTGACTCCGTGGCAGTGAAAGTTTGAAGGGTTCGTGCTGCCTGTAACGCTGCATACATCTCCTGAATTGACGTCATGTACTTCCAGGTTCGTCACAAACAGCACTGACCTACCACAGGATAGCAGCACAAGGCACAACCTCAACGTCTATAGCCTTCCCTTCCAGTTCATTCCATCAGAATCCTGCCCTCACGGAAAGAGGAAATGACGTCAGCAGGCGAGACTCAGAGAGAACGAAGTCGAAGGGAAGGCTCCAGACGGGCAGGGCTTTCAAAGATGCGGCCACTTCGACGGAGGTAAACAGGGGAACG
Organism: Microcaecilia unicolor; assembly: GCF_901765095.1. Lineage (NCBI taxonomy): Eukaryota > Metazoa > Chordata > Amphibia > Gymnophiona > Siphonopidae > Microcaecilia > Microcaecilia unicolor. Next base: position 324,822,681 of record NC_044034.1, on the reverse strand, counting down.
AGGAGAATCGATGGGTGGCTGGAGGGGGAGCAGGGGAGAGAGGACAATCGCTGGGTGCCTGGGGGGGGGGGGCAGGGGAGAGAGGAGAATCTCTGGGTGGCTGGAGGGGGGGCAGGGGAGAGAGGAGAATCGCTGGGTGGCTGGAGGGGGGGCAGGGGAGAGAGGAGAATCGCAGGGTGGCTGGAGGGGGGGCAAGGGAGACAGGAGAATTGCTGGGTGGCTGGAGGGGGGCAGGGGAGAGAGTTGAATCGCTGGGTGGCTGGAGGGGGGGCAGGGGAGAGAGAGGAGAATCGCTGGGTGGCTGGAGGGGGGGCAGGGGAGAGAGAGGAGAATCGCTGGGTGGCTGGAGGGGGGCACGGGAAAAAGAATCGCTGGGTGGCTGGAGGGGGGCAGGGGACAGAGGAGAATCGCTAGGTGGCTGGAGGGAGGGGCAGGGGACAGAGGAGAATCACTGGGTGGCTGGAGGGGGAGCAGGGGACAGAGGGAAGACACTCGCACCCAGTGGTCTCACTCTCTCTCTGTCACACACACGCACATTCACTCTTTCTCTCACACACACTCTCTCAAACATACACACTCCAAGAAAAACCTTGCTAGCGCCCATTTCATTTGTGTCAGAAACGGGCCTGTTTTACTAGTCTAAAATGATCTCCTAAATCTTCAGGGTTGAGTTGTTGCAGTTGTTTCTTTTCTGGTCTCTCCTTTCTCTTTTCTGTTTTTAAATAGTAACATAGTAAGTGACATAGATAAAGATCTGCACAGTCCATCCATTCTGCCCAGCAGTTGTATTCATTACCAATTCATGGTTGAACCAACCTTCAGTAGTATTACTCGTTAAGTTCCATCTTAAGATGTTTTCCCCCTTCCCTACTGAGCTATAAAGCACCACCTGCACTCATAGCATACAATATGAATGTGGTATAAGTGTGCATATTTGATCTTGATCCGTCCTTGCCATTTTCAGGGCTCAGACTGTAAAACATCTGCCAGGCACTATTTCCTACCTACTGGAATTGCTGTCAAAACCCAACTACAGCCCATCCTGATCAGTCTTGTCGTTTCACGTTCCTTACTTCCCACATACTGCTCCTTTTTGTATGCAGGCTGTACTGGCTCCCAGTTAGGTTTTCCATGGAATACATATCCCTCTCCCTTTACTTATTTAGTACCCCATGCTTTGACTCCCCTCCCCACCCCCCAAGTGTTTCTTCATTTTTGGGTCAGCCTATATTTTCCTTCCTGACTGTGTTACTCAGTCCCTTCTCCTGTGATGTGATGTGTTCCCTACTGTCTTCATTCCTCTCCTTAACATTCTCTGTCTTCTTTTTCATTTTTCCTGTCTTCTTTCTCTTGTCACATTTCATTTAAATGGCAGTTCTGTAACTAGGTTCATGCAGTAGTGCCAAGAAGATTGGCACTCAAGCACATAAGTGTCCTATTCTATAATAAGCACGTAAAGGCATACCCATGGACAAAGTATGGGAGCGGTATGGTTGTGTGCATAAGTGATAGAATACTTTAAATTCCACACGTTACATGACACACTTAGGCACTCCCATTTATGCCTACCATTGACCTGGCGGAAATTGAGACATGCCAATTTGGGTTTACGCTATTATTCTGAAATGGTATTTTGGTGCACAGATGCCATTATAGAATTGGACCTCAGCATGCCTATCTGGAGGTGCCAAGTGATAGCATTGCCCCCTTAGTATTTCTGGTCTAGCATTTGCGTGCCCACACTGTCTGTTTTTGTACTCTGATGTTAGACTCTCACCTCCCTTTAACTGCTGATTGCATTTTGTTCTTTTAATATGCTTTAAAGAAAGCTAATAAAATGTAAAAAAAAAAAAAAAAAAGATGAATAGAGGCATTGTATAAAATCTGACTGCTGGTTTCATATCACAAGATACTCTGATAGCGCTAAAGATACTATTAGAATGAAGCTCAGAATTCATCATTACTAGGGATCTTAGTTCACTAGACTGAAAGCTTCATTCAGGACGAACAGGTTTCTTTACCTGGCTGACTGACATATATCCTGTTCCCAAAGCTTGTTCCTGTCCGAGAATATGGCTGCCAGAATCCTGGCCTTGAGCTCCTGTGAAGCAGACTTAATGATATGAGCAGGACGTATTAGGTAGAGCTGTACCAAATAGCATATTTTACTATTCGGCCGAATACGAATAATGGGCATTGAGCTTTAACATAAATAATAAAAGGATTTAGCACAGTAGAGCCCCAGATTATTCATAATCAAATTTAAATCATGTTTTCAGGGTACTATTTGTGACAAATCAAATCAAATTCATACAGGTCTAATATTAGGGAAATATCCTGATATTAAAGTTAGCTTGCTTAAAGAAGACTGAAGGTACTTAATAGAGCCTTGTATTTCATGAAAGAATTGCTGATTAGGAAAAGAGTGTCCTCAGTAATTTAAAACGGGAGTATGATAGCAGAAAGAAGACCAAAGGACCCCTGCAGTCTGCCTAATTTCTCTCCTTGTGCAATGCTATAGACCTGAGGGAGACATTTTCACGCTACATTAGTGGCTTTAGTTATTGCTTTTATCCAAAGTATTTTACAGATGAAAATCACCACAAAGTGATACCCTTATAACTTATTTTCTTTTTGCATTTTTAACTAGACTATTCATGTGTAAGCCTCCTTAATGGGCCTATTAGTATAATGTCTGCAGCTTGCTGTACATGGAGGGGGAGCAGGGTGCTCTGCCACTTTAACAAAGATTTTATCCCAGTGAAATAAATATGAAAATGGTGGCACTTCAGGAAATCACTGACCACCTGGAATTATGTATCTCTGCATTTAAATTATCCTATCTGATTTCCTGACGAATTAGATCCAAACTGCCTCCCTGTCCTCTTTCTCCTGCAGGGGCGGAGCTCTGCTGACTTCTACCAGTGGCCCAGGGTTTCACCTCATGCTGCCTGTTATAACATCCTTCAGATCTGTGCAGGTGCGTGTACATTTCTTCTCTTGTCTTTTGTAGCCAGACAGAGCAGTCTCGGGGTTCTTGTTAGGCCTTTTCCTAAGAGAATGGTATTCGCTGGCACAGGGATGGGGGAGCTCCTATTATTTAGCCTTGATGGTTTCCTTTTTTTTTTTTTTTAATGCCAGCGACCATAGCTGAACTAAATCTAGATATTCAGCGCCAGTATCCAGATAGTGGCTGGAACTGAATAACCAGCAACATTCAGGGCCCTGTTTACTAAGCAGCGTTATAGGCGCATTAACATTTTTAACATGTGTTAACCATGTACATGCCTACAATATCCCTATAGGCGCCTACATGGTAGGTGCGCTAAAAACACTAACGCATCTTAGTAAACAGGGCCCTCAGTCTGTTGTCTGGATTTGCTAACCAGATAAAGGCAGGATAGCCTTTTTGCTGTGCTGCTAATTTTTTTTATCCAGATAGAAATCCAGGTAATAGATGGATATTGCCACTAACCAGGTAACTTCCAGCTCCACCCCTGTATTGCCCTAGCACTCTCCAGATAGTGTCGCTTACCTATTGCAGGAGTTACCCAGATATTTTCATTTGACTATCAGGCCCTCAGTGGGATGGGTTAGAGACCATGAGGTGGGAGGGACACAGAAGTCCAGCAAGGTTTTACAAGCCAAGTGGATTACTTCTCATTGCAGTTCTGTATCCTTAGAGCAGGCTTGTCCAAGTTGAGTCCTGAAGGGCCACAAGCAGACCAGGTTTTCAGGATATTCCTAATGAATATGCATGAAAGAGATCTGCATACAGTGGACGTAGTGGCCATGCATACCTTTCTCATTCATATTCATTATGGATATCCTGAAAACCTGGCCTATTTGCAGCCCTCAAGGACTTGGACAATAGTGCCTTAGAGGAACATGAGGGTCTTATTGACTGTCAGAGGCTCCCACAGTCTGAACAGTGAGTAGTACATGTGTTTACGTTAAACTTTGTTCAAACAAAAAAACTTCAAAGATTAGAACAAGGATAGGCAACAGGTATGTCAGGTTTTCAGGATATCCACAATTAACATGCATGAGATTGCTTTGCATACAGTGGAGGTGGTGCATGCAAATTGATCTCATGCATATTCTTTGTGGCTGTCCTAAAAACCTGATATACCTGTGGCACTTGAGGACCGGAGCTGCCTATCCCTGGGTTAGAAAAAAGATCTCGCATCTTGAAACTGTTGCTGTTTCAAGTCCGGAATGCATACTACACAGGTTCCCATACCTGTCCTGGGGGAACCCCAGCCAGTCAGGTTTTCAGGATATCTACAATGAACATGCATGAGACTGATTTGCATACACTGCCACATTATGCAAATCAATCTCATGAATATTCATCTGGGGTTCCCTCAGGACAGGTTGGTAGTCACTGGCATACTGTTATGGTGGTGGGGTGGTATTTTAGGAGCTGTCTGGGTACTGAGATTCTTTGCTTAAGGAAGGCTGAAAGCCTACCTTCATGGCTTTGCACTCTTCTGTTCCACTGGTAGAGGCTTGTCCACATTTTGCTGTTTTACATGAGTGCTCTAGATGACTGCTTTAATTTTCAGTACTTCATACATATAGCTCAGGAGGGAGGGGCTCTTTGAATTTTGCTTTGGGAAGATGCTTTGAGGGATTCCTTTGACAGCTGCTGGAGTATTGCACCAAGTTTCTTGGCCGCCAAAAGCTAGGACCATCTGTATGTTATGATTTATGGAAATGTACTTTCTTTGCAAACACCCACTAATCTTTCACAGATGATAATGCAATGTGTAATCAAATGAGATGCTCAGTTGTGGAAAAAAGCTTCAGTGCACGTTTTCCAGGAAATAATTTTTTGATGATAAAACTCCAAGGGACAAATGGACTAAGCATTTTTCCCATAGACATAAAATAGGAAAACCCCCTTTGGAGGTCAGTTTTCAAAGCCATTTCCTGCAGGTGAAACAATGTTTTACTTGCAGATATAGGATATTTGAAAACTGCATGACTTGAGTCACAGCCCAGCCGAAACCAGGATTTTCAGTTTCATCCAAAATTGAACCTGTGGCTAAAACTGGCCACTCAGTTTTAGCCGAAACTGAAGCTGAAAACAAAAATAGCCCTGCCCCAGCCCTGAATGGCACCTACTCCCTCCTCCCCCCCCCCCCCCCCACACCAGAAAGAGTTTCCATCCCGGACTCACCCATCAATGGCAGCCCCCCTCCAGGGCCTACTGTATCATTGTGCCCTTGGGTGAAATCCCCAAACTGGTTCCCACTATTGTTTTATTTTTATTTATTCATATTTGTTGGTTGTAGCTATGTAAAATGTCCAAAGTGACTTGCAATAGTATAATACATGTATTCAAATCGTATTTTATTGTTATTTAATTTATATTGATTTAATGTCTTTTGATTCTATGTATGTTGGTTTTGTATACTGCCTAGAATGTGCAGATAGTGCAGTTGATAAATATTTTAAATAAAAAAAAATAGGATCAGTACTTTATAGAACATGTTATGGGACTCATTTTCAAAGCGCTTAGACTTACAAACCTATGGAAATTTGAAAATGACCCTCTAAATAAGTTTGTAAGTCTAAGGGCCCTGTTTTACTAAGCCGCACTAGTAGCGCGTTAGCATTTTTAGTGCGTGCTAACTGTGTAGGCGCCTACAATATTCCCATGGGCACCTACACAGCAAGTGCTAATTTTGCGCATGTGCTAAAAACGCTAGCGCACCTTAGTAAATAGGGGCCTAAGTGTTTTGAAAATACGTCTCCACATAATCTAATCTAATACAATCACATTTCTAGCTAGCAAATCCTCTTAAAAGCAATACCATGCATTATTAGCCCTGACTCGAGCAAGTCATGTTATTTTCCCTGAGCTTCAGTGCTCTAATTTGAGGGGTGTTACCTCCCAAAAGCTAGTCAAGAAGGGAAGTAATTTATGAATGACTTGAGCATGTGGAGCTGTGCTTTACACAGTTAAGCCGGCACTTAAAAATTGCTCTGGTGTATACACACAGAAGTGGGTGTTAGGAAAATATAGTACTAGCTTTTATGCTATTTACATGTAGGCATTCCTAGATGTGTGCATAAGTCTTGATAACAAATGAGAATTTGCCCTGACACTGTCAAATTGCACATGGGCTGAATATTCTAACTTTCTGATAGCTCCAACATGACAAAAAAATTTTAAGGGACCCTTTTACCAAGCTGCAGTAAAAGGGGCCCTGCAGTGGCATTGCCACATGGATTTGCCACATGCCAAGGCCCCATTTACCGCAGTGTTTTTTTTTTTTTTTTTTAAGGAAACTGCTGTGCGGTAAGTACAAACTTGCCATACGGCTATTTCCTGGGGGAGCCCTTACCACGTTCTGTTTAGAAGGTGGTAAGGGCTCTCGCGCTAACCCTGTGGTAACTGGCGGTAAAAAGTTTTTAACAAATTCCAGCCGTGCCAGAAATGGCATGCAGTGGGGGTGGTACTACCGCCTGCTCCCACAGTGGGCTGGCGGTGGTGCCGGATTGGCGCGTTTTTTTTTTTTTTTTAAGGAAACTGCTGTGCGGTAAGTACAAACTTGCCATACGGCTATTTCCTGGGGGAGCCCTTACCACGTTCTGTTTAGAAGGCGGTAAGGGCTCTCGCGCTAACCCTGTGGTAACTGGCGGTAAAAAGTTTTTAACAAATTCCAGCCGTGCCGGAAATGGCATGCAGTGGGGGTGGTACTACCGCCTGCTCCCACAGTGGGCTGGCGGTGGTGCCGGATTGGCGCACCAACGCCACAATAGCTCTACCACGGCATTGTAAAAGGGCCCCTAAATTACTGGAGATTTAGGGAAAGTTTCAGGAATCTATAAAATTAAGCTTAACTTGAATTGGGTAACCACAGTTTCTGCAGATAGAGTCAGGAGTTACAATTAGAAAATCCATAGCTGTATTTTTTAATAAATTTTGCAGCATATCAGGGCAGGTTGTCTTAGAAGATTACTCTTAGGGGTTACTGTTAAGACGTGTTATTTTAGCAATAAATAATGTTATTTTAGCTAATAATTTAGGTTAACAGTAAAATAACACATTTTAATGATAGGCCATGATAATAACTTTTCTCCTTAAGGTAGTTTAGGATTTGCACTGCATATAATTCCAAGAAATTCTTAATTACAAAACTTCCTTACTCTAGAGAAATGATGACTACCATGTTTCCTGAGTTGTGATATTATCCCCTCTCTTTCCAGAGCACTTTACAGACCGATGAGGTAAAAAATGTTCCTTGTGGTACAAGGTAAGGAGATGGAGCAAAATTGTTTGTGACGGTAGCGCATAACTATATATTTTTTTTTACATTGTCCCAAACATCTGAGCTTTTGCCTTGGCTCTAACAAATATTCCTGAAGAAACCTGACAGAACTAGGACGTTGTTCATTGTGTTTCTTCCCACTAGAGGGCATCCTTTTCACATCTGATGTGTTTACTCTGGACAACTGCTGTGTCAGTGTGTCTGCTCTCCTACCCATTACTGGTGTGATTTTTATAAAGCTTTAAAAAAAAAAAAACATTTAAAGCCTGTTTTACATGCATAAAAGGGCTTTTTATGAAATTGAGCGGGTGCAAGGGCTGTGTCCACTGTTATGCAGTTTGTATGTAATCTGTGCTGGGGGCATAGTTTGGGTGGAGGCAGGATTACAGTGTATGTAGAGTACATGCCTACACTTACACCTTTTCAAAGTAGGTGTAAATTTGTGTGTGGGCATTGTGCACTATTGGGACTTGGAGATTCTTTTATAAAAACAGATAAGTGCCTATGCTTATGTAAAGCGGGCTAAAAAAAACCCAGGCACCTGTTTTGGATTTTCTACATAGGCGTCCTGTCAGCTCTGCTTTAGGACAAACATTGCGTTCACCTCCTCCAGAGGAGGAGGAGTGGCCTAGTGGTTAGGGTGGTGGACTTTGGTCCTGGGGAACTGAGGAACTGAGTTCAATTCCCACTTCAGGCACAGGCAGCTCCTTGTGACTCTGGGCAAGTCACTTAACCCCCCATTGCCCCATGTAAGCTGCATTGAGCCTGCCATGAGTGGGAAAGCGCGGGGTACAAATGCAATAAAAATAAAAAATTCCAGCCTAGTTTGAGCTTCTGCATTATCAGGCAGCTAGGGAAGGCTGGAGCTTGAAGTGCCGAGTGGTTACTTGTATTCATTCCCTTCTGACTGAGGGCTGCTGGAGTCCTTGGCTACCTTCTCCTGAATGGCTGGGGTGAAGAGCAGCTGCTCCCCCAGTGGTCAGACTGACCCAGAGTCTGCAGGTGTGCTCTCTCTCCTTGGTGTCTGCATAGATGTTCGGAATATATTCTCTTGCTTTACGCGGTTCTGAATTCTCCGTGTACCTGATCCGAAGATGTCTGGCTATGATGATGAATTTTAGTGACTTTACTGTCTTCTCTTCCAGTGGCGGGGTGATGATTTATTTTGATCGAATTGAAGTAGTGAATTTTCTGATCCCCAATGCTGGTGGGTTATTTATCTTCTCTTCTGCATGGTTTCTCTCCTTCACCTTTCTATCTGGCTCACATCAGGAAGCCACACTAATATTAACTCTCCTCTCATTTCCACTTTCCACTATATATTGTATGCCACATTGAGCCTGCAAAGAGGTGGGATAATGTGGAATACAAATGCAATAAATAAATAACACTTTATCCATTTTTCCAATTCATCTCACATTTGCAATTTCTTACCTAACTCCTTTACATATGACTCTCATCAATGTTCTGTCCTGCATAATATTGCCTCATGGCCACTCTTTGTTCATTACTGCAGCACTAGAGCAGCCATTCATGCATCACTCTCAAACTCCAGACAGCATGGCCAAGTGCCATAGTAGAGGGATCCCTGTCTTGCTCTTGTTAACTGCCAAACTCTCTTCTCTCCTTGCCAGTGTACGATATTGTGAAGAATTACACGGCGGACTATGACAAAGCTCTGATCTTCAATAAGGTTCATCATGAGCTGAATCAATTCTGCAGTGTGCACACGCTGCAAGAGGTCTACATTGAGCTATTTGGTAAGCTGGGGTGGGTCTTAAACCAGGGCCGGTAGGCTGCATAATGATGTTAATGTAGGACTCATGAAAAAGTATGCCAATGGGATTATGCAATATGCAAGGACTTCCTATACCTGTACAACATGGGGATCTGGGTGGGAGCACCTCGCTGCCACAACTGCTCACTTCTAGGTTGGTACCTGGTGTTTGTCTACCACTAAGGCACATGCAACCTTACTCCCAACAAATTTCTTTCACATGAAGGACCAAATGTGTTTATCCCTTTTCTGCCAACCCATCACAGCAACTTATCCCTCTAAAATATTTTCCTTTCAGATCAGATTGATGAAAACCTGAAGCTGGCTCTACAGCAGGATCTGACAACCATGGCACCTGGACTCATTATCCAGGTAACTGGGGGAGGGCAGTGGAGCATGGATGGGTGCAGGAGCATAAGTTAGTGGGATCATGAGCCAAGAGCTACCCTGTACAAGGGGCTGTCTGGGTGCAGTTATGGTTTACTGCTGCATCAGTGCTTTTCCAGCAGTAATATTCCTTTCCCTGCCTCCAAACTGCTCTCACACCTATCTTTTTCTAGGGGACTGTAAATAAGTAATGCTTTGGGATTATATTTGAATGAAGAGTGTTACAGTGCATCTTTTTAAAAGATTTTTTTAGATGAGCTAGAACTAGCAAGCATGAGGGTGCAGAGCCAGTGCTTTTCAACCCAGTCCTCAAGGTGCACTCAGCCAGTCAGTTTTCCAGGTTATGTACAGTGAATATGCGTTTGAGATTTGCATGTTGAGGAGGCAGAGCATGCAGATCTCTCTCATGCATATTCATTCTGGATATTCTGAAAACCTGGCTGGCTGGCTGGCTTGGTTGAGAAGCACTGGTGTAGAGAGCAGAAAGATTGTCACAAGTTCATGACTGAGATCGACCACAGAATTCAGATTTATAGGCATTTGAAGATTGGGTCTGGGAGCTCTTGAAACCACTATCTTGTGTCGCATAAGCACTGTCACTGGAATTTGAACTGGTTGCCTAGAAGGAAAAGGCTCCATAATTATTCCCCCGAGTCATCCAGTCCCCACATGAAGGGTCATTTTTCTAAGGGCATTTTTGCATGTATGTGTCAGTACAAATACATCAAATGGCTCTTATAAAATGACCCTGCCATAGTTATCCAAATCCAATTCTTTTACAGGCAGTATTCTAAATATTTCTTCCTAGAGACCTCGCACCAGTATCACATCAGCTTTATTAGTCCCAGATTTACTCCACACTTCAATCATCCAAATTTTTCAAACACTTGACAATTCTCCAGAATATTTATGCAACTTTGATATATTGGTTGAGCTAGCGCTGGAACGGCGTATGGGGGAAGTCCTTGATAAAGCCTAATGGCAAAACATGCGTGTCGGGCAGCATAACGCCCCCAGTCCGAAAATATTAAAGACTAGTAAAAAAGGCCCGTTTCTGTTTTAAAGGAAACGGGCGCTAGCAAGGGTTTCCTCGGAGTGTGTATGTTTGAGAGAGTGTGTGTGAGAGTGAATGTGCGAGTGTGTGTGACAGAGAGAGAGTGAGACTGGGTGCGAGTGTGTATGTGAGAATGAGAGTATGTGCCAGGGTCCCCCCTCCCTCCCAGTTCCAGGGTGGTTCCTCCCCCCCCCCCCCCCCGGTCTGTCTCCCAGTTGCAGGGTCTCCCCCTCCCTCCCAGGTGCAGGGGGGTCCCCCCCTCCCTTCCTTCTTCCTTTTTTCCCAGTTGCAGAGTCCCCCCTCCCAGTCTCCCTCCCTCCCTCCCTCCCTCCCTCCCAGTTGCAGGGTCTGTCTGTCTCCCCCCTCCTTTTGTCCTCCAAGTTTTAAGGCACTGTCTATCCAGTTGAAACAGCTTTAGACTTGTTTCAGATGGAACAACAATTTTAAAACGCCAATGTGAAGCAGCAACTCCTAGGTTTGCTTGGTTTTGAGTGTACAGCAATGATGGCTGCGTAGGGGAGTGGAAACAGAGATTAACCAATGGGCTTCCTTGCTTACCGTAGACTTGCGTTGCTCACTTCCACTCCTGTGTATTAAACGTCCTGCAGCATCTCCTAGGTTTGCTTGGGTTGTTTTGAGTGAATGGGGATGACGGCTGCGCAGGAGTCGGACCCACTGCTCTGTCTTTCCCCCCTCTTCCGAGTCGACACTGGAGCCCGATGGCCACCCTGAGCCCTCACCCACCTCCTCCACATTGGACAGTCGCCGCAGGCGCTTGCTCGCCGTCCTCCCTTATCGTCCTTTCTGACAGTCCGAATCCGGACTTGGAGAGGGAGGGCAGCGGCAGCAGTTTTTTGATGGTGGTTAATGTGCGCTGGTGTTTCGGGATGTTTGCAGCCAGTCTCGAACGATTCCTAGGCAAGGGGAGGAGTAGGGAAACACGTTTCCCTACTCCTCCCCCTGCCTGGGTCGCGGTTTGTTGCTGTGCGTCCGGCTGGTGACTTCACCCGAGGCGCAGCCAATCAGTGGGATTCATGACGTCATTTTGATCTACAGCACCTAGCAGACCACAGCGGAAGCCAGGATCCCAGGCAGCTTCAGAACGTTGGAGGTGAGAATTATTATATAGGATAAGTACTTTGAATATATTAATAACAAAAGTATTTATGCTGATGAAGAAGTGAGTGCTGTTAGTATTGTCCAAAAATCATTGTGGGACAATTATGCACTACTGAGGCAAGAGTTGTATAAATATTCTGGAGGATTGTGAAGTGTTTGAAAAATTTGGATGATTGAAATGTGGAGTAAATCTGGGACTAATAAAGCTGATGGGATCTTATAAAATGACCTCATGCATGTCTGTATGCGACTCTGGGAGTTGTGTTTGGAGATGAGTTTGGATGGAACATATGCGGAGTTGCGATTTATAATCAAATGCACACGTGTACATTTATACCTGCTGTTATAGATACATGTGGGTTGCTTTTACCAGCAGTTTCTGCAGGCCCATTTTCAAAGCACTTAGACTTACAAAGTTCCATAGGTTATATGGGACTCATTTTCAAAAGAGAAAAACATCCAAAAAGTGGCATAAATCTGCATTTGGACGTTTTTCTCTCAAAAACATTCAAATTGTTATTTTCAAAACCAGTTTTTAGACGTTTTTTTTATGAAGTCCATCAGAAGTGCGTTCAAATCACAAGGGCAGGATCTGGGCGTTCCTAACACTTGGACGTTTTTCTGCCATAATGGAACAAAACAAAAACGTCCAGGGCTATAAGTGAGACGTTTTGGTCTAGACCCGTTTTTATTAACGAATAAGCCACAAAAAAGTGCCCTAGGTGACAACTGGAGGGAATCGGGGATGACTTCCCCTTACTCCCCCAGTGGTCACTAACCCCCTCCCACCCCCAAAAAATGTGATTTAAAACATTACATACCAGCCTCTATGCTGGCCTCAGATGTTATACTCAGCATGCAGGTCCCTGAAGTAGTCTAGTAGTGGGCACAGTGCACTGCAGACAGGTGGACCCAGGCCCATACCTCCCCTTTACACTTGCGGTGGAAACTGTGAGCTGTCTAAAACTCACCAGAAACCCACTGTACCCACATATAGGTGCCCCCTTCACCCATAAGGGCTATAGTAGTGGTGTACAGTTGGGTGTAGTGGCTTTTTTTTTGGGGGGGGGGGGGGGAATCAGCAGACAAGATAAGGGAGCAACGATGATATGTGTACCTGGGAGCATTTATTTGAAGTCCACTGCAGTGCCCACCTAGGGTGCTCCATTGCTCTCCTAGGATGTCTGTGTGGCCAGTCTACTAAGAATGCTGTCTCCTCCTACATCCCAATGGCTTGATCTTGTGCGTTTTTCACTTTGGATGGGTTTTTTTTTTCTGTAAATGGACCAAAAAAATAAACACACAGAGCACAAAAACATCTAGACTAACTTTGTAAGTCTAAGTTTTGAAAATGCACTTCCACTTGTCTTTTTTAAAATAGGTTATAAATAGGCATCTTCTTGCCCTCTCAATGTGGGCACTTATTAATAAAATTAACACTCTATATGATCAATGACACTGGCAACCACTATCTCAGCAGCTCACATTGTATTTTAAAGTCCATAGTGAGGTAGTTGCCCATATCTTCTGCTAACTTCAAGTCACATTGTTTTCACACTGCATCCAAAGTCCTAAAGGACCTCCAGCATCTAGAGTGCTGGGGTGGGAGGGTAGTTGGAGGTACTCAGCTTATCCTAAAGGACCTCCAAGAATCTAAAGAACGAGTGCTGGGGTGGGAGGGGAGGGTAGTTGAGGAGGTACTGAGCTTATCCTGAAAGATCTCCAAGAATCTAAAGAGTGATACTGGGGTGGGAGGGGAGTTGGGGCGGTACTCAGCTTATCCCCAGCCAGAGATCTGTTATTTGAGCTGTTATTTTTCTCCTCCAGGCTGTCCGGGTGACCAAACCCAACATTCCCGAAGCCATCCGGAAGAACTACGAGCTCATGTAAGTTCCATATCATTGCAAAAGCCTCTGCAGGTAAATGCTTAATGAGAAATAGCTGGGAAGTACCTGCAAGCTCATTCAGGAAGAATGTTTCCCCAGCAGTGCCAGGTGACTCACTAGGCCTGATTCAGTAAATGGTGCCCATATTGAGGCGCCATTAAGATCCACACTAAGTGCCAATTTTATAAAGGTCACTTAGCGCAAGGACTTATGCCTCCTGAAACAATACAACTAATAGCAGTTGGGTGCGTAAATGACCCTATTATATAACGCTGCACCTAAATTTTGGGAACACCCCTAACCTGCCCATGCCCCTCCCCGGCCACACTCCTTTTTGAATTGTGCGACAATTTAGGCATGCAGTGTTACAGCACATAAGCAGATCTAATTAGTGCCAGTTATTGTCAATGATTATTAACAGCTCATTAGCAAATTAGTTTACATGCAGATCTGGGATCCATGCCCAAATTTGGGCAACCTTGCGAGTGATCCAGGACACGGCAACCTGTGTTATTTCTGATTCCAGGCTGAGGGACAGGATAACTGTTTCTGTGAGCTGTTCTGGCTCCCAATAACTTGACGACGTAAGTTTAAAGGTCATGACTGTGGCATTCAAGATCTTAGAAAAGATTAGCAATCTTGTTTATGCAAATGCATATGCTCTGTTAAAGAGCTGTGACCTGGTATTTCTGGCCTCGAAGATCTGACTTTTATGACATACAAATCAGAATGTTCTTTACTGACCCTCTCGTTTATATAGAGTGTTTTGCCTGAATCAACACAGGAGGTGGGAGAGAAATTTTCTGATTTTTAAGAAGATAATAAAAAGTGTAGTGTTGAAATCAGGCTCACGTCCATGCACTGCTAGCTATGGAAGGGAGCTTGTAGCTAGTGTTTCTGATTTTTATCTGCGTGGGCATCCTCTGACCCATTCATGCCAATCTATATACTACCTCAGTCTTGTTTTTTCTTTGATTTCAACATTGTATTATGATGGCTCTTGTATTTTTAAATTTTTTTTTTTATTTGGTGTCCTAGATTTGATTTTTGCTGCATTAGCTTATTGAATCATTTACTATATGCTGCTTTGGTCTGATTTTCTGGAAGGCAGGTTGTAAGTACTGTATTAACGAACAATAGCTTCACAGTGCTACTAATGCCACCGCATGACATTTGTATTGCAATACTACACTTACATAATGCTGTGTACACATTGGAGACAGTCTTTGTTCTAGTCAAGACTGCTAGACAAAAGTAATGTGAGGTTTCAGGAGATTCATTTATTGCAGCAATATGGTCAAAATTGGCAATGCTAGGATGAGAGACAAGCTTTAAAGATTAAGGCGGGACATGCATATGGTCAGAGGAAGCAACGATGCAGAAAACTGCTTCAAGTATATGGTGGAGCAGGCTAGAAAGTACTAAGTTTAGACTTATCAGTGGACAAAAAGGCCTTGGATTAGATCAGCTTGAGCTCATGTGGAGAGGTAGTGTGGTATAGTGTAAAGACTGGTAGATATGTAGGAGAAGCCTGATTGGTATCTAGAAATAGATGGATAGTCACTTGAGTAGGGGGGGGAGGGTCACATGCTCATAAAGAAGGAATGTAATCGCTGTTGTGTCTCCCCTCTTATCAGGGAGAGTGAGAAAACCAAGCTTCTGATTGCAGCTCAGAAGCAAAAGGTAGTGGAGAAGGAAGCAGAGACAGACCGGAAGAAAGCTCTCATTGGTCAGTATCTGCAGTTGTTCCCCCCTCCCTATTTCAGTTCTCATAATTTTTCCTTCTTTTCTCTGACAACCTACAGCAGGACAATACAGGCAGATTCTCTCACAACAGGGTCTGTTATGCAGTGCTTGCTTACTGCCAGCAGAGGGCACTCCAGTTACATAGGATGTTGGGTTCTTTTTTTTTTTGTTCTTTCCAACCCAATTGAATAACAGAAAGAAATTATACTTAATAGGTCAGAGATGTCTGTCTAATCTGTCTGGCAGGAATGTAGCCAGACCTGTCATTTCAGGTGGACACCGAGTTAATCTGAGTGGGCCCTTCCCAACCCCACCCCATACATACATATGTTTTTTTTTGCTTTTTTTTTTTTTTACTTTCCCTCTGCCCCTGCTATCATCTTTGTCCCCCTCCATCCATTGTCTGCTCCTCTCTCCTCCCTCTTCTGCCCAGCATCTGCTCCTCTTTTCCCCCCAGTCTACCTCCAAGCTGTTGCCGGCAGCGATTCTAGTAAGCAGCCTGCACCAACCCTGCAGGCTTCCCTCTACCACTTCCCCACCAGTGAAGAAACAGAAAGTGATGTCATCAAGGGCGGGATGCAGGAGATGGAAGCCTGCAGGGCTGGCGCAGATTGCTTACAGGAATCTCTGCTGGTGACAGCTCAAGGTAGATGTGGGCCGGTGGGGGGGGGGGGTTTCAGAGAGAGACAGGCAGCTGCCATGTGAGAGAGAGAGAGAGGAGTGAGGTACTGCTCACTGCCAATGAAGTTCTTTGGGGGCCACTAGACTGAGTGGGCCTGAGGCAAGAATGGATGGGCCTGTGCGCACCCAGGCTCACCCATAGCTACGCCACTGCTGTCTGGGGGCAAAATAACTCTCAATGGAAATTTGGCATGAGAGAAAAACTGCGGAACATACATATCAAGTCTAGTGAGACAGATTTTCCAGAGAGATAAAGTTCCCCCCGTAAAAAAATGTCCCAGTGTATATTGAAATGTACTAGTTATGGAGTTTTCCTTTCAAACTACGACTCCCCTCTCTTCTCCCAGTCACAAATACCTAAAGAGCCAACACGTACAGATGCACATATAGGTACACAAAATTATTCCGTGAGAAATGCTCTGCATGCCTTCCACACCATGATCTTCCGTCCTGCTTCTTAGTGATCCCTTGATTATGCATTTCATTTTCATAGGTGTAAATTTTACTTATGCCTAGCAAATGGACCATATAGCTTTCATAATGGTTGCTCTGTATGGTGACACCTAATGACTGAGCCCTTTAGTTTGCTGTTGGTGCCGTGTGTACTGCCAACTTGCGGTGATGAAGCACAGCAATACCTTGTTATAGTAACACCTTGTAGTTAAGATGTAAAATGTATCTTTTCAAATCTGACAGTAATATTTAATAGTTAGATATAATAATTTGATTTAATTTTATTCTTTCTGAAACAATGGACTATTTGGGAACTACTTCATACAAAGCGCCTTTCCCTCCAGGTCAGAGATGCACAAGAGGCAACACACATAAACACATATGCAGAGTGGTTGGAAAGAATTCCATGACTTGTGCTCGTCATGCTTTCCCCACTTGTTTCTCTGCCAAAAATGCTGAAGGTGTGGATTAGCTACTTGCTGATTACTTCACCAGTGGCATATGAGAGGGAACCCACTCTTTCTGTGCCAAAGCCTATCCATTGTTGACAAATTTGTCACGGAGCATGCACACCATAGGTTTTAACACATGATCTTACTGCATTGAACACCGCTCCTTTTTCAAAGAGTAATTAAAAAACAAAATCCCTCCCACCCCCCAGGCCAGGAGTAGCACTTAAAATTAATGTATCCTGCGAGCTATCCCATCATGATAATATGGCCTTCATCTTATTTTCCTGAGCCAGAGGCAGAAAAAGTTGCTCAGGTGGCAGAAATAACGTATGGGCAGAAAGTGATGGAAAAGGAGACAGAGAAGAAGATTTCAGAAATCGAAGGTATGCAGGAGTGTTTTCTGTGTCATGTTTGTATCCAGATGAGATATGTGTGTGTACTGTCCCTGTGCTGCATGCAAACAGTGTTTGAAGCTTACAGACTTTCTTTGTAGTAGGGAGTACTGCAGTGCTGTTCATCATTGGTTGTTACCATACTGTATGCTGTTATCAAACTGATGCATGTCTTAGACTGTAAAGCATGTTGATAGCATGAAAGGCAGTATAATGAATCCTAATAAACCTAATCATGATCGTAGCATAGGCTTCTAAAGTGTACACTTTGAGAAGATGATGTTCAAAGCACATAGGACTTTAGAGCAGTGATCTTCAATATTTTTTCTAGTAGGGACCATGTTGGCAGAAAGACTTCCGTGGGAGAGCCAAGAATCCTTTGCTGGACAAAGACAACCCTGGGTGGGGGGGAGGATCTCCTTCTCGTCCTCCTCCAATAACACATCTGTCCTTTCTAATACAGTCAGTCTGGCTGCTCAGGCTCATTCTGAATAATTTGTGTAGCTATAACAAAGTCTGCCTCTCTATGCATTTTCTCTTTCCCTAAGGCCATCCTTGCCTCTCATATTCACACTCTCTCATACACTCTGTCTCTATTCCCCAACTCCTCACTCTAAACTTCATCCCAGCTAGTCACAGTCCCTACCCCCACCAATCAGCTTTCCAACCCCTTAAAGCTGGCTATCCCCACCAGTGTTTAAATCTTCCTCTATTTGGTCCATAGATTTGTAAGCAGTGGCACCTCGGGAACAGCTGTTCTGTGTTCTTATGGCACCAGTCTATAAGTGAAGGAGTTTGGGCAACATGTGCCTCAAACCTAGAGAGCTGAATGGTGGAGGTAGAAAACAGAACAACTTATACGGATGTAGTGGCAGTAGTGAGACTGGAGAAGAGACTCAGAGGACCACACTTAGCATCAGTGAGGGCCATCACCACTTGCAATGAAGTATTTTAGAGCATTTTTTCTATATGGACATATTTGGAACAGGTAGCAAGAGACCTGTGTTAGTATATTCAGTACATCTTTGTTTTATTTACAGAAATGAAATAATATCCTGAGATTAAGAATAATTTATTTTAATTTAATCAGCTGAAATATGGGACCTGCATTAGGATCTTAAAAATCATCCAGGTAACAAGTCAAAACCTGTTTCAGAGCCAGGTGTACAGTCATCACTGCTGTTGATAACATGGTGCTGGGAGAACAAAACGATGCTAAGAAAGAACAGAAATGAGTTCTAAAGTTCTGTTTCTAAATGCCTTTTCTTTGCCCTCCTACAGATGCTGCGTTCCTTGCCAGAGAGAAAGCCAAGGCAGATGCAGAATATTACACAGCTCAAAGGATAGCCGAGGCTAACCAGGTGAGAAGGGCTGAAGGGCCTCTGTGTGTCTGGACTATCTGTGATCGAGTTGATTATCATGTTCCTAATGGAGGCACTGCTATTATATGGATGAGTTATATGGGGATAGTGTAAGTGTTGCACTGTCATTGTCTTTTGTGATCATAAACATTCTACTTTAGTTCTGTGTCTGACACTTCACACCTCTCCCTTTCTCTTTGACCATCCACCTCCTTTTTTTGCCCTTCCATGCCACCACCCCTCTTTTCTCCAACTACA